>NC_089499.1:66626525-66932954 GCF_036850765.1 Saccopteryx bilineata | reverse complement strand
GCTCAGTCAGTCAGACCTGCCAGCATAATCAGGCGTGGCTTCCTCTCACTCAAAGACCTCTGGCTCTGCCCCTCTGTGGGATAACTCGAGTGCCCACTCCTGAGGCGTTCGGAGGAATCTCTTGCCCACTCTCCGTACGTACCCACCAGGATGTCAGACCAGACAGGTCACACTTCGAGTGAAATCCCTACCCACACGGAAAAGATCGAGCTTTGGAATTGGCTTTCGCTCTATCCTCGTGCGGCTTTCCCAAGGGGCTAGGGCTGCCTGAGATTCCGCTCCTGGCCTGCTCACAGACCTGCTCCTCTGTGGGAAAAACACGGACGCCCACCTCTGAGGAGTTCGGAGGAATCTCCTGTCCACTCTTCCTGTGTGCGCACTGACCAGATTATGAGTTTCAGGCGGGACGCCCCTCACTCCGAGAAAGCCCTCTGCCCACACGGAAACGTTACTGGGTTGGAATTGGCTTTCGCTCTGTCCCCATGCGGCTTTCCCAGGGCGCTGGGGCTTCCGCTCCTGGCCCGCTCACAGGCCTCTGACTCTGCTCCTCTGAGGGAAAACACGGGCGCCCACCTCTGAGGAGTTCGGAGGAATCTCCTGCCCACTCTGCGTGCGTGCGCACTGACCAGATTATGAGGTTCACACGGGATGCCTCTCACTCCGCGAAAGCCCTCCTCCCGCACAGAAAAGTTCCGCCGTTGGAGTTGGCTCCAGCTCCCTCCCTGTGCCCGGTCCCCTCAGGGCGCTGGGGCTCCTAGGAGATGCTGCTTTTTGCCCACACAGAGGCCTCTGACTCTGCTTCTCTGTGGGTTAGCACGGGCGGCGCCCACCCCTGAAGTGTTCGTAGGAATCTCTTGCCCACTAACCACGCCAACCAGGAGATGCGGAAAATGGCTGCCCCACTTGTCTTTCTTTGTCTGGGTTTGGCGCGCGCGTGTTAGCTTGAATTGCCCAGGTTTTTCCACGGCTTGGATCTCCGTGCCACAGCCTGGTTTGGCTGTTTGTACCGCAGCCTGGAACTATTCACTCCCTATGCCCGCCTTAGTTTCTATATTCTCAGTTCTCAGTGAAAGCCATCCTGTTTGGATTAGAGAGGAAGGCGGAGCATTTCTTACTCCTTATTTCCCCCGGAGTTTGACCATATATTTAGCCAATCTTTCGCTTGATCCTACCTTCGGGTGTGTTGTGAAGCATCTGAAGACTCCAAGGATAGGTTTTTCTGTTTCTGGTTGAAGAACTTGTTGAGTTTATGGGGAGATTTTCGGTATCGCTTCCTACCGCGCCATCACTGTGACGTCTCTTCCTTTTGTCAATATTAGAAATAATGACATAATGAACCTATTATATTATAGAAATGTTGAACATAATAAATATTTCCAACAAATTTAGTCTCCTATTATTGTATGTGCATGTATCAGGTAGAAGTGACTGTACATCTTTGAACTTGCAATGTTTTCAGAAAGAAATGAAATATTAATAAAAAAATTAATAACCAGAACCAGACAAGTTTTGCCTAACATAACATGTGTTTTCTCAAATATAAATATGATTTGCATTTGATCTCTCCTAATATGTCTAACTGAATCATTTTACTTTAACAGTACATTCAACAGTTAGTGCAAAGCAGTCTTGGTATGTGATTTGAAGATACAACTTTATTTTTATTTAAATTATTTTTCTGTGTTTTGTGTGAGGTTTATTGTGTAAGCAAAGAATAACTAAAGAAGTGCAAATGCAAAATGTAACTGAGGCTTTTCCATGATATAGATGCAGACATCTACAACTGTCCCTTTCAAAAATTTTTCTACTTCATCTGCCTTCCCTGAGTCAGTCATAACACTTAACTATCATACTCTCAATTGGGTACTTATTTTTCTCTTGCAAATCTTTAGCAAATTTTCTTCTGCAGCTTGAGCTGATAACCTACTATGAAAGATTATTTAATAAGTGGCGGGTTCATAAAGGCTGTAAAAGCATCTTTGAAATGCACAAATCAAAAAGTTCACATGTAACGTAGAGACTGAAACTAACAAAGAGCCTTGCAGCACTGGGCAGCATTTTAACCCCAGCTGGTCAAATATAACAAGAATGTGCCTGTGGTGTTCATGGAGAGTAAAATACAAATAGTTTATATTACATTTGGGTAGCGTAGATAACTTTCTCTGATCGTGACTCTCATAAGTATTACAGCTGTGCAACAAAGACAGGTACAAATAAACCCAGGGTATACATGTGTATAGCTTCCTTGTTCTGTTTATTTGGGTTAACTTTGGGGCCCCTAAACCCTTTGGAAGCTCTAGCATCCTGCTTTCACTTAAAGTCGATGTTACTCAGTCTTGAGAAGCAGGCTACGCTTGTTCTTGAAATTTTTAAGTTTCAAAGAAAGAACAATTCTAGAGCATGCTGGAGGACCAACGTTTCAGTGGTTAATAGGAGAACCAGGTTTGAAAAGCAAGGAAAGCTCACCAGGGTTTGAAAGTTTGTTTCTCCACATTGCTTGATAAAAAAAGCTCTGTCCATTACCACTCTCTAGTTCATGTGCAACAGGAGAGACTCAAGTAATATGGGAAATAATTTCTTTCATTATAAAGGCATTTCCCTCTCATGGTCATAATTAAAAAGTTGAATGTTAATTATTTAAGCTCTTAACCTCAAACTTTTTGCTTTAAGTTGTAATAATTAATTTCAGTTAAACATCACACATAAAGAATGGAAGGGAAAAAAAGACATTGGAATAATCACAGTCATATTTAGTTTCCCAAATACCTCTGTAACCTAATTAGTTTCTCATTAATGTGTTCTGTGGAATTTGTTTAAAAGACAAGACATGTCCTTATCTCTGTCGAGTTATCTGTGGATTGCCTGAGGTGATTGCGCCACATCTCTCACAGTATGGGAAACAATTTGTCTTTGTGTCAGGGGCAGCTCCTCGAACAACTTGGGCGAGGCCAAGGCAGCAGCACCAGTTTGCCTGGAGCCCTACCTGCAGCTCCGGCCGGCTCCTGTTACAGGGTTTCAGCTGTGCAAATACCCACCATCTGCACCGGGCAGGGGAATTGAGCCTGTAGAAGCTGGAGACCCAGGTCAGTGTTTTCACAGAAGGACTGTTTATGAACAGATGTTATGTGGTGGTGTTTTTTTTTTTTTTTTTTTTTTACCGAAAATGGACTCTGGAGAGAGAAAATGTCTATCAATTACTGAGGAATTATGTATAACAGTAATTTTTAACCTTGAGAATGTTACTTTTAAAGTTCTCAGTAAAATATTTGTAACTGTGACCACTTTCTTTGTCTCAAGTAAGACAACCTTGGGTCATATGCAAACTACCCACCATAATAGTCTTTAGAGATCTCCTACTCTGGCAAAATTGCGCTCTGTCTGAAATAAGATATACCCAAAGCTAAGATGCTTTCATGATTAGAAAACCTTTCTATCTATTTACACACACCGCTGTCAGCCTTTTTCTCTTTTCTGACAAAAGATGAAAATAAAACTGTAGAATCGAATGGCCATTTAGGTTTTCTTTCCATCATATTTTCACAGCATTTTCTGTGCCTTTGTAAGAAGACATTTTAGTTGCTGTAAATGTTAATTATGCACTGGACAGTTAAGCATTCAGAGTTCTACAAAATGAATTTAGTTTCTATCACGTGCCTCTTGGGTTAAATCTGAAACACTTACCGTGAGAGGACAGCACAGAATGCTTCAGACGCCATGCCGGAGAGGGAATTATCTCCAACAGCAACACCAAAAGCGATGTGACCTGTTGATAGACACCACATTTTGCATAATATATATATTTTCATTTTCCCTTAGCTTTCTTATTATTTATTCAATAAATCCTTTTTTCTTGCTGACAGTAGTTGTATTTATAAAGCTAAATCCAACACAGCAAAATGTTCATCATTTTATAAACTAAATGCTAATGTTTTATTTATGTGCAATGAAAAGAGAAAAAAAGAACTGAATTGATGTTTACCTAACAAGCAGCACAAAAGTGCAGTACCATAATAGTGGAGTTCATAAGCATTCTGGCTTGTAATTTTGGGTGTCAACATTTGAATTGCAGAAAGAGTTTATGCAGACATAGTGCGTACACAAGTGCAGTTTAGATCCACATCTATAAAAATAACATCTGTTTAAGCATACATTACATTTAAAAATAACTGTACAGTGATCAGCTGGTTAAGTACAGTTAACCAGATGTCGTTTTAAAGGGCCAGATGGAACTATGAAACTAAGATTGAAAAATTAAAAAATACTGTGAAAGGTCAAACCAATTAAGCAACCTGTTTTGTTGGCATGTAACAGTTAAAAGTAAGTTAAACTATTTAAGGAGTGAACAGCAGGAAGATGTACCAGTGAAAATCAGGTCCTGCTCCTCAGGGGAGAAAGGAACACTCAAACAGCAACTGCTCACTTCCCAGAGCCCAGAGGAATTCAGGCCAACAGCAGAAACGGTGACTTTTCCTTCATGTACTTCAGAAGTGTCTCAGCTATCTTTCAAGTATATGTTTTCTAACAAAAATTAAACTTTTATTACAAAGTTACAGGATCCGATTAAATTTTCCAAAGCATAAGCTGTGCCCAGGTTAAGCATCTTAATTAGGTCAATAAGACTTAACGTGTTAATATATGACATAAGTAATAAATCTGAGCAATTGGATACCTTTCTAAAGAACTCAAATCAATTATTTTTTCTTTTCTCATGTTGGATATTACATCCAAGGAAAAAATAAGGCAGATATTTTTGGAATATGTGTAATGTGGCAGTTCCTGTTACAAATCTGTTCACATATATCAGAGGTCACTACTCTAGGCTCCCAAGGCCAATGTGTTTTCTTTGTCTTGCACCATGTTTTAAAATTGAATTAATTGCCAACAACTAAAAATTGAGAGGTTTCACATAAAAGTCTGTAGTTCCTGCTTCCTAGAAAATCTGGCAATATCAGGTACCCATTTTTTTTTCCTGTTGCAAAACCAGACTGGAGTCAAATAGGAACAGGTGCCTTTTAAGAGGAACAGAAAGTTTAAAGAATATCACAGAATCTACCACTCCCTTCAAATCAGAGATTCTTGGTTCCCATGGACTGTCTGATACCAAGCCCACTTTACTCACTTCTATTCCCTGCCCTGCTCTAGTTTATTTCCAAACGTCATCTTCATCATCACCTTCAATGTTCACAGTATGTCTTATGAAAAGATTATTGCTTCATTGTAACTATGTTACAGGAAACTAGGGCAAAAGAATCTTGTTGACTCCATAGAACTGGTAGCTAATGGGGGGGAGGATCAAATTCGACTGTCTTTATTTTAATGTTATTCCTAAAACAGAGTAAGTCTTCATGTAGCTAAACACTGGAATTCTTGCCTTTGATCCTCAGTGCAATAGGCACTGTTCATCTAAAATGAAATAAATTAATCTATTAGGAAATAGTTGTTGAACCCCCACAATAGACAATCTAGATTTGGTTCCTGTCCACAGATGATTGACTGTCTGGGAGTCAAGATATTAAAACTCATCAAAGAGCACAGGAATGCCAAAGGGATTCCATCTTCCCAGTGTGTATCACAGAGTTGCCTCTGCCCATGGGCACTGGGGTGAGAAGGAATCTGAGGCTGCACTCAAGCTAAGAAGGGAGAGAAAATGGTGGCCTGTATAAGAGTGTATTTTTTTAATCAGTGAATTCATCAGAACACATTTTTTCTTTCTCCTTTTGGCAATATAAGCTTCCTCTTGGAAGGACTTACCAATTAATTGTACTTCCTTTTTCAGCATTACCTTTTCTTACATTTCTCTACAGTAAATTAATAACAAAAGGACTAATTTTTTCAAAGCAAGTTTTATTTTCTACCTAAATATTTATTTTTCAAATTGTAAGCCTCCCTTTTTTATGTCTTTTGCATTCACTACTTAAATTTTAAAAGAAAACTGCCAAATAAAAATGTTTATTAAGAAAGTGCGTCAGCCAGCCGGAAGAAGGCCCTCTAGTGCTCTGCATAGGTATTCAGCGGCATAGTTGCCAAGCAAGGAGATAAAGCAATCTGGGGGCATTGTCATTCATTTAAACACAACCCATCATTTTTCTGGAGGGAAAGTGTCTTATGTGGGAGATAGAGAACAGAGAAGAAATTTTAAAGGAAAGACAAATCACAAGGGCTGAAAAGTAGAAGGTGCCAAGAACTTAACCTTTCCTCCACACAGCATATAACTCATGAAAAAATGTTCAGTAGAAATAATGTTCAATAGTCTTTTTTAAAAAAACCTTTAGAAAAGCTATGCTCACAGGACATACTTGTGGCCATGGCAGTTTGGTAAGAACCAGTATGACTGGATGCAGTTCAAGTGCAACAAGACCACTCCAGAAGACACTGTACGAAGGGCTGGAAATGTGATGAGGAAGCGGTAGTTGGCGCTGAGTATCCGGGGTCAGGGCTGGAAAGAGCTAACGCAGTGACCATCCAGGAGCAGCAATTCCTTGCCAAGAAAGAAAGAGAATGGGGGTGAGGGAATAAAAAAAAGTTAAGAGAAAAGCGAAGGAATTAGAAAGGGCTGTTTCAAAAGAGAAGCATAAAACCTCCCCTGAAACTTCGCTGATACCAGAGGCCTCCTGTTCCGAGCCCACTCCCTCCTCCTCAGTTAAATGAACTGTGAAAAGACCCAAAGCAAGGCTATAGCTGCCGAGCCAACAATAACTCACGGAGTCAGAGCAGATGGCTCCACCTCTCCATCTGATTGCAGCACGTCCATAACCTCCCCCGCTCACTCGCACTGCCGCAGCAAGCAGCAGGACAGGCCTGTGCATGGACAGTCCGAACAGGAGGCCCGCAGTACACAGCTCGGGCTTCAGAGCTCCAGCCGCGTTTCTGGGCTGTGAATAATGCCTGTGCTGGCCACAGCTTTTTGATTTTCAGAAACGGACTAGGGGCAAGCTGCCTTTCTCACTGAAATGCATCACTTGCTGTTGAGCCATCAAACATGATTACGTGGTCCATGAAAAGTTATATTTTAGCTGAAAACAAGCATCGCACATCCTTGAGGCTGTATAAAGTAAAGCCTAAGGCAGATAAAAACATCCACATGCCTGACATGTCATGAACCATTCTGCTATTGTTCCCAGGATGTGGGATGTCAAATCTAAAGGGAAAGATGGTCTTCTGACTGAATCATTAGTGGGGACCTAGTTAAAAATCCTGTTACCTTTCCAGCCCATGTGATGTGAGTGACAGAAGCCTGCTACAATGTAGGAGGCGAGACAGCCAGTGGCCTGGGAGGCTGGATTTCGAATAGACAAAGGCTCCAATCAGGGCAAAATAAGTGGTGAGTGAGCCTAAAATTGCACCTGGAATGTTGAGGGTGGTTAGACCTTCTACTTTTCAGCCCTTGTGATTTGTCTTTCCTTTAAAATTTCTTCTCTGTTCTCTATCTCTCACATAAGACACTTTCCCTCCAGAAAAATGATGGATTATGTTTAAATGAATGACAATGCCTCCAGATTTATCTCCTTGCTTTATCTCCTTGCTTGGCAACTATGCAACTGAATACCTACGCAGAGCACTAGAGGGCCTTCAACATTCTGGTGAACAACTTAAAATATTTTCCCTATCTGGGGAGTGAAGAAGATTCGCAGACAGAAAAGAACCATAATAGAAAGGTGAGATATAAAAGTGGTTGTGATCAGGGAATTGAAAATAAAAGAAATATAAAACCCAAATAAGAAATCTAAGTAAGTGAAACAAGCTTGGTATAAATTAATTAGCAATGTGACTAAGGCAGTAAATGGCAACCAAGTCTCACTTTATGTCAAAGGGGTTTCAAGGACTGATGGAGACTGTGGCTCAACAGATAGTAAAGGGGATGCCCTTTCTAAATTGGATGACCGGGACAGTTCCAGCCAGTGGGTATGATATTATAAGGCTTCTGCTTTCTCAGAAGACAGAATCTATGGAAGCTCTTGAATTTTAACTATTGGCAAACTAATTCTCTATATTTTTAAAACTAAAACTTGGGCAGACAAACAAATACATCTGCATGCTAAATGCAGCTTGGAGGGTACATGGGATTTCTGGTCACATTTAAGATACCTCTCAATGTGTGTATAAAAATATCAGAGAACACAGCCCCAAGTTCCCACTAAGAGGGTGTAGGGCTAAGCCTCAGCTCTGACCATCAGTGGCTACGTGGCCTTGGACAATTGCCCACGTGAGCTCTGCCTCCTCACCTAGGAGAGGAGCCGTTACCTGTGTGTAAGCCTATCAGGGAGACGCAAAATCTCTGCAATGTCACATATATTTTTTTAATCTCCACTTTAATCTCTGCAATGTCACATATATATTTTTTAAGTCTTTTATTCTACAATTATAACAAGACACTTAAAAGTAAATATCCCTAGGAAAGACGATAAGGCAACTTAAATACTCACTAGGTTACAAATATCTAACCAAAACCTTAAAAATTATTTCAGTAGGAAGGAGAGATGTGCTAGGTGGCTGAAGATGAGAGAATGTGATACCAAAGAAGTAGAAAAGGGACTTTGGGGGCCCTGAAATCAAACCAGACTTATCTTCACAAGGTCTCGTGACACTGAGTCCCCCTTGAAGTTATAGCGAATGCTAATTCCCTGTGAAAGAGCGTTCCAGAAAATAAACACTTCAGAGCAAAGTGAAGAGAAGATTGTAGCTGGGGGACTTCTCAGACTCTTTGATTTTGCTTATGTGCTCTGATATTTATAAAAGAACAAAAGTATGCTGTATTTTCAAACCTGTGACCAAGAGAGTAAGGTCTCTTAATACACTTCTTAATCTTCAGAAACATGAAGCTTTAGTGAGGAAAAATCAGGCACAAACTTATTTTCCCTCCATGTTGTACTTTTGGGGGTGATTTCTACTTCTTCTGTATATTGAAAATAAAAGGAATGAATTAAATATTTGGGTTTTGTTCTAAGTATCTGAAATCGACATTAGAATAAATTTCACAAATTCCAAATTTTCACAATCAGTCATGTCATAAACTTCTGTCTCAGTAACAAATGCCTTTGTTTTTTATGGTTTTTAAAAAAGCTTTTACAAGTGTACACTTCCTGGATTAAAGATATTAATAATATGTCTAAAAATAATAACATACCTAAGCTTTGAGCTGGGGCTCAAAACATACTGCTTTTACTGGCTTCCCACAATTAAAACAGGATTTATGAATTTGAATTCCTTCTGAAAAACATCATAATTATTTTTTTATACAAAGAAAATTCCTGGTCATAAGATAGTATAATAAATATTTAAAATTTTGGACATCTGACATTGAGGCTAATATGGATTTCAACCCTCATTTTAAACATGATCACCAATGAATTGCTTAATGTGCTAGGATATTAAATATTATGGCATAATTTTGTTTAGGACTCCTAAAACTACCACTACTGGCTTCTGAGTCTTAATTTATTTTCCCTTTAATTTAACTGATCTTCAAATAGTAAACAGCAAGTAAAATAATTTTCAGAAATATGATCAGGATTGTTGTCTCTCATCTATAGGTTCTAATAAACAGCTTGCTGTCCACATGCCTCAGTGTCTTTACTGTGAATATTTCATTTTATGTGTATACACTTAATTAAATTATTCATTAATCCATGAGTGCCTGGCATTTCTTCATACTTATATTTTTGTCCTTATTTATTTTGCAAATGTGAGGCTTTCCATTTTTAAAAATGGATTGTGTAACCCTTTATGGGTTGTGTATGAGAGGTATTTCATTAAAGTGACTTGTTTAGTTTTCTATTTGTTTGATTTACCTTGCTGCCTTCTGCAGTAAAGAGAAGCGGGATTTATGGGAGCTTTTCATTAGGTCTAGTGTCATTGTAATCCTTTTCTTTCTATCATAATCTTTTCCATAGACATGAAAGATTTCAGCAAAACATGCTGAACAGAGAGCTCACTGTGGAACATGGATAGCTTTTTCAGAACCTAAAACTGTAAGAGTATCCTGAGAATAGAACAAAAGAAATTAAAACACTAGATATGCCACAGCTGTCTCATGCAGCAGTTAGAAATTTAATTATTTTATCTCATAGAATAATGTGCCCTTCAGAAATCATTTTGGACTAGATGTTTCAAACCAATGATCTGTAGTTAATTATCTTTAATAACTGTTGCACATTATGGTTAGATCTATGTTTTTGCTAAACCAATTAATAATATCTTCATTAGTATAAAGACAAGGTAGCAGAATCCTTTCATTTTTCACATTGAAAGAGTAGATATTTTAAACACTGTAATTTACTTTAGCCATACATTCCCAATGATATAAGTAATTAATGAAACTTCAAAGACATAACTTCCAAAAGCTACTTATTTTAAAGTCATTGTTGAACATTTAATGACATTAGGTTGGGGGCATTGCTGGCACCCCAACTGTCCGTGTCCTAGAATTGACTAAACCCATTTAAACCACCAAAACATTTAATGTTTTTTTTAAAAAATGAAAGAAATAGAAAATTAATAAAATATTATTTCTTTAAAAGACCTGTTTATCATAGAAGAAAAAATTAAAAGTGGATGGTTGTAATGACTACAGGACAAAATATTTCCTTTTAAATTACAAACACTGGTGGGCCCGTAAGACATCTGCTGATTGACTGAGGTGGTGGCTCACCTCGTCTGATGCTGACCTTCCCCTACCCCTTGCGGTCCAGTTTACAGTCAATTTAGGGGTGGGCACAGCAGGGTAATCTTCTCTGGCATCCGGCAATCTGCCCTCACTGTCACAAAATCTGATTAGATGCACAACGCCCTTAGACCAATTATTGAGAAGACAGAGGCTATAGTTTTACTGCTGTGTTGTCTATGTGCAAGCAGAATTGAGGCAGGGATGGAGGATAATTTGTTTTGATTTCTTTCGAGCCTTCAACCCCACAGCTATTTCAAAGTAAAAAGCATGATTTTGAAATGTTATTTAATACATTTCAAGGCACCTACAAAGGCTTGGTAAGACTGGGAGTGAGTTGTTGGGAGAATCCAAGACAGCAGAACTTTATTTACACCTCCAATTTGTTAAAAAAAAATTACTTGAGGTGACTTATAGAAATGTGTTAATTAGACATAAATAAAGAGAGAACTTGAGCTAAAGGGCAAAAGTAAAACTTATTGTACGTTAATTCTAGGTTTAGTAGGCTCCTGAGAACATTTTACAATACAGAGATGGGCCTGAATCTGACCCTGAGATGACTAGCAACCAGAGCAGGGATGGAGTAGTGCCCTGGAAAACGAGCTCACCAGAAAACTGAGTTCTCTTTCTCCTGTGTAATCAGGTCCAATACATTAGAGTTTCAGTTAATAACTTGAAGGAATTATTGACTTAAAAGGAACATTTTTATTATTCTAGGGCATATATTCTTCTTTTATCTTTTCTAGGGTCAAATAAGTTCTTTCATAATTTCATCTACTTAAAGACATAGACTTCTTGAAAGGTGAAGTTAGAAAATAAGTCATTCAATATTTCTTTATGTCACATGACCAAAATCTTACTGGGGTATAATATAGGATGGGGGAACATAACTAAAAGAAGACAATTTAGTGCAACTGATTTCAAAGGCTTGAAATTGGTTGGCTATAGTTCTGGCTATCTCCAAAATAACTTTCACTCTAAATTCTTTATATATTCTTAAATTTGGCAGTAACTGGACTATTTAGATAGCCTCTGAAAAAGATTACATTAAGCCTAAAATTGTCTAATTCCATAAAATATTTGGAGAAACCAGTTGTTGGAATGAATCTACTAGTTGTTGATCCGGTAATTAAAGGCTTTAATTCAAGAGTCTGTGTTGCCATCTTGAAGCAAATTGGAGAAAGAAACAGAGTGTTACAAAAGAATGAGAACATTCTACTTTTAATCGACACATGAGTTGAGAGCTATTTCCTGTACAGCAGCCAAAGTAACCACGTAAAATTCAGAGCTGTTCAACTCACCCCTCAAATTAAAACTCAGTAATAACTTCCCTTTGCCTATGAGATAAAGTACCCACAATTTGCATTGATTTCAAGGCCCCCAGGATCTGCCTTGCACCATGCTAGGGTCCTTGCAGTCATGAACTCCCTTGCATGTACTCGCTGCTCTGAGACTGGTCTGGAAATCCAGCCTTGAGCCCTGCTCTTGTTCAGCTCGAAGCCCTGACCCAGGTAAATCCCATTCAGTCATCCAATCTCAACTTCAATGTCACTTCCTCAGGGACATGTCCTCTGACCAGCTGTCCCACAGACTAATTTAGATTCACTTTTCATATGTTCTCATAGTTCTCTTTGCTAATTATTCTCTTCTTTCTTTGTAAAATGTTCTTCAAACATGTAATTAATTATTCCTTAACTTTTTCCTGACAGTATTTCTATGAGGATAGAGACTGTGTTGATATCCGTATCTGCAGGGTCTCACACATTGCCTAGCACATAGTAGGACTCAGTAAACGTTCAGTAAATTGATGAATATTTTAGCAACTAAAGTGTCAAAAATTTAGAGACATTGAAACACCATAGAACAGAGGAAGATAATGAAGTTATATTTCAGTGGACTTAATTTATGGACTTTTAGTAAGATAATGTACATGTTACTGTATCAGGAATAAAAATAAACTATGGCATGATTTTTAGCACATCATCATAATCCCAGCTAATCAAGGCACATCGTTAATCTGAACATTTATTCCGAAGACCCTTCTTCATAAACTATAGGCTTCAAATGGGGGAAAAATTTTTTTTAATTAAAAAAAAAACCTACATTACCAAATGAGAAACACAAATCATGATTTTCCTTAGTTTTCTGGTCATTCACTAGTTATTTCAGAAAAAAGGGGCATCTTCACTCATGAGGTGCAGTGCTTCCCCGCTCTATTCTGCAGCTGCTAAGTGAAAAATTGCAATAAAAAAGGTTGCTATACATTTGCAAATAGCTTTCAAAACCACAGCTCTCTCCTGGGAATATTACCCTAATAGGATAGAGACAAGGCTAAGTTGCTGAATGCTGCTGGTCATTACTCTTTTGTTTCAACTCAAAGAGAACATGAACAAATCTCATAACTAGACTCCCGGGCATGTGTTTTTGCTTATGCCTAATGTGGTTCTAATAACACAAACATTCCAGCTAAGTATGATGACACATCTACAGCTATAGATATTAGAAGCTTAGGCAAGGGAAACATTTTGGGAAACACAAAGGAAAAATACAATAAACATTTAATTGAAATTTTCTTGTTGCCATTGTATTTAAACTTATTCTGGCCTATGTTAGCATGAAAAAAATAAAACAGACTCCAAAGAAATATGAACTCAAGAGGAATTTTAGGAGTATGTGTTTCAAAAGGGACCTTGAAATATACTTTACTCAGAGAGTCCCAGTTTTGTGAATACACTTGATGAACTGGAGAATATTTTTTTGAAGTTCTTTTTAGCTGTATCATTCATAACTGTGTCTCAAACATAATAATGATATATTTCTGACTTAAAAATGGGAAAATAGCCTGACCAGGCAGTGGCGCAGTGGATAGAGCATCAGACTGGGACATGGAGGACCCAGGTTCAAAACCCCAAGGTCACCAGCTTGAGCATGGGCTCATCCAGCTTGAGCATAGGCCCACCGGCTTGAGCACAGGGTCACTGGCTTGAGCGTGGGATCACAGATATGACTCCATGGTCACTAGCTTGAGCCCAAAGGTTGCGGGAAGCCCAAAGTCACTGGCTTGAATCCAAGGTCGCTGGCTCTGCTGTAGCCCCCAGTCAAGGCACATATAAGAAAGCAATCAATGAACAACTAAGGTGCCTCAATGAAGAATTGATGCTTCTCATCTCTCTCCTTTCTTGTCTGTCTGTCCCTATCTGTCCCTCTCTCTGACACTCTCTGTTTCGGTAAAAAAAAAAAAAATTAAAAAATTATTATTATTATTATTCTGGGTTTTTGTTTGTTTAATTTTGTAATTGTAAAGAGTTGGATGCCAACCCTTCCAGGGCTCAACTCCAGCTCATACTCCATTGTATGGAAGGAAGTATTAGATGTTGGTTGTTTGCATTTCTCCAGCAGCTCCCACAGTTTACCTCTATCATTTGCAGCCCTATAGTTTAAGTAGGAGTGTTCATGCTCTTGGAGAGTGCTTAAGCCAACCATCATGTCTTTCTTCTAGGATAGAGTGTTTGGTAAAAAGATGACCGTGTAGCCCTTTTGAGCCCAAAAGACCTGACTTCACTGTTTACAGATACTGCTGTTGCCAACTGTGGAGACTTGCCTGAAGACGATGTCACCACATGGAAGAGAGGGAAACTGAGAGAATAACAGAACAGGGTATGATGACATCTGGATCAAACCTTACCTGAAACCAATCTCAATTTTGAATTTCCAGTTACATAAATCTAAAGATTTCTTTTTTATTTATTCTCCCTTGAGTTTTAATTTACTTATACTTGCAATCAAAGATTCCTAAATTGTACAGAAAGAATATGCTTCAAAATTATTTAGAGTACAATCCTTAAACTGTGAAATTTAAATAGCTGACTTTCAAGACCAAGAAAAAATAAGCAATGTCACAGCACTCTGCTTTGTAGCTTATGGAATGTTGACTGTTTTTTGGGTAGAGAACATGGGTTTATATTTAGTTTATTTAAATAATTTTTCTGTACCCACTTTTCACTAAACTCAAGATTAATAATAAAAAATGAACAATTTAAGTTTTATATTATTTAGCAAAATTTAGATTGCCCTATTACTTGATTTTCAGATTGTTTCACTAAAGATACTTCTCCCATTCACTCTCTAGTGAACAAAAAATGTATTGACCCAATGGTTGTTACAAAATCATTAAAAACAATGTTCTAAATTTTAGAGAATTTATTTTATATGCTTAGCTGATATGCTCAAAAATATTTTTAAGGAAAATCTATTAATTGTTCTTTCAATTATAAATTAGATTTACTGTTCAGTTGTGCTAAGACACTTCTTTTCTTAATAGATTAGTTAGATATTTTCAGTGTTTATCCAAGAGATGAACAATGCAAAGTTGGAAATTACAACATATTTGTTGATGTTTTGTTTGCGAGGATTTATGTGGTGCTGGAATTCTAGGTTTCAGGAGGCTAATTCGGAGATATTGGTAGCTGGATTGAAATTAAGCATCTACCTGAACATTTGTTTGTAATTAAAAATGTATCCAAAGAAAATTTATTTTTCATGCCAAAATTTAAGAAGGGAGGTGGTTAACAAAAGCATTTTCTCTTCAGGAAATCAAACTGGACTCTTTTGATCCAGCCAAAATCAGAACGCATCATAAATCTCACTAGTAAACAAGTTTAAAAACTCAAGTTATATTTTTAAAAACATACAAAACTAAAATACTACACTGAACCCTAAAATATGTCCAGTTTTTCCTATCACTGCTTTTCTCATGCTGCATTTAATTGTATGGTAACTCAGATTTTCTAAATTTTCTTGAAATATAGTGGCAAAATTACTTCAAGTGTCTGTGAAACTTCTTTGATTAAAAAAAGCACATCAATGTTATTGAGATTAAAGTCTATTACTAATATTTAATTCTATTCTACCCACTTCCTCCCCGTTACCAATTGGTGGATGTCAGGAAATCCTTGAAATAGTGGCATAATCACATGAAGACTTTATGGTATTTCTTGGGTTTAAATATATATATATATTATACTGACTAAATTAAACTAATTAGTATTTCATTCTATTAAACCTCTATCCTATACCTATGTTGTTTGGCTCCTTACCTGACCAAGGTTTATTATTTGATCATTGGTTTAAACACATGCTCAGTTCTTTTAAATTGTCCACAAGGCGGCAGTAAAACATCTTTCTTCCCCCCAATAGCTTGAATTCCTGTGTTCATTTTCTAAACATTTAGATATATTTGACTGAATAACACTAAAATACAACTATTATGCCTTAAAATTTTTAATTTTCCATTCAAAAATAATGTAATAGTAAATATTAGTGGTCATGATTAGAACCTTAATTTATTTTTTTATCATAGATGAATAGAAATCCTTAAAGTTTTGATAACATAAATTTCCTTTTTATATTGACAGGCAATACTCCCGTCCTGTTTTTCAGGGTTATAATGAGTCCCTGTAAATTTTCTAATAAGAGGAGTTGCTATCTGAGCAATGTCAAGCTTGAGCTATTTTTTTCTCTCTCTTCTTAATCATATTATGCGATGACGGCATTCACATGTGATTTTTCTGCTTAGAGTTCTCAAATGATATGTAAAATTGGGCATTGCTATCTATACAGCAGATTCCTTGACAAACCATTGCAGTATAGAAAAGGACACTGTTGATATGTTTCCTTCACAAGCAAGAAGAATACATCTCATTGTATAGTAAATCAGAGGCTCGGTTAGAACTGCTTTGGGGGGTTTCCCATCCACTGATGGGTCCTGCCAACTGCTCTTCAGTGCTATCGCTTACCTGGTGCAAGCCTGAGCTGAGACTGTCTTCCATGACCTCACGTGTCAAGCAAGTGAAGGGTATCTTGAAGCTCATGCCCCATACAAGAGAAGGGGGCGGAGGACTGTAGGCTGGGTGACCTTGTTCTGTTCACTGACTTACCGCTGCCAGAGCAATGTCGCCCTGAGGACAAGAGGCTGCCAAGGCACCTCTGGCATAATATGTCATCTCAGTAAATGCCTGCTATTCCTGAGAAAAACAGACAGGTGTGCATGCATTACAGAGAAAGAGAGAGGTGCTTTGACAAAATAAATTCTAAACGTACTTCAACATAGGAGAGAGCTAAGCTGCCATCCTCATGCTGGCTACATTCCTGTGAAAGCTACAGGGAACGTAGCCTGAGCAAGATTGTGAAATTGAGTCCAATATTGGGCCAATGCAGGCAGAGCATGTTAGTATGTGCATGTTTGCAATATCAAAGCAAATTATTTATAAAATGTATTCATACGGCAAAGTGCAAGAGTCAGTAATGCAGCATAAATACTCAGACACATGCACACTCAGTTTCCATTCTTACCATTGTTTCCTTTAAAATATGTACCATCTAATGAGTTTACAATTGAACATTGTTTTCCAGTAAAAGAAGACATGAAGTTCAGAGCAAATTGTGCCATCAGGATAGTTTTCTATTTTAAGTACTCTATATTAAAACATACCTCACCCACACAGCACTTGACTTTTTTTTGAAAATGCATATACTTTTATAACTAGCTACTCTAGGAAAATATGCTGAACAATTTAATTTCATATTAAGGTGCAAATACAGTTGCTGAAATATTGTTGAGATACAAGTGTTTTGTGACTAAGAGCAAAGCTTTTTGAAAGATTTTCACAACGAGATTCAAAACTACCAAATTCAACATCAGAGTAATGACATGATTCTCTCACTTTAAGAAAAGCACATTGATTTTAGACATATTGAAACTCAGAAGTTTAAGAAGTGTGTTTGGGTGAAGGTTAAGTCGTCCTTGACAGTATTAAAAGAAAGGTTTGAATTGTTGAATAACCACCTTTCACCCATCCCTAACTGTAATTTAAATGACAATATGCTTTCAATCAATAGCTCTCTGTCATACTTTAAAGATCAAATGATAAGATTTCACCCCATGAGTTTACAAGGCAAAAGCTCCTGCTTCATAACCCTAAAATGTTGTGTTAGAATACCTCTTCTCTGACAGTTCGTCCTGGAGAAAGGCATTTAAATCATACTTTATAGAGTTAACATTAGAAAATATCAGAAGTCTTAATTTTTGCAATTTGCTTCCAGATGCTATCATAATAGAAATATTAGCTCATTTTGCCTCACCAGGTCATGGTGAGGCATCAGCCTGGCATGCAGAGGACTCAGGTTTGAAAACCCAAGGTCTCTGACTTGAGTGCAGGCTCACCAGCTTGAGTGTGGGGTCGCTGGCTTGGGCGTGGGATCATGGACATGACCCCATGGTTGCTGGCTTGAGCTCAAAGGTTGCTAGCTTGAAGCTCAAGGTCACTGGCTTGAGCAAGGGGTCACTCATTTCTGCTGGAGCCCCCCAGTCAAGGCAATATGAGAAAGCAATCAATGAACAACTAAGGTGGTGGAACAAAGAATTGATGCTTCTCATCTCTCTCCCTTCCTGTCTGTCTGTTCCTGTCTATCTCTCTCTCTGTCTCTATCTCTCTTGATAAAAAAAGAAAAAAAGGAAAAAAAAGCCCAATTTATCAGTATACTAATTTCACTAGTTTAACTTTCATCCTAATACTAATCATCTGAGCATTTACTTTGTTCTGGGCGTTGCACAAAGCACATTTACATTGTTTCTTCATTCTTCAGAGTCAGCATATGAGGCAGAACCTAATGTTTATTCCCATTTAAAAGATGAGGCTTGGAGAGTTTGAGTCTCTTTGCCCCTTATTACACTGTTCAAGAACAAAAGAGCTGTGGACAGAATAAATTCAAAATATGTCGCTGAGTATTAGCAAGCCTCCTCAACTACTCATGGAATGAAAATTCAACGTGACTAAACACAACTGCTGTTTTTCCTCATATCTCTCTTTATGTGGAAGCTTATAAATAGATCATAAGCACTGTGCTTATGTACTGCTATAATGTAAAACTGTATTTAACATGGATAAGATGTGCCTTATACATAGAGATACTCTTCATTTTTCTCTCCTACCTTCTGAGTGGAATGCATTCTTCATAATCTGGCTTATGCATTGCATTTTGTTATTTTCATAGAATAATACTGAGTTTCCAGGTGATCCTGGCTGCATCTATTTAGGTTTAGATAATACCAAGCTTGCTTATGCAGGCACTAACTGATAAATTCATTATGTCTGAACATATAGGATCTCAAGCCATCAGTTAATTTTAAGGATTCTAACATCTACTTTACTATATGACCAGAAAATTGTCATACAAATGTTGAGAGATTTCCAGTTTGGTTTATTTTTCTGCGGGTGGTAAGCCTAATGATAATAATAATGGTGATTGCACGTTGCCTGTCTGGGATTTGTTGGGCTAGAGGTAGAGTTAGCCCAAGGGCCAAATCCTGTTCTAGGCTAGGTTCCCTCTAGCCAACCCAGTTGACCTGGCAGCGTTTATAAAATGGAAATTATTAGAAAATTTCATATGAAGTTGTATGCTTTGTATTTGTCTTGGGGGAAAAATAACTTGAAAAATCTAAAAATACTAGGCTATATCCCTGTGTGGCAAAAATTGGCTACAGTGCATTGTTAACGCTGCCTTTTGATGGCCCAGCTCTTTTCCTGTGGTGACAGTCCCCACAAGCCCGATTTTATCTTTAGACCTAAACAGTTTCTCTCATTGATGCGATTAGAATACACTTACTTTTGGAATCAATATAAAAACCCGCTTTATACCTCCTATACAATGTATCCTTGTACTATGTATGAGGTAGATGCCGTTATACCCATGTTATAGGCACATAAAGAACACAGACAGGGTAATAGCCACCCAGTGCCACAGTTAATTAGCTGCAAGGCTGGGGTACTACCTCTTGCCTGTCTTATCCCAAAGTCTTTGTTTGAACTCTTGTGTTGATTGAAACATTCATTCCTGTGTGTGGACTGCAGATGTCTCCCCTTCTAATTAGAAAAGTGCATTTTTGTGAAGGCCATCCAGGACTGGGGACGTGTTGGAGGACTAGCCATCAGGAGCATGTGCTCAGTGACACCTCCACTCCTGTCTGTTACAAGAAGCTGCCGGGGTTGCTTTCCAGGTGTGAGTGTGGCTGGGAAACCAGTACACAGTCACAGTAAACATCTCGCTTAGAGGACTTCAGCTTCACGTGGCTGACAATGACGACCCCCAAAATGCATGGTGAATGAGTTTCAATAGGCCAGGCACTCCAGATGCCCGTCCACCCAGAGTGAGATGGCAGTCTGCTGTTCCCTCAGCCAGTTTTGGCTGCCTTGCTTTGTGAATATGCTGTTTAAAGGTACGTATTTAGCTATCATCGTCATCATTATCACCATTAATCTTATCTTGATATAAAACATTTGTAATTTTGCAGAGCTGGAAGTTTGAAATATTTTGCAGTTTCATATTTACTGCTTTGCTGGACTTCCCATGGCATTGTCACCTGTCTGAAGTCCATCTAAAATTTACAAAGTGAGCTGTCTCTGGGAAGGGGATGGCTTGGGAAGCTATGCTTAGAACATTCAAACATCCTCTCCATTAATTCAGGCCACCTAATTTACAACAAACAAACTCTAATCAAGTAAATGTAACAAATTGAATGAAAGAAAGAGAGGCATGTGTCTAGGACTGCAAAGTTCCACGAAGATAAGTCTGCTTTAAGAAGCTTACAGTAGAGGATTCAAATAAGCATCCTGCAGTGGCCTGGGGCCCAAAGCAGACATTGCTGATCAATCTTCCTGCTCAACATGCAAGGCTAGCCAGATTATTAATCCTCTAATGTTAGAGCAGTATGTGTGAGATCCCAGATTTTCATGTGAGGTTTCAGTCTGGCATTGCCTTAACTTAAGCCCTGTCCACTGCTCCGTTGGGTGGAGGAGCTGTGAGGGGTTGGTGACAATAGGCACTGTGATGATACCTGTGTTGCTAGTTGCTATAAGGAGAGTCAAGCTGCTTATTTTGTCAGAACCAAGGGTTAGAAGAATAAAATAATATACAGGGATTATTATAAGCCATTCAAATATATGAGCATAGGGAAAAAAACTACCAAAAATGTTACAGAACAAAATGTATGTATATCCATGTCTTGAGAAAGAAAAATGGAATAAGATCGACTGTGTTAAAATTGTGAAAATACGGAGAGTTACCAGATCTTTAGTCACTTGCATTGCAAAAGGAAAGCAGACAGGCTTTAGCTCTAGTAGAAATCATTGCCATGAGGACCCGTTTCCCTATTCTTTATAAATCTTCAACTCTAGAATCAAAAGCAAAAGCATCTCCATCCTTCCCTTCCTTTTCCTTTCTTCTTTTCATCCTCCCTAAGTTCCTTTCATCGCCCCTTCTTCCAGCCTCCACGCCTCTTGCTTTCCGTGAGTGAAAAATGAAAGGTACTCTGAACTTTTTTCAGACCTGAGGAAAAGACAGGGGTGATCATAAACCTTAGCCCCCACACCAGATCACTCCTGCGTTTTGCTTGAGTTTCTTTTGAGAAGGGGTGGGGTTGAGGGAAGCTGGCAATTCCACAGAAAGAAAAGGTTTAAATGCAAATGAGAGCTCAAGGTAACACTTGAGTGTGAAACCAAGTCTCATTCAGAGAATGGCAATCACTCAGCAATCACAAATGATTGACAAGAATTCAAAGGGCTCCTGGCATCAGGAGGAGTGTCTGTGATTGTTGGTGAAAGGGGCAGAGAAAGGTTAAAGGTGAAGAAGGCACATTTTGTGCCTTTCAGAATTTTCCAAGGGTCATTCTTTTGAGTTTATTTGGAAAACGACTAAGGCTCATTTTATTTCAAAAATATGTAAAGGGTTTTTTGTTTTGTTTTTAACTATTGGTTGTTCCAGAATTTGTACTTCTAAGATTTATAAAGTAGAGGATCTCTTCTTTATCTCATGATTTCCCAAACTCAACCAGTGTTCACATAATGATAGTCACACCTCACGGTCATTTAGCTAGATTGTGGCTGTACCCCTTTGGGAATGCAGGGCAAGTCATTTGGGGTAATTCTAATTTTTTACCTGCAGAGTTCCATATAACTGTGCTAAAAATGAGCCGATCCCTCACACTGTCAGGAATCAAATTATTCTGTCTGTCAAGGCTGTCTTTAAAAAGTCTGTGGCTCTGCCAGAGCACTCAGAAATTGCTTTATAAATGCTTGAAATATTAGAAAACATGTGGCTTATTCATAGAAAACTGCAACCCTTGAATGTTTTCCTCTCTTGGTCATCTTCTGTATGAACTGGTTTGGGCTTGAGTAATACACAGTGAAGCCAGATTCCTTCAAACATATTTTAATTAGGAGGTGAAAACAATTAATGTATTCTAATTTCAAAAGTAAAAAAATATCAAACTGTCTACTCTTTGGAATTTAAAACCTACCTGTTTCTCTCGATTTCGATCTTCTCAGTATTTACTGAATTTCTTATTTGTTAGAGACCCCAGAATGAACTATACGTGATCTCTGTTTTCATGTAGTTCAGATGAACAGCTATGGCCTCAGTGATACTCAAACCATTATCCTTTACTGAAGGAAGGTATTCTAACACTGAAATGAAAAAACGGTTTTTTCAAAGTTCACCAATCAAATTAAGCAAATAAATAAAGTTATTTGGAGTAAAACTTATTCCCTTCCATGACCAGAGTCTCCCTCAATGCTAATAAGCAATTTATAAGACCAACACAGTTTGCCATCAATATAATACTGGGTATTTACTGTACAGAGTATTGTTTCTCCAGGTGGAAATGTCATGTGAATAAAGTCACTTAATGAAATTCCCCAATAAAGAATTCGCTTCGGGGTTAACTGTAGGTGGGAATGTGCCTCTTCCCCAAAATAAGTTTGGACAGCACCTTCCAATTACAAAGAACTCAGGTGGCTGAAAAGAAATCAAATTTCCATAAAGAGATGCAAGTGTAATATAATTCAAGTCGCTTGACAATTGCATGAGACTACTGTTACTCCCGTTTTATGGATGTGGGCAATGAGGCACTGGAAGGTGGGGTAGGTCTTGATCCAAATCACAGCATGAACCAATGCTAAGACCAGGATGTGCATCCACTCGGTGGGCAGTCAAATGAGTCCAACTCAGTTTGAAGCAGTTTTTATGTTTAAATGTGACTTAGAATTGCCCAAGAAACTTCTCCAAAATGCTTCTGCCTGGTTTCTCCCCTAGGAATTATGATTTAAGTGAATAGAAATAGATAAAATTATATTTTAGGAAAAAATAAGAGAAAAAAAGCTGCAACCTTTGACAAAGGCAGATTTTTATTTTTATTAATATAAAGAAATAAAGCCTTCTGAAGAAATCAGTTGATTAAATAATCAGAATATAAACATCTTATTTTGGGCAAGTGTAGAAGCAAGGATAGAACCTTCTGGTGAAAACCTTGAAGT
Source organism: Saccopteryx bilineata (assembly GCF_036850765.1). Classification (NCBI taxonomy): domain Eukaryota; kingdom Metazoa; phylum Chordata; class Mammalia; order Chiroptera; family Emballonuridae; genus Saccopteryx; species Saccopteryx bilineata. The sequence goes on along the minus strand of NC_089499.1, from coordinate 66,909,926 downwards.
AAAAAGAGGATCTTCTAGGACAGACCAAATGACCACATGGCATCAGCACAACATGGTCCATACAAGGTCAATTAGACCATACCAGCTAGTGACAATTCCCCTTGATCAGTGACTTTTAAAACATGCAGTACTTGACTATTTAGTCAGGCACACTAACCTCTTTTCCCTTAGATTGTCAAATTTAAAAATGACAACAGCCAACACAACAATAGCTATCTGGAATAAATGCTGTCTTAAACCATCTTATGGCTCATGTCACATAATAAGGTTGCATCTGATTAGTTAATTCTTAGCAGCAGAAACCCTTCTGTGCAAGGATAGGCACCCAATTTTTTTAAAAGTCCTTTGGTGCAAAAAGCATAGGCAATTATTATTATTATTATTTTGTACAATAAAAATTATACCTATTTTTTGTCAGATCAGCAAAAATATATTTTTGGTGTGTGTAGAATTTTAGTAATTCATGTATGTGTGCCATGAAATGAAAAAAGCTAAAAATCACTGCCTTCAATAATTCTGGGTGATGTTCCCCAGTTTTTGCAAGAGCAAGAGAGAACACAGAGCACAGTCGCTGGGTCTCCCATACAGAGATTGCAAGAGCAAACTCTGTGCCAACTTACTTGATCAATGTGGGTTCAGCTAAAAAATTGGAAGGAAAGAAACTTCTTGAGGTATCATTTTATAATATATTAGATATAGACATACAGATAGATTTATACATGATATATATTACATATATTATGTTATATAAATACATATATACATGTATATCATGTATATGTGTATTAATATATTATTATATATATAATTCATAATATACTAGAAAGGGAGGTTCCTACTTAACTGTCAGTCAAGATTTGGGTACGGTGTTGGGGAAAAGCAGGTCAATAGCTCCTGGAAGAAATTCCATTCTGAGGCTTTGTATTTTCTCAGAATGATAAAGGTTACCAAGTGATCTCAGTGAATAAAAGAAAAACTGATGTACCTCATGTGGAAGAAAATATCAGCCACCAAAACTTTGAATTGACAATGACATTTGAAGAGAACACTTGAACTAAAATAATCTTGTTCTTTGTTTGAAATTTCAGTGTATTATGCTAACTATTTCCCTTATGGACAAAGATAAGAGCTGTTTGGAAAAATTTCTATTTAGGTGGGGCCAGCAGCACGGTGAAGACACAGCACAGCCACGTCCTGTAAAGAATCTGTTTAAGTTTAAATCTACACAGTTTTGGTCTCTTGTCATCAGAAAATCACAGACTTTCCAATGTTTATAAAAAAATGTGCATAAAGTTCCTGAAGACACTTGACTTTAGGTTTGAAGTTATTATTTCTCAGGCTATAAAGCTTAACTTTAGAGCATGTATTGACCACAAAATTTGAAAAGCCGATTTGCTGCAGAAAACCTAAGAAATAAAAGCAACTCACCAGCTTCTTTGGTTGGCTAGAAAAATTGAGCTGTCTTAAGTCTATCCTTGCTGTTAGAAAGTGCTTCTAGAAAGTACTATCTAGTAGAACTTTCTGCAATGATGGATACATTCTGTGTCCGTGTTTCCTGAAATGACAGCCACTGGCTATATATATGTGGCTATTGAGCACTTGAAATGTCACTAGTACAACTGGGAAACAAAATTTATTTTAGCTTAACTTTAATTAATTTAAATTTAAATAGTAATATTAGTGCTGTATTAGATAGCAATCCCTCTTTTATTGTAAGCAACCTCTTACAATAGAAAAGTATTAATTAGCAATATAATATTATTGCTAATACACTATTGCTAATTAAAACTTTTGTTCTGAGTTTAAGCAAGCTGGGTAAATGTCTAAGGATTGGTGAATGTAATAAATCTTGCTCTCCCTTAAATGATACTAAAGTAACAGTCCCATTTTTTGTTGTTAACAGATGTTTTCTCATGATTGGGAATTTATATTATATATATATAACATGTCATATTTCTACTAGCAAAATTATTCAATGTTCATAAACTCAGTTGAGATATAAGAACAGTTCCTCCTATGTTATTAAGAACACTGAGACATTTCAGGAGTCCATACATGGAACAAACTCAAGAACCTTGGATCAATGTGGAGCCCCTCTTTTCCACACAAGTTTGATAGATAACACACAAAACCTTAACTCTCCAAGTTTATTAATGAAGATTTATTTTATTTTTTTTGAAAAATTAGCCTGACCAGGTGGTGATGCTTTGGATAGAGCATCAGCCTGGGACTCTGAGAACCTAGGTTTGAAACCCCAAGGTCTGTGGCTTGAGTGAGCACTCATCCAGCTTGAACACGGGCTTGCCAGCTTGAGAGCAGGGTCACGGGCTTGAGCATGGAATCATAAAGATGACCCCCAAGGTCGTTGACTTGAGCTCAAGGTCGCAGGTTTGAACAAGGTGTCACGGGATCAGCTGGAGCCCCCCCCCCAGTCAAGGCACATATGAGAAAGCAATCAATGAACAATTAAGGTGCTGCAACTATGAGTTGATTCTTCTCATCTCTCTCCCTCCTGTCTGTCCCTGTCTGTCTCCCCTACCCCTTTCTTGCTCTCTCTCTCAAAAAAAAATTCTTGTTTGAGGTTTATCCATTGCATTGACATTAGCTTTTTCATGTTATCCACATATTGTTATACCAATATTTTTACAACTTTATTATTAATTTTTTTGCTTTTCTTTGTAAATTTTATTGCACTATAGCATTCATAAAGAGAGGTTCACATGTCATATCTGTATGGACCTTTAATAGTATTGCTAATTAATGATTTTGTTCTGAATTTAAGCAAAGTGGGTAAACATTTAAGAATTGATGAATGTAATAAATCTTGCACTTCCTAAAATGCTATCCAAGTAGCAGTTGTAGGGGAAGTCTACCCCTATTTTAGCTACTTCTTTCCTCTACACCCAAACCTCCTGTCACACACTCTTGTCCACGTTTGTTTCTGCATTTGCACATGGCTGCTTACTTCCCACTTGTTCATAATAGAGTCAAAGACATCTGTGTAGTTGTGGGTCTGCACCTGGTCTTCAATTATCAGTCTATATACAAGCTTCTTTCTGTGTTTCAGGTACTGAGTTCTATAAAGAAACCTGGATGGCCTGACGAGGCGGTGGTGCAGTGGATAGAGCGTAGGACTGGGATGCGGAGGACCCAGGTTCGAGATCCTGAGGTCACCATCTTGAGTGCGGGCTCATCTGGTTTGAGCAAAAGCTCACCAGCTTGTCTGACCACTGCGTCCAACTGGGATGCAGAACACCCAGGTTTGAGACCCCGAGGTTGAAGCTTGAGCATGGGCTCATCAGCTTGGACCCAAGGTCGCTGGCTCAAGCAAGGGGTCACTCGGTCTGTTGTAGCCCCCCGGTCAAGGCACATATGAGAAAGCAATCAATGAACAACTAAGGTGTCACAACAAAAAACTGATGATTAATGCTTCTCATCTCTCCCTGTTCCTGTCTGTCTGTCCCTATCTATCCGTCTCTCTGACTCTCTCTCTGTCTCTGTAAAAAAAAAAAAAAAAACAAAAAAAACCTGGATATTTTAAAGAATTAATACAGTCACTCAACTGAACATCTAAACAATCTTTTTCTTTATTTGGTTCTAATATTCTCTCTTGTTTTTTTTTTTTAAGGTTTTGCAGGCTTCAGTTATTTCTGTTGCAAATATTATTTCATTTTCATATTTTAAATGCTCTTCTAATTTGAAATTAGGCCTTCACACAGATTTGTCACCGAGGCTGTTTTGAAATATATGATTTTAAATGCATGAAACTCATCCTTTAGAAATGATTTGTGAGTGTACATTTGAAAATGGTTAATGCTTATTTATTACAAATGGAATAATTACAGCTAATGGAACAGTGCCATTTAACAACAGTACAGTGGTATCAGGCACTTGATAATTAGCAGCTTGATAAGTGCCTTTTTTCAGATTATGGAATAAGAGCCCTGGAACACCTTTCAGTGAAATGTCTCAATTCACTGGACTCTTCCTTGTTTATACTTATTGGCTTTAGACAATGGAATTGGGGGAGGAGACATTGGAATCATGGACTTAATCACCACCTGAGTTTTCTCTGATATAGAGGGAAGCCATTTTCTTTTTTAAAAAATGCAGGATAGAAATGATTTAACATCAAAAACAGGCTTATTCTATGCAAAAAATGTATTTCTAGATGTCACATGCTCCCACAGGTGGCCATGCCGTTTTTGAAAGGGCTTCCCCTCCATATGAGGACAATATAAATTAGTGTTTTAAATAGCTGTGATTCTATACTGCTCACAAAAATTAGGGGATATTTCAAAATGAATATGAAGTCATAAAATACCCCCTAATTTCTGTAAGCAGTGTAGTTATAACCTCATCTACATGGAAAAAATAAGAAACGTTATTTTTATCCTGGTTACTTAACATGCTCCACAACTATTTTTTTTTTATTTTGTATTTATTTATTTATATACTTATTTCAGAGACAGAGGGAGAGGGAGAGTCAGAGAGAGGGATAGATAGGGACAGACAGACAGGAACGGAAAGAGATGAGAAGCATCAATCATCAGTTTTTCGTTGCAACACCTTAGTTGTTCATTGATTGCTTTCTCATATGTGCCTTGACTGTGGGCCTTCAGCAGACTGAGTAACCCCTTGCTCGCGACCTTGGGTCCAAGCTGGTGAGCTTTTTGCTCACACCAGATGAGCCCGCGCTCAAACTGGCGACCTCGTGGTCTCGAACCTGGGTCCTTCCACATCCCAGTCCGACACTGTCCACTGCGCCACCACCTGGTCAGGCTGCTCCACAACTATTTTAAAGTAGTTTTTCTAGAGTAAATAAAGTTTGTATTTTGGTTTTCCAACAGATATCTAAGCCACTTAATGTTTCAAGTTGCCCTTTTCAGCTTTTTGCTTAAGTGTGGGCCATTCTTCTTTGCTTTTCTGTGAGATTCCAATATTAATGATCTGGATAAAACAGAAAATTCTGTCTCTATCAAAGACCTGCCTCTCTGATTTCATTTTCTTTCCCATTGTGCGTTTGAGGGAAGTGTTGAGTAAGGAACTCTATTAAGTGACTCAGGAGGAATAACTTCAGGAGCTGCATTTAAAATTAAACTTCTCCAAGGCATAAAGTTTATGCCTTTGGGTTTCTACATTGTGCCTTCATTGCCTTCATCCTCTTCTTTGAGAACTAAGACGTTATGATACTGGACTTAATACTGCCTTTAAAACTTCCACTGACATCAATAAGAAAGGAAATAACTGGTAATTTATTCTGAGTCAGGAAGACATTTTCTAAAATGCAGTGCAACCCTAATTTAAAATAGAGGGGAAAGGGTTTAAATTAGGTTTCTTTATAGTGGTAAGTATTTGCAGACAATGTAGAGATTTATGGATTAATTTGTTTTAAATTAACTTTTATAGGGTGACTAATAGTCCACAGGGATAAACCAGACTTTCAATTGCCCATGATTTTCAGTCAGATCTGAGAGAGGATATCATTTCTCTCAGGAAATGGTGACACACTTTTTAAAGTGTGCCATGCAATTTTATTTATTTTTTTTGTCAGTGTCCAGAGAAGATAAATAAATTCTGGGCCTTGGACAAAGATATTTGCAACCTGCCCAACATTTGATGTCACATTTGACTCAGAAAAAAAGAAGAAGACCCTGACCTCCACCCTGGCAGGGATCTTTTATCAGTAGATTTCACTGGAGAGCTTACCAGTGGCGCCCAAGAGTGTTTATAGAGACAAATGTTATGCATATGGGCACATAAACTTGTGTCCCTGCATGTCTTTTAGTATAAGAAACACTAGTCATATCTGGGAGCTCAAAACTTGAAAAATGAGGCCCTGGCCAGTTGGCTTAATGGTAGGCATGTGGAAGTTTGGGTTTGATTCCCGGCCAGGGCACACAGGAGAAACGCCCATCTGCTTCTCCACCCTTCCTCCTCTCCTTTCTCTCTATCTCTCTCTTCCCCTCCCACAGCTAAGCCTCCACTGGAGCAAAGTTGGCCCAGGCACTGAGGATGGCTCCATGGCATCTGCCTCAGGCACTAGAATGGCTCCAGTTGCAGCGGAGCAATGCCCCAGATGGGCAGAGCATCTACCCCTAGTGGGCATGCCAGGTGAATTCTGGTTGGGCACATGCAGGGGTCTGTCTCTCTGCTTTCCTACTTCTCACTTTAGAAAAATACAAAAAAAAAAAAACAACCCAAAACTCGGAAAATGAGAATTTGGGTCTCTGCATAGAAGGTATTTAATGTCAGGGTCAGCTACAGATGAGAAAATTAGCCTATAAAATAAACGAAGGTATGTATATATTTGTATATTATGTATGTATGTATGTATGTATGTATGTAATATGTATGCGTGCATCTTTTATCCATCCATCCATCCATCCATCCATCCATCTATCTAAATATCCAACCCTCAATTTATCCATCTTTCTATATATATTTTTTGAGCCTTTACTATACCTTAAAACAAGTATGTTGGACTTTTAGACTAGACTGATCAGAAACATTTTATTGACGGAGCAATTTTATGTACTGCAGTCCACAAAAACTGGAATATATACTAGCCCCTTTTATGTAGAAAATCATGATGAAAAGAACAGTATGTTGATCTTGTATCTTTATAGACAACACAAAATATTCACATGCTTTAATTCTGCATATCTTTCTACCAACATAGATTATTTTCAGACTGATAAGCATTTTCTCCCAGAACTTTTGAATACATTATTCTGTGATTTCTGGTTTCTATTATTGTTGCCATCATTAAACAAAAAAATTTTTTTTGTATAATTTCTGCCCTTTCTTTTTTTACTGCTTTTAGAATCTTTTATTTTTGCTCTTTCAAAATTTTTATATGATGTATTTTACTGTGTATGTGTATTCCCTTGTGTCTATCAATCTGAGAATTTTTTTTTTTCCAGAATTTGAGGTTCAGGTTTTGCATTAATTCTAGGAAATTTTTAGTTTTTAACTTCAAATGTTGTCTCCCATGCTCTCTGTCAACTTCTGTGGGAATTCAATGTATCTATAAATATGATCTTACTCAATCCTCTATATCTGTTCATTTGTTTTTTCATGACTTTCATCTTTTGGTTTCTTTGAAAGAAATTTTGGATTTTCCTTAGATGTAACTTCTGATTAAGTTTCTCTCTCTTTTTTTTAATATAATTTTATTTTTTAATGGGGCGACATCAATAAATCAGGATACATATATTCAAAGATAACATGTCCAGGTTATCTTGTTGTTCAATTATGTTGTATACCCATCATCCAAAATCAGATTGTCCTCTGTCACCTTCTATTTAGTTTTCTTTGTGCCCCTCCTCCTCCCCCTTTCCCTCTCCCTCTCCCCCCTCCCCCCGTAACCACCACACTCTTATCAATGTCTCTTAGTCTCGCTTTTATGTCCCACCTACGTATGGAATAGTGCAGTTCCTGTTTTTTTCTGATTTACTTATTTCACTTCGTATAATGTTATCAAGATCCCACCATTTTGCTGTAAATGATCCGATGTCATCATTTCTTATGGCTGAGTAGTATTCCATAGTGTATATGTGCCACATCTTCTTTATCCAGTCATCTATTGATGGGCTTTTTGGTTGTTTCCATGTCCTGGACACTGTGAACAATGCTGCAATGAACATGGGGCTGCATGTGTCTTTACAAGTCAATGTTTCTGAGTTTTTGGGGTATATACCCAGTAGAGGGATTGCTGGGTCATAAGGTAGTTCTATTTTCAGTTTTTTGAGGAACCACCATACTTTCTTCCATAATGGTTGTACTACTTTACATTCCCACCAACAGTGTATGAGGGTTCCTTTTTCTCTACAGCCTCTCCAACATTTGCTATTATCTGTCTTGTTAATAATAGCTAATCTAACAGGTATGAGGTGGTATCTCATTGCAGTGTTGATTTGCATTTCTCTAATAACTAAAGAAGATGAGCATCTTTTTATATATGTGTTGGCCATTTGTATTTCTTCCTGGGAGAAGTGTCTGTTCATGTCCTCTTCCCATTTTTTATTGGATTGTTTGTTTGTTTGTTGTTGAGTTTTATGAGTTCTTTGTATATTTTGGATATTAGGCCCTTATCTGAGCTGTTGTTTGAAAATATCATTTCCCATTTAGTTGGCTTTCTGTTTATTTTGTTATCAGTTTCTCTTGCTGAGCAAAAACTTCTTAGTCTGATGTAGTCCCATTCATTAATTTTTGCCTTCACTTTTCTTGCCTGTGGAGTCAAATTCATAAAATGCTCTTTAAAACCTAGGTCCATGAGTTTAGTACCTATGTCTTCTTCTATGTACTTTATTGTTTCAGGTACTGAAATTAACTCAAAATGGATCAAAGATCTAAACATAAGTTTCTCTCTTTAAAAGTATTTAGTTTATGCTTTGATTCATTTATTGACTTTTTTTATTACTTGTGCAGAAAATCAATTTAAGTGAGGTATTCACTCTGATTTTTAAAGGATGCTTTTTCTTTAGATGTTAAGGAATTTTTGTTTTTGAGTGATTTATGTAAGTCTATGAGTATAAACTTTTTAGTTAGTTACTACATACAAACAGAAAAATATATAAACCTTAAATGCAGAGCTAGATGAATTTTTATAAAATGAACACATATTTACAACCATTATAAGTAGTGTTGCTATAAACTTTCTTGCATATTTCTTGGGTGAGCATATGTTTAGCATTTTTATGGATTTTATGTCTAGAGGAGTTGCTTTGTCATGGATTGTATGTCATTTGGTTTTAGTGAGTATTTCCAGTTTCCAAAGTGGTTTTATCAGTTTACCCTCCTATCAGCAGAGTATGGGAGGATTCTAAGAGTCCTCATGAACTATGGAACTTGATTATTTTATTTAGAAATTCTATTTTATTCCTTTTCACTTGACATGTTTTCAAATCTTCTTTTATTTTGAAAAGTATATTAAACATTCTTATTTTAAAATAATTATATTTGTGATCTATGCTTATTTTACTTAACAATTTGTTTCTTCTTTTACTTCATAATTTTTTTCAAAAAAAATGTGAGCTTGTTTTTTAATAACAGGTATGAGAATTCTTTGATGTATAGCTTAAAAGTGTGTTCCTGCAGGTAAAACATGCATTTTTGTTTGCAGGTACCTGGAAGCACCACCAACCCAGAATAACTTAATAATAAAAATGGGCTGAAAACCCATAAGTAAACAACCCCATTATTATAAATTTACAGGCTAATTTTGTTTCTCTTCCACCTAAAATCAATATTGAAAGAAAATTTCCTCATGTCCCTTTCTGTGAGGCATGTCTTGTCTTTCATTTGCCTTTTTGCTGAGATATAGTTCTCAGCACAGAGCTGAGACCCCTGTGGAGTTGCTATTGATGAAACAAAGCACTACGTCCAGATCCAGTGGTGGGATTCAAATAATTTAACAACCGGTTCTCTACCCTCATGACCATTTTAAATATAAAAAAATTATATACTGAAAGGTAGTTGATTATTTCATGCATTTAATACTTAAATAAAAACAATAAAAGAGGTACACAAAACTAGATTATGTCAAAAGGAAGAGTTTTAAAATATTAATAAAAAAATTAAATAGTACCAGACAAAAAAATAATAAAACTGTTACTTAAGATATTTTCAATGACAGCTTGTCACCCCCTCATTGTTTGGCATGTTTTCTCTTTATATTATGTTTGTTTACTGAAGTAACAAACACGAGGAAATTAAACTGTAGTATTTTATTGAAGGTATAATGAGTTTTATGAAATGAATAAATAAATATTACAAGTATAGTTCCGTCAAATTTCTTTCACCTGTGGATAGAATGAATATTATTACGGGCACTTAGAATACACTGCTGCGCAGTCGAATGTTAAAAAAAAGAGTAAGGAGCCCTGGCTGGTTGGCTCAGTGGTAGAGCGTCAGCCTGGCGTGCAGGGGTCCCGGGTTCAATTCCCGGCCAGAGCACACAGGAGAAGCGTCCATCTGCTTCTCCACCCCTCCCCCTCTCCTTCTTCTCTGTCTCTCTCTTCCCCTCCCACAGCGAGGCTCCATTGGAGCAAAGATGGCCCGGGCGCTGGGGATGGCTCCTTGGCCTCTGCCCCAGGCGCTAGAGTGGCTCTGGTCGCGGGAGAGCGATGCCCCGGAGGGGCAGAGCATCACCCCCTGGTGGGCAGAGCATCGCCCCTTGGTGGGCGTGCCAGGTGGATCCTGGTCAGGTACATGTGGGAGTCTGTCTGACTGTCTCTCCCCATTTCCAGCTTCGGAAAAATACAAAAAAAAAAAAAAAAAAGAGTAAGAAATGTAAGTTTGTGATTTCCATATTGGGCGGCTGCCCAGGCACCCATCTTAGAGAGAACCCTGATTTCAAGTGCCATTTTAACAACCGGTTCACCTAACTCAACAAAACATTAATTATGCGTTCTGATGAACCCATGCGAACCAACTGAATCCCACCACTGGCCAGATCTAATCTGTGTTTTCTACTTCTCCACACAATATACAAGCCAAAGTAAAATCTGTGGTCACAAAAGATGGCCTGCAGTCTCAATTTTTCCTACCACTCTAGATTTGCGCTTTTACTTCAGTTTTTCTCTAAGGATAGTGGCTTAACAATGCATTTTTAAAAATGTTTAATAATTTGATTATTAGCATTATGTATTATATTTCAGGGGGAAAATTACTCAGAGCAGCAGTTCTTAAATGTAGTTTAGGAGCTACTGAATGCCTCTGAGACTCTTCTATTTTGAAATAGGGTCAAAATTACTTTAGTATTATTTAACATTAATAAATAAGCTACCATTTGCTTTGCTCCCTCCGATTCCTCCATGAGGTCGAGTGGAGGCACAAGGGCAACATGACATAATAATGTCATTGTTCCGACAGCTGATGAAATGTGTACCTCTAAAAAAGAATTTTCAGTTATATCAAGGAGGTATTGATTAGAATAATTTGTGTTTTTTAAAAAAGCTCTTTGTGAATTTTAATAATTTTTAAGAATATAGAGGGATTTTGAGACTAAGAAGTTAGAAAACTGCTGGTCTCTGCACCCTTTGTGCCATACTGCAAGAAATGAACGTCCTCAAACGCCAAAGTACGTGGCAGCATCCATCTGTGCTATCAGCAACAGTCAGAAGGCAGAAAATACCTACATTAAGTTGGTGCAGTAAGTTTATGCAAGTATTTTCCCAAGAGCCCACGAGTTCTTTCAGATCAAACACACCTGGAGTTGGAAGCTGAGCAGGAAAGTCAATATGATGATTTACTTATTGTGATTCAATAAGTCAATATTATAAGTCTCAGTTTCCTTAAATATATAATATAAGAAATGATAATTCTTGTTCTTCCTCTCAGTGTTGGACTTATTAAGGCAAGATGGTAAATCGCAAGATCATTCTTGAGTTTTTATAAGATTCTGAATTGTTGGATATAAAGGCCTATGAAAACTGGAAAAGATATGTTTGTCTCAGATGTCTTTCTTAGTTAGATAAAAATGACCAGAATGTAAACTGGAAGGTAAATTTAACTGGTAATTTCAAACCAGATATTAATTGTTAAACTGTCTTCTCCACCTGAATTTAAAGACACAGCCAATGCTAAAATGATGAATTCTCTTGATATTACTAAGGAAAGGTCCAATGTGACACTGGAGAGTCGGGTTGGTCTCCTGGAAAGCAAAGCAGTCAGGCAGGCCTAAATTCGAATCCTTTCTCTGCCATATACCAGCCATGTTGTAGAATGTTACACAGGTCAATCCCAATGAGCCACATCTCCTAACAGTCCTGCCCTTGTGAGGTTCCCTCCCACCATGTCTCCAGGCTTGTTTTGACAATGGGACAGTAGCAAGTGTGCTGCAGTCAGAGGCTCATTAATGCTTGTACATAGGGCTTGTCTTCTCGGAAATGCTCCCACTAGAACGTCAACTGTCTTGTTAGAAAGAAACTTAGGCTGTACACCTGAAACTAATGCAGAATAATATTGAATGTAAACTGTAATTAAAACATTTAAGAAAAAAGAAAAAACTCAGGCAAGGCTACCAAAAAATGAGTGGCTACATGGAGAGAAACCCTTGTGCATGAGAAGTCACATTGGATATTCCATTCCCAGGTGAGCTCCCAGCTAAATACAACTTTATGAGTGACCTCAATCTATACCAAAGAGAAAAAGAAAAAAAACTGTCTAGCTGATCCCACTTAAATCACAGAAATGTGAGAAATAATAAATCATTGTTTTAAGTCACTATGTTTTGGGGTGATCTGAAATGTATTTATAGGTAACATTCTAGCTATTTCTTTCTAAATCTCTTCAGGTTAAAAATAAGATCAGACACATTTGTTCCTCCGCTTTAGAGAGTTTGTTCGAATATCAAATTAATTAATAAATGTAAAGTATTATTACTATTTTTCCAATGAGCAAGTTATGACTAAGTGCTGTGGTTATGTCTATACATACAAACTGGTTTGATTATTCTGACTGACTTGACCAGTCAAATCAATCTCTTCAGAAAAAGAAAAACTTGCAATTTGATTTTTGACAGACTTGATTATTGTTTTGACCTCTCTGAGGTTTTTTGGTTGAATTAAACCTTTTTTTAACTGAATAAATTGCCTCAGCCTGTTTAGTCAGTCAAAATAATCAAAACAGTTTGCGTATATAAAAACAGTCTGTGTGCGACATTTTCTTTTTATTTAACTTTAGTGGGAAATTATGTGACAGAGGCTCATCTATGCATAGCAAATATGGGTATAAACTTCTACTTATAACTACTCAGTTTCAAATTACTGTATAGATTATAGCAGCATTTGTTTAGTAACAGGAAAAAATACAGTTAGTTTTTATTTCCCAATGGCATGCTACATTATAAGTCCATTAGCAGTTGCATATGTTATTGATGTAATTCTAATAACTGCCATATATTATTATGGCAATAATAATGTAATTCTTATAGCGTGCAATATGTAATTTATTGAACATTGCTGGCATTTATTTTTAAATGATAAATTTCGCTTGCTTTTCAGCACTAGAACTCTCTATGTCCTGCTTTGGGAGTTTAGTCATATTCCTTGTGTTTGAATAAGCTGTCAGAAGCGCATGTTTCAGATGAAGTGCATGCAAGCTTGGCAGTCATTAAAGTGGGGTAGAAGTGAAGTGAATGACTGGAATGCAGGTTGAGTAGGTCCATTCATATATGTCATATTGATACTACTGGAGCTGCTGACTTGGTGATTCAAATATAAGCCATTGTTATTGGAGTATTTGTAGATATTCTACTGCACTTAAGGTTATGACAGATGAAGCTTTCTTTATGAATTGTCAAAAGGATAACAAATTCCACTACAGCTTCTATTTCTGTCACCAGGAGCTTGTTTGCTTGACTTTTTTTTCCTTCTAATGCCCTTTGAATGTATTTCTTTAGAATTCTACATTACAAAAGACTATGCAAAAAACTGTTAGTTTGCTTGCCTGCTCTCAGACTGAAATGTTTTTAAACTATTCTAAGAAGATAGGCGTCTATATTTTTCATTTAAAGATGCAAGTAAAAATAGTATAAAAATGTAATACTTGCTTCAGTGTCTTTATCCTATTACATGAAGTTCTTTCTGATTTATTATTTAAACACACACATATGTACATACATATTCTATATTGAATTTATTGGGGTGACTCTGGTTAACAGTTACTTGGGTTTCAGGTGCACAATCCTACAATACATCATCTGTACACTGTATTTTGTTACCACCACAGGTCGTCTCCTTCCATCACCATGTACCTTCTTCCACCACCTCTCACTGTTTCCCATTTTCATGAGTTTTTTCTCATTTTTTTCTTTTTTGCTCATTTCCTCCAGCCCCCCAACCAGCCCTCCAACCCCACAACAGTTTTCAGCCTGCTCTCTGTCTATGAGTCTATTTAGCTTGTTAGTTCATTTTGTTCACTAGATACCATATATGAGTGAAATGATATGGTACTTGTCTTTCTCTTACTGGCTCATTTCATTATGCAATGTTAAATAAGGCAGTCAAATATATTTATTACTTAAATGCATATTACTCAAATATATGCTATTCTTTATATTAATTTAAATCTGTTTCTTTGATAAGTATATCTGAAATCCCTAAAATTTTAGTTCAAATGTATTCAATCTCTTTAGTATGAACCAAATTCCTTTAATCACATTTTATTTTTATTTATTTTTATTAAATTATGGGGTGTGGGGGTCTTAGCAAAAAATCTAGGAGTGTTAATGGTGAAATGGTACCAGGGGTTAGACCAGTGGGGTCAGATTAGATTTTGGTTCAGCAACCTTCGTACTTGAAGTCTGGCTAAGAAGGAATTCAGAGGTGAGACTCAAACTGTAAGAGATAGTTCATTTGGAAAGTCACAGGAGTAGAAAGCAGTGAGCAGTAGAAGAAATGGGCTTAGGAAACAAGTTAAAGGGGCAAAAAAAGAAAAAGCCCTTGGATCTTAGGAGAAAGAGAGAGGCAAGGAAAGTGTGCCTGGGGGACAGGGTGGAAAAAGGCACCCAGGGCTCCATGGAAAGAGCCACTCTCTTATGTCGTTTAAACCAGTGGTCCCCAACCTTTTTTGGGCCATAGACTGGTTTAATGTCAGAAAATATTTTCACAGACCGGCCTTTAGGGTGGGACGGATAAATGTATCACGTGACTGAGACAAGCGTCAAGAGTGAGTCTTAGACGGATGTAACAGAGGGAATCTGGTCATTTTTTAAAAATAAAACATCATTCAGACTTAAATATAAATAAAATGGAAATAATGTAAGTTATTTATTCTTTCTCTGTGGACTGGTACCAAATGGCCCACGGATCGGTACTGGTCCGTGGCCCGGGGATTGGGGACCACTGATTTAAACCAAGTTACACCGGTGTGGGAGAGGCAGCCCTCAGGAGCCTCCATGCACCTGCAGGTCCTTGCTGACTGTGTCAAACTGCAAGTCCTCTCAATGCTCTAACACTCTACTCTTTATATAACTCTCTACTCTTGTCACATAGGCAAAAAATTCAATGCTAACACAAATGACTATCATGGAATTCTACTTCTTCTTCAGTCAAAAAAAAAGTGTATTTATTTATATTTTATTAATAAGAAGTCTTCATTGGTTAGTTGCTCCTTCTCTACATCTTTTCTAAAATGTCATCACATTTCTTAAGTTAAGGAGCTCCAAAATTGACTCAGCAGCATCTGACTGATGCTCAGATAAACTACAACCTGCCATTCTACATTGCCATTCATACTTTTTCCAGTGAATACTTATTGTCCATTTTTTTATTCAGTTTTTCTTTTCTTAGCCAGTTTTTCATTTTTTAAAATTTATTCAATAAATATTTATTGAGTCCCCATGCGCTGAATAGCTAATCTATGGGTATACAAAGAATATTTATTATGATTCTTAACTTTGGAAGTCTTACATTTCTCAAAGTTAGTCAATATGTAATCTGAAGATCCTTTAGGCCAGTGGTCCCCAATCCCCGGGCCATGGTACCAGTCTGTGGGCCATTTGGTACCGGTCCGCAGAGAAAGAATAAATAACTTACATTATTTCCGTTTTATTTATATTTAAGTCTGAACGATGTTTTATTTTTAAAAAATGACCAGATTCCCTCTGTTACATCCGTCTAAGACTCACTCTTGATGCTTGTCTCAGTCACGTGATATATTTATCCATCCCACCCTAAAGGCCGGTCTGTGAAAATATTTTCTGACATTAAACCGGCCCATGGCCCAAAAAAGTTTGGGGACCACTGCTTTAGGCCTTATCTGCTGAGAGTAGGAAAGATGGACCGGATCACACAGGGCCTGAATGCCAGGATGCAGAGGTGGGAATCCCTGCCAGAGAGTACAGTTTCAGAGTAAAAGTATAGAGAAAAGTTCCTTTGATGAAAATGTATAGAATGGATTAAAGAAAGGAAAAATAACGAGTAGAGTCAAGAAGTTATGATAACAAAAATCTACATTCCTTCATTTGAAATCTTTGAGGGTAGAGACATTGGATTTAGAATTTTCTAAATTTTAGAGGGGCACTTCAAGACATATACCATATATGAATAACATTGGGTACTTGAGAAGCTCCCTGTACTCAAATACTTCATAATTTCTCCTGCGGATAGAAAGGGCTTTATAATAACTCTGACAAGTCCAGTGACCAAAAGTAACCTCTTAGTGATCTGATCATGAATTCCTAACTGGGCAGGTCATGGTGGGTAGACAGGCCCCAAGCCTATAATTTCTTCAGAGAAAAAGGTTTATCTTTGCCTTAAGCAAGCCCTGATCATTGTTATTTTGTATCTAGGTTAGCACACTTTTAAAATGTCACAGTAAATCTTTTTCTTCAGATGCCTTAGAGGTGTAACCCTCAAGGAAGTGCATAACTACCTGTAATCCAATCGTAGAGATTTCCAGCCCACTGCTTCTTCCCACTGTCATGTAATCTTTTATTCCAAATGAATGAAAGGACCAGCAAGACAGTTATTCTCCAAAGCATCTGACATCTTGCTTATCAGTTTGGCTCAAATGAACTTGTAAAAATTCCCTATAAGTTTGGATATTCTTACATGGACACTCCAGATAAATTAAAACTAAATACTATAAATGATGACTATGAAAAGTCTTATGTCAGTTTAAATAATAAATTATTAAAAATTAAACAAAAACTTTGGGCTGTCATAATTTCTTGGGATTTAGAACTATGGACCTCTGGTTTGAGCTAAAGGAAATATGTCCATAAATTAGTGATGTAAAGAGGAAGAGTAGATATAAGAAATATTACAATCATAGAACTGTTGGTGCTTATCATATGGTTAAATGTTAGGCAAGAAAAGAAATATGACAGTCATGACTGAGGTTTTGAGTCTGGGTTGCTGAGAATGTGGTGATGCCATTAAGAAAAAAGGAAGGACAAAGGAGGAGGGGGCTGCTTAATATAGGGTTGAATGAAAGGGAGATGATGATTAGTTCAACTTGAAATATACAAATCTCTAGGACATTAGGAACTTGTCTGAAATTAGCATGATTAAAGGTGCCTCTCACAGTGTTTTGGTGAGTATGTGATGGGAAACTAAATTAAAAATCAGCAGCCTTTCACATATAACATATTTTATTAATCTAATTTGAAAGTTGAGTATAGTCAACCTAAAAAGTCATCTTAGGTTCTTTAAGAAAATGGTACCAACGTTGATGATATTCTAAAATTGGAAACAAATATTTAGATGAATAGTTTTCAAAATTCTACCCAGACTGGATGTTAACTAGACTCTTTGTGGTTATAATTTCTCATTTTACACAAAGATAAAATCATTATGTTGCACAACTAAAACTAATATAATACTACATGACAATTATACCTTAAAAAAAAGTACCCAGAAAACAATTTTAGCTGGTTCAAAATGAAGCTATTTTAATAAATTTTCACAAAACTGCCTGAAACAGTAAAGAAAGGCTCATGGCTCAGTTGTAAAAACTGTATGACTGATTTTGGGTAATAATTATACATTAGGTCAGTGAATTAAACATTATAATTTGGATGATCTCTCCAGTGAGTGAACTTATAAACATCACATTCTTAAAAAAGAGTGAGGAATGGACTAAAATTTTCAGAAAAAAAAATTTGTTTTAAACTCAAGCATATTTCTAGCAATGCAGACAATATCTTATAATTATTTATATCTACAAAGAAATATTGATAAATTGTTGTTTAACCTATATGACAGTGCTACCAAGAAACATTCCAGTTTTTACTGCTGTGTTTCCATGTCAGTCAATAGGCTTCAAATGTTTTGCTTTCTTGACCACTGTCTATTTAAAAAGTCCTGTGATAGAGGTGGATGGTTATAGCTCAGATTTGAGGGTCCCAAACTTATCAAATAATGTCACTGGTCCTCTCTTCAGCAACACTTTGGCTTTTGCATAGAGCTATGTCATCAACTGTAGTCTCTCTCTGGGTTATCTCTTTTTGTCACCAAGTCTGATGACTACAGCAAATTAGCCACAAGTTCCAAAAGGATGTGAGGACAGAGCACAGAGAAAAGAAAAACAAGGAATAGCAGGCAAGCCCTCAAAAACACTATATTTTAAGTTAATCATTTAAACAAGGAAAAGAATCTCAAAAACTGAATGCTGTTCTTTAAATATACCCCCCCTCAACAGGAGGATAGAGAAATACAGAAATACAATTTTAAACATGTTTTCACCTGAATTATTTTGCTCTTCTTTTTTATTGCTTTTGGAGAGACAGAGAGTGGAAGGAAGAGAATGAGAGAGAAGCATTCATTTGTTGTTCCACTTACAGAATGTAGTGTAAGATGCAGAATGTAGTTCTGCGTTCAGTGACCGCATCCGGTATATGTGACCAAGGATGAACCCACAGTCTTGCTCTAACCAACTAAGCTAACAGGCCAGAGCCATTATTTTGCTTTTAACTATAATTTTTTCATAGAAATACAGCTGTCTACATTTTTATTAGTCTTATTCTCTTGAAAAGTGTTTTCAGGAAAGCAAACATTTTATTTGACAAGATTGTTATATGACCTTCTCTTGTCCTGAAGCAGTTAATTTTTCTCAACCTCTTAAGCATTTTGCTGTCATGACATCCTGGGGTTTCTATCCCTATAAAAGATATAGATTTAAGAAAATGCATTTCAGATATTAAAATAAAACAGATCCTGGCCGGGGTGTTCAGTGGATAAAGCGTCCTCCCTGTGTGCCAGAAGTCATAGGTTCAATCCCCTCCTCCCATCAGGGCACATAGAAGAAGCAAGCAATGAGTGCACAACTGAATGGAACAATTAAGTGAAACAATGAGTTGATGCCCCTCTCCTCTTTCTAGTCCTTCTCTCTCTCTCTCTCTCCCTCCCTCTCTCTGTTTCTCAAAAAAAAAAAATCAATGGAAAAAATATAAAGAAATATATTAAAAGAAAATATAGTAGAATATTTTAAAGAGATGACTTTTCAGTGCTGTAGGTGGCATTGTTTATGACATGAAAACTATGACAGCTTCCTTGCTTTATAGTTAGAAAAACAGCAATGATCACTGTGCATAAGACAGATGAAAAATAAGTCCTTTTGCCCCAGAAGCTTCATCTCTTAAACATAAGGTCCCAAAAGTGACTTCAACCTTCATCTTCTGCTCAAGTATGTCCCTGATCGTAGAATCCTGATCTCCAACATCCGGGCACATGCTGTCTGTGCGGCTGTGGCTTCCTCACCAGGAGCAAGGGAAAGAAGCGGTGCCCTTCAATGACTTCCCGCCATGAACAAACTCAGAAGGAGCAGCTCGGACCTTTGAGAATAAGATGAAAAGGCCTAGCAGCAGGGAGAATTTGGGCTCCATTTCAATAAAATATCCCAATAAAAGAATTGTAGGGCCCTGGTACATATTACCATGGGATTCTGTGCAATCTCATTATCTGGTGATTTTAATGACTAACGCACAATGATTTTTGTAGGATAATTGATGTGAAGTGCTGCCCAGAAGCTGAGGGATAAATGAATCCACCTTCACATATTCTTTCAGGCCCTTCAGTTCTATGGTTTGTGCGTTATATTATTTAGCAAAAATAATAAAGAATTAAATATGCTTTTTATTGTATGTGGCATTAACTACCTTTGTGTGTTAATGTGGTACCTGCCAATTACTTGCATTAACACAAATGGCTAAAATATACAAATTAAGTTATGAACACACTGCTACATTTAACAGATTAACTGAAAACCTGCAAAGATTTTAAGAGTATATTAAATGCATGAAAACCACTTCTCTAATCCCGAGTTTGTAAGCTACTTTCCCCTGAATGAGAGCCCTGAATGTGTTCTGAGTGCAGCAAAAGCAATTCAACACACATTGAGAAAGTGTGTATTCACCAGGCTGCGTTTGGGAATCACTATCACAATTAATCTTCACAATTTCCTCAGGCAGGGTCAGCAAACATTATCTGTAGAAGGGTACACAGTGTTGTAGCCCATTCAGGCCACTGTAACAATACCATAGATGGGGTGGCTGAAACAACAGACACATATTTCTTGCAGTTCTGGAAGCTGGAAAGTCCAGGATCCAGGTGCTGGACAATTTGGGTCCTCACGAAGACCCTCTTTCTGGCTTGCATACGTCTTCCTCACTGCGTGCTCACATGGTCTTTCCTTGGTGTGGGCATATGGAGGGACATCTCTCTTCCTCTTCGTGTAAGGGCATTAATCCCACAATGAGGCTCCTTTCTCATCTAAACTTCATTACCTCCTAAAGACCTCACCTCCAAAGATCATCACATTAAGAACGGGGGCTTCAAATATGAATTTGAGGAGGAAATAATTCAATCCATAGTAGATAGTAAATATTTTAGGCTTTATGGGAAATAATGTCTCTGTACTTGACTCTGTCATTGTCATATTATGTAAATAAATAGACATTACTGTGTTCCAATAGAATTTTATTTACAAAAACAAACAGCTGGCAGGAACTTGCTCATTAGTTTTCTAACCCTTGATGTGGTAATAAACATTATTATTGTAGCTTGAGGAAGACAGAAGTAAATCCCAGAAAAAACATTTTGCTTACTTACTCAAGGTCTCATAGACTGTGAATTCTAATTAGTACTAGTCAAATTTATTTTAAAATATATCAATCAATAAACTGGCCCTGGCCGTCTGGCTCAGTGGTAGAGCGTCAGCCTGGTGTGCAGAAGTCCTGGGTTCGATTCCTGGCCAGGGCACATAGGAGAAGCGCCCATCTGCTTCTCCACCCCTCCCCCTCTCCTTCCTCTCTGTCTCTCTCTTCCCCTCCCGCAGCCGAGGCTCCATTGGAGCAAAGATGGCCCGGGCACTGGGGATGGCTCCTTGGCCTCTGCCCCAGGCGCTAGAGTGGCTCTGGTAGCGACAAAGTGATGCCCCGGAGGGGCAGAGCATCGGCCCCTGGTGGGCGTGCCAGGTGGATCCCGGTGGGGTGCATGCGGGAGTCTGTCCGATTGTCTCTCCCCGTTTCCAGCTTCAGAAAAATACAAAAAAAAAAAAAAAAAAAGAAAGTGAACGATTAAATTACTCTAAAATTTTATACTATTATAGTTTATTGATTGATTTTTTTTTTGATTTTTTTTTTTTCAAGGAGCCATCCCCAGAGCCCGGGCCATCTTTGCTCCAATGGAGCCTCGGCTGCGGGAGGGGAAGAGAGAGACAGAGAGGAAGGAGAGGGGGAGGGGTGGAGAAGCAGATGGGAGCTTCTCCTGTGTGCCCTGGCTGGGAATCGAACCTGGGACTTCTGCACGTCAGGCTGACGCTCTACCACTGAGCCTGATGGCCAGGGCTAATCATTCACTTTCTAATGGACTACTCTGGAAGCACCAGATATGTAATTTGCTGCCTACCTTACAGCTCATCTTCTTCTGTGGGGACCTGCCTTGCCCACTGCCCTACTGAGAATGTGTGGTTTCTGTGACCCTACTCCTTATAACAGCTGATTGAACAAGAGATGAGAACTTGACAACAATTTATAACCTGTTTAGGCTAATGTCAATTGGAATGGATATAATAGATTCATCCTCTCTTTAGGAACTTGGTCTTAGATAAACAGAAAATTCTTGATTGAAAAGGGTTACTAGAACTGGAAGTTTGTGAGGGGTATTTGAGGTGATGGGGAAAGGGAAGGATGTGTGTGTGTTTGTGTGTTTGCGTGTATGTGAGAGGAAGAGAGCAGTACCCTTAATAAGTACAGAAAAATTTCATTGCTGAATTTTCAGTTTCTGATGCTAGTCTTTGTGAACCCCAGATGTGCTTTATAGATCTATGTATACTTGTGTGGTATCATTAAAATGAGCCCCGTTTGTTTCATCCAAGCTTGAGTGGGGCCTCTGGTCCTTGAATCAAAAGGACCTTGATTAGCCAATGAAGTTGTAAAACATTCTTTTTATATTCTGCTTCCCACTATCACCTCCAAATCAACTACTTGCAGCAAATCCTTGTCCCAGGATCTGCCTTTGGAAGAATCCATATTAAGACCATAACTAACTTACACTTTTCATATATAATAATTTATGTTCATTAACAATACTTTTTGCTCTCTGGATCTCAAACTATTCTACATGGTAAATGGTAGAAAGTTTGATGAGAGAATCCCTCCCCTAAAAATTCTCCCCTTCCCACACAGAGTCATGCCAGTTTTTCATAGACTATAGTATATTTTACAGGCTTTAAGAATCTTTTTATGTAATATTTAGAAAAATATTTTATCTATTGATTTCAGCAAGGGAGGAAGGGAGAGAGACAGAAACATTGAGCTGTCCCTGTATGTGCACTGACCAGTAATTGAACTAGCAACCTCTGCATGTTGGGACAATGCTCTAACCAACAGAGCTATCCAGCCAGGGCTGTTTATGCAACATTTTTTCACAAGGTACAAATTAGTTTTGTCTCTATCAGCAGTGTTTTTGCCATTGATTGGGTGATTTGAGGAATTAGTTAAGTAATACTACGAAAAGAATATTTCTGATCTGAAATCTTGCCCATCTTTGCTGAGATATGCCAGAATGCTTGGCTGTGGGGTCCTCAGTGCTGGTCTTACCCACTGCTTTATTTTACAGTTGAGGAACCTTAGGCCTAGTGGAATTAAGTAACTCTTCCAAGACAATAATTTATAACAGAGATAAAATAAGAATTCAAACCAATTAATTTTTCAGTACACAACAGTTTTGGCTCACAGTTTTCAAAGCTAAATATAAGGCTTGACTATTTTCTTTTCAGATATATTTTTTTCAAATTTTATCTATAAAATGAAAGGTTCTGATATTCTGTGCTAGTCTCATGTTGGAATAAAGTCAGGTGGCACAGAAGCTTTTGTTACAGCCAAGGAATAGTGTCTGGCCTTTCAGTGCACAATCAAAGCTCTAGTCATGTAAGAAGTTTTTGCTCAGCAAGAGAAACTGATAACAAAATAAACAGACAGCCAACTAAATGGGAAATGATATTTTCAAACAACTGCTCAGATAATGGCCTAATATCAAAAATATACAAAGAACTCATAAAACTCAACAACAAACAAACAAACAATCCAATAAAAAAATGGGAAGAGGACATGAACAGACACTTTTCCCAGGAAGAAATACAAATGGCCAACACATATATGAAAAGATGCTCATCTTCTTTAGTTATTAGAGAAATGCAAATCAACACTGCAATGAGATATCACCTCACACCTCTTAGATTAGCTATTATTAACAAGACAGATAATAGCAAATGTTGGAGAGGCTGTGGAGAAAAAGGAACCCTCATTCACTGTTGGTGAGAATGTAAAGTAGTACAACCATTATGGAAGAAAGTATGGTGGTTCCTCAAAAAACTGAAAATAGAACTACCTTATGACCCAGCAATCCCTCTACTGGGTATATACCCCCAAAACTCAGAAACATTGATACGTAAAGACACATGCAGCCCCATGTTCATTGCAGCATTGTTCACGTGGCCAGGACATGGAAACAACCAAAAAACCTGTCAATAGATGACTGGATAAAGAAGATGTGGCACATATACACTATGCAATACTACTCAGCCATAAGAAATGATGACATCGGATCATTTACAGCAAAATGGTAGGATCTTGATAACATTATATGAAGTGAAATAAGTAAATCAGAAAAAACGAGGAACTGCATTATTCCATACATAGGTGGGATATAAAAGCGAGACTAAGAGACACTGATAAGAGTGTGGTGGTTAAGTGGGGAGGGGGGAGAGGGAGAGGGGCATAAAGAAAACTAGATAGAAGGTGATAGAGGACAATCTGACTTTGGGTGATGGGTATGCAACATAATTGAATGACAAGATAACCTGGACATGTTTTCTTTGAATATATGTACCCTGATTTATTGATGTCACCCCATTAAAAAAATAAAATTATAAAAAAAAACAGATTCCATGAAATAAAACAATGTTATTGAATTTTTAAAAATGTATAATTAAACAAATGAGCTATAAGTAAAAATTAAATCGAGAGAATTAAATCAAATCAAGGTGTGAAATGTAGAACTGAAAATAAGTTTTGTTATGGGAAGAATACAATTGTTTGTCATCAGAGGTAAAGGGATAGTTGGTCCTTGTTTTCAGTTTCAAGGAAAAATAAAGTTCTATGTCACAAGAGAAAAAAAAAAAGCTCTAGTCATGGACACACTAATCAATATATTGTGTGGAACAAGAAGCTGAAGTGCCATTGATACCACCCTGGGAACCTCCATGGAATCCCACGTTGTTTGTGGAAACTGTACAATTAGGCACATTAATAATCAAGATACTCCAAGAATATCTCTGCATCAGATCAACCCAAGCATCAGCAGAGCAGCCAGAAATGTTTTCTTGGAGGGTTCTCTTTGACTCTCACTTATTTTCTCACCAACTGCTGCCCCACTTCTTTGCTCTGGATCCAACCCCATTATCAAAGATGCCAGACAAGTGCTACAATTGGATTGTCTGAAAATGAATAACACAGAAGCAAGGAACAGATAGATACTATAACAATATACAGCTCCTGTTAAAGTTATACTCCTAGAGAACTCAAACAATTCAGATGGCTGAAGAAAACAGCATCTCCCAGAGAAAGCAGAGTTGACAGGTGACCCTGAATGTTATTTCTTGCAAGGAAGGCTAAGAAGGGGTGACCGTTCTTCCTGGAGAGCACATAGAAGGGTTCACACACTCACTTCTTTATGTGACCAAGAGAGAATTTAGTTCTAATGAAGGAAAATGGGCACATGCAGACAGTTATGTTTTTCATAGGTTCTGAAACGCAGTACATGAGTCCAGGGAATTCACATACAATCTTGGCGAGGGTGAGCTTTTCAGGACCTTTCCAAAACCTAGTGATATTAAGTAAATAATTGGTCTTTTTTTCTGAGACATGAACTTGAAGTTCATGTTCTATGAGGCAGAGACCTGACCAATCACTTAGCTCATCAGCACAGTGCTGAAACATCCAAAAGGAATTTCTGTCCACATCAACCATGTTACTAAACCTTTTTTTAATTTGGATTTTTGTGTGTGTGGAATGACCACACAGAGGTAATTCTCACATGGTTTTGTTCCCACTCTCTGGCATGGCCAATTTAAAGGAAGAGGCACCATGCAGGCATAAGAGGTGCATCTCAGTTGGCATAAGAAGCTTCATCCTAGACTAACCCTGTACCTCTCTCATCTGCGAGTTTCTAAGTTTTGTGTGTTTGTTGTACAGACATTTAATAACTTCAATTCTAGAATGTCTTTCTGGTTTAGCAACATCTACCTTTCTCATGTTAGTCCCTGCCTTAGTTTGGGTTTCCTCAGAGGATAACTGTCAGTCAGGATGTCTCCACCTCAGCACTACTGACATGTTGAGCAGGATAAGTTTTTGTTGTGGGATCTGTACTGAGCACGGTTAGATGTTGACCAGCATCCCTGGCCTCTAGATGCATCCCAGTTATGACAACCAAAAATGTCCCCAGTTGTCACCACATATGTTCTAGAAGGGGAAAAACTGTTTCACAATGAGGGTTCAAGAGCAAGTATGGTGTAGTGGAGAAGTGATCCTGAGCCACAAGCTTGGTGGTAGAAAGTGTCCTAGTCAGGGCTTCCCAGAGAAACAGAACCAACAGGATATCAATATGTAGCATCTGTTTATGGGGGGGGGGTTGATCTTAAAGAATTAGCTCACACAATTTTGGAGGTGCAAGCTGACAGTCTGCAAGGTAGCCAACAGGATGGAGACCCAGGGAAGCGTCAATGTTGTATTTTAAATCTGAAGGTTTCTGCTGGCAGAATCTCTTCTTGTTCACAAAATGTTTTGTTTGTTTTTTTCTACTCAGGCTTCAGCTAACTGGATGAGGCCCACCCACTTTGTGGAGAACAATCTGCTTTACTAAAACTGCTGATTTAAATGCTAATCTGGTCTAAACAATACTTTCACAGAAACATCTAGAGTAATGTTTGACCAACTATCTGGGAACCATGACTTAGCCACGTTAACACATAAAATTATCCAAGACAGAAAGGAAAGAGAAAAAGCCAACAAAGGTGCATCATTAAGCAATTCTAACTGGAATGGGAGTGCAATTCTGCACTGGAAACTGGGAAGTGCTGTAAAGCATGTCTCACAGTTACCGTCCTCTGCAAGGGGAAACAGATAGCTAGAGTATTTGCACACCAGTTCCCCTTGGTCACTAAAGGAGGTCTGTTCCCAAGGGGCTTTAATTTCCTGGTACTTATGGCCTGTTACATACCCAGGAAGGGCAGGCTATGACAGCCTGAGTTCAGATTGACACATGGGAAAATGGTAGGTGGCCGAAGCACTCTAGGCAAGTCACTGCCAGCATCAGCAGCCTTGAGCAGTGCATCATTAATTGGTCCCAAGTCCTGGCTGGTGTTAGGACTCCTTCAGTGGCAGTGCTATCGTTATTTATGGGTCTCTTCTCTCCACATGCTTCAACTTGACTTTTAAAAAATTGTAGTAAAATATACATAACATAAAATTTGCCATCTTACCATTTTAAGTGTACAGTTCCCCGGCATTTAGTACGTGCTCATCACTACCATTTATTCACAGAACTTTTAATCTTACAAAACTGAAACTCTACCCATAATACACTAACTCTGCACTCCACCCTCCTGCTATAATACTTTCTGTCCTAGGAATTTGACTACTCTGAGAACTTCATGTAAGAGGAATAACATTATCTTTGTTCCTTTGTGACTGGCCAATTTTATTTATTTAAACATCCTCAAGGTTCATCCATGTTGTAGTGTGTGTCAGAATTTCCTTACTTTTTAAGGCTGAATAGTATTTTGTTGCAAGACAGACCACATTTTGTTTATCCATCCATCCATCCATCCATCCATCCATCCATCCATCCATCCATCCATCAATCACTGGGTGCTTCAACTTTTTGGTTCTTGTGAATAGTGCTGCAACAAACACGAGTGTACAAATATCTCTTGAACTTTCTGCTTTTAATTCTTTTGGTATATATCCAGATGTGAAATTGCTGGATTGACTACACTTTGAGTTCCCTACAGACCAAGTAAACACAGTGTGAATAACAATAAGGCAGAAAGGTATGCATAGTAGGAAAGGAAATAAATTCACAATAGATTTCAAAAGTTGGGGTCATCAGTTCCAATAACCCCAGTTAAACTTGAGCTGCGTTTGTGTATAAAATATATCTGTGAATTGTACATAATAGCACAGCTTCATGTCCTAAAAACATTTCATTTTTTCTTCTCAGTTGCCTTCAGATGAAGAGCTCTGTTTATGAAATTCCTGTCTTCTGAAGTTCTTGAAAGATCTCAAGTGAGTTGTCCTCATAAATGAAGGCAAAAAAACATTGTCTGGCAAAGCCTGTGACTGACAACATCTTTTTGTTAGCTACCTGAGCTCTATGCCTTAATTCTTTGTACTTTTCATTTTCCCTTTGTTTGCCAGAGTTTTGCAGCAAATGGCTGTTTAGCAAAGTGATGCCAAATTCAGAGTTAGGCCAAACCTTAGCTGCAGTCTGTTTCTTTTTGTTGTTGGTACCAGCATCACATCCCACCTGGACAGACCTGCCAAATTTTTTTGAATTTCTTAGAGAAGGTTTTTTATTCTGTCTGCTTGTCTGCACATGTATACAAAACCTGTAATTATATAATAGGTGAATTTACTGGTGTGCTATTGTGCTTTCTATTCTTTTTTTAAACCAGCTGAATTGGTCCTTTTTATATTTTGAGCTTACTGTTACCTTTATAACTGTTACAGTTTCCTTCTCCCAGCTTCTGATACTTAAAGCTTTTCTGCCAAAAACTAAATATTTATGTAAAAATTATTTTAAGTAATTTCTCTTTCAGTGAAATCTTAAAACTTTTATATTTCTAGCTGTAATTTAACTGTCTTAATGATATAACTGCAACTGACTTAATAAAAGAATTTTATTCTTAAAATACATTATTCATTTTTTAGAGACAAAAGATCCCTTATTGAAAGTCATCAGAATCTAAGTATACAGTCAGTCACCCCTTGCCCCTCAAAATCTATGGAGAATTGGTTCCAGGAACCCCACAAATACAAAATTCAATGATGCTCAAGACCCTTATATAAAATGGCATAGTATTTGTAGAGCTATATGGCCACCAATCATTATTCCCCATTTCAATCTCACATTTCCACCATGAAACTCAACTCAACACTAAAAGATCTCTTTAGCTGAACATGACTCAGGATCTACCTCTGAAGGCAAAGAAAGAGAAAAAGGGTAACATAATCATGTGTTTTTCTCCCTGTCATTGCAACATAGAATAAGAGAGGATTAAGTGCCATCCTGAGTAAAGAATATATTTTCAGGTCATTGTGGGTGGGAGGGAGATGTTCTCAGAAGACTTAATCTTAACCTCTGGGCTACCATATAATTTTTCTTTATTTCATTTTAAAGACACTTGATATTTGATTTGAGTGATAGTTTAAGAAAAAATGTTCTTTATTTCTTTTCTACTATATTGCAAATACCCTAAGGACAGGAACTTTTTCATACATAGCTCTAAATCTTCTATAGAGCTAAAAATGCCATCTAGTGTGGTGTAGCTGTTCCAGGAATGCACAATGAAGTGAATTAAGAAAAGTCTAGAGTTGATATTCTAAATAGGGGTTGGCAAACAACAGACTATGGGTCAAATGCAGCTTACCACCAGTTTTAGTAAATAAAATTTTATTGGAATACAGCCATGCTACTTTTTTATGTGTTGTCTATGACTGCTTTTGTAGAGATGTTATTAGTTGTGACAAAGATTGTATGGCTGCCCTGGCCAGTTGGCTCAACAGTAGAGCATCAGCCCAGCATATGGAAGACCCAGGTTCGATTACTGGCCAAGGAACACAGGAGAAGTGCCCATCTGCTTTTTTACCCTTCCCCCTCTCCTTCTTTTCTATCTCTCTCTTCCCCTCCTGCAGCCAAGGCTCCATTGGAGCAAAGTTGGCCTGGGTATTGACGATGGCTCCATGGCCTCCACCTCAGGCACTAGAATGGCTCTGGATGCAAAAGAGCAATGCCCCAAAGGGAAGAGTATCGCCCCCTGGTGGGCTTTCCAGGTGGATCCCAGTTTGGCACATGCCTCTCTGCCTCCCTGCCTCTCACTTCAGAAAAATACAAAAAAAAAAAAAAGATCGTATGGCTCACAAAGCCAAGAATATTTACTCTCTGGCCTATATGGAAAAAGTTTATCAACCTGTGGTCTAAACCTTAGTTAAATTAATACATATAAGTACTTTAGAGATGTATATTTATTGTTGAATTATATTCAAGTCCATATAGTTTCATTAAGCAAATATGCTACATGTTTTAGTTATTGGCCTTTAATCCTGTCAATCATTTCAAGTAGAGAAGAAGTGAATTTACCCACCCTAACTGACTATTATTACTGTCTTTTGGGTTTTTAATTATCCAATTGAAAACACCCCAGAAAAACAAGAGCTGATGACAACTCAAGAAGATCTAGAAATAACACAACTGAAAATTGGAAGCAGACAACAACAACCCTCACTTAGCCAGCTCTACAAAAAACACACCCAAATGAGGAGGGTATACACAAACAAAATGCGAAGACAGAGAAGTGCAATCCAAATGAACCAACAGGAGAAACCTCCAGAAAATGAACTGAATGGGATGGAAATAAGCAAACTACTGGATACAGAGTATAAAATAATGATTATTAGAATGTTAAAAGATCTTAAAACAAAAATGGGTGGACACAGTGAACACATAAATAAAGAGTTAACAAGCATCACAAAGGACATTGAAATAATAAAGAAGAACCAGTCAGAAATGACAAATACAATATCAGAAATGAGAACTACACTAGAAGCTATTAAAAGCAGGCTGGATGAAGCAGAGGATCAACTCAGCAATTTAGAAGACAAGGTAAACAAAAACACAGCAGCAGAGAAGCAAAAAGAAAAAAGGCTGAAAAAATCTGAGGAAAATTCTAAGAGAGCTCTGTGATAACCTAAAGAGAAGCAACATCTGAATCATAGGGATTCCTGAAGAAGAAGAGAAAGAACAAGAGATAGAGACCTTGTTCAATTAAATCATAGCTGAAAACTTCCCTAAATTGATGCAGGAAAAAGTCACACAAGTTTAAGAAGCAAAGAGAACTCCATTAAAAAGAAATTTACAAGATACATCATAATTAAAATACCAAAGCTAATAGATAAACAGAAAATATTAAAAGCTGCTAGAGGGAGATGATGTCAGAGTAATGGCGGGATAGGAAGCGATACCGATAAATCTCCCCCAAAACTCAACAAGATCTTCAACCAGAAACAGAAAAACCTATACTTGGAGCCTCCAGATGCTTCGCAATACATTCAAAGGTATGGTCGAGTGAAAAATTGGCTAAATATATAACCAAACCCTGAAGAAAATAGGGAGTAAGAAATGCTCTGCCTTCCTCACTAACCTAAACAGGACGGCTTTCTCTAGTAACTGTGAATATAGAAACTGAGGCGGGCAAAGGGGGTGAATAGATTCAGGCCGCAACACAAACGGCCGAACCAGGCTGTGGCACGGAGATCCAAGCCGAGGAAAAACTGATCCTGTGGCAACTCGGGCAATACAAGCTAACACTCACGCCAAACCCAAACAAAGAAAGACAAGCGGGGCAGCCATTTTACCCGGTCTCTTGGTAGGTGCACAGTTAGTGGGCGAGAGATTTCTTCCTAAGCCCCGGAAGTGGGTGCCCGTGTTACCCCACAGAGAGGCAGAGTCAGAGGCCTTTCTGTGGGCCAAAAGCAGAATCTCTCGGCAGCCCCAGCACCCTGGGAAAGCCACGCACGAGAGGGAGCGAGAACTAATTCCAACGGTGGAAATTTTGCATGCTGGTGGGGGTTTCACTCAGAGGGAAACGCGGCCGGCCTCATATCCTGGTCTACACACGCAGATAGTGAATGAGAGATTCCTCTGAGTGCCTCGGCAGTGCGTGCCCGTGTTATCGCACAGAGGGGCAGAGTCAGGGGCCTTTGTGTGGGCCAAAGCGGAATCTCGGGCCACCCCAGCGCCTTGCAAAAGCCGCGCACGGGGACGGAGCGAGACTCAATTCCAACATTGCAACTTTTCCATGCGGTTGGGGGTTTCACTCAGAGCGTGAGACTGCTGGCCGGATATCCTGGTCTGTGCACGCAGATAGTGAATGAGCGTTTCCTCCAAGCACCCCGGAGGTGGGCACCCGCCTGTGTTACCGGACAGAGTGGCAGAGCCAGAGGTCTTTGAGTGGGCAGAAAGCCCGCCTGATTATGCTAGCAGCTCTGACTGACTGAGCCTTACCCAGAGCTCTGTGCTGAGTGGAAATAGAGTGGGGAGTTGCCGGCTCTTTGGGCCTCTTACTATCTAGGCAGAGGCAGCAGCAACCCCATAGCTGGATTATCAGGCTACTAATTGAGGAAGGAAAGACTAGGAGAAAGGCTCCAGGAACACGGACTCTCTCACTGTCGGAGCCTATAAATGCTAACGAGCCTCGACTACCAACGAGACTAAAGCACAATACATGACATTGCCATAGAGACTTATCAACTGCAAACCTCTACCTGAGAGTGCCAAAGGGGCAGACCCGGGGTACAGAGTCACCGACCAGGAAGAGGGAGAGAAAAGAAAAAGCAAGAAGATAACCTCTCAAAATCAAGAATAATCTGCAGACTTTATAACCTATCCCATTTTATTATATTTGTTCGTTTGTTTCTCTTATCTTCATTCTTGATACTTTTTTTCCTCCTCCAATTTGGCTGATTAACTCTCTGCCGGTCTTACTCTCTCCTCTCCTTGAACTACACTACCCATAAGTGTTACATCTCCCACTATCTTTTCTCTCCTCTTCCTTTCTCTCTATGAGGGTTGCACTCCAAAACCCTTAACTCTCTCTCTCCTTTCTTTTTTCTTCTTTTACTGGTTCCCTCTTTTTTTCTCTCTCTCTCTTTCTTTTCTCCCTCTATATTAGTTTCTTCCTTTCTCCTTTACATCTCCTCTCATTCAAACCTCAATAACAAAGTATCTTATCTGGGACTCAAACTTATGTTTGTGGCATTTTGGGGGGGTTTTACTTCACCTTTTTAACTCACTAGCAGTGCTCCCATCCCTGGCTCTCCATTTTATCTAGTTCTTGTTCCACTAAATACAATAGTAATTTTTAAATTTGTCCCCCCATTTTTCTGTTTTTCTCTTATTCCTCTCATCATAACTCTTAGAAAACCAACACCTAAAAGCAAATCATTTTATTCTTGACCCAAATTTTTTCCTTATTTGCTTTTTGTGGGTCCATACCCTCTTTTTTTTTCTTTTTTCTTTTTTTTTCTTTTTGCCCCTTTATTACTTTTCCCCAATTCAGGCCCTCCATCACAGGCATTGTTTGTTATAATTCACAGTTCACCACAAGATTTTCTCAAGAAAGAGGGGAGAGGAGAGGAGAGGAAAAAAGGAGGGGGGGAATAATTTACTTTTTTTTAATTTTTATTTTACTTTATTTTTCTTTATTTCATTATTAACTTTTTTAAAAAAAACTTTTTTATTTTTTATTTTTTTATTATCTTTTTAATTTTTTTTAACTTTTTATTCTTTATTAAATCTCATTAATACTATCAACAAAACCACCCTCAGATGCCATTAAGGAAGAGAAAATCGAATATCATGGATACAAAAGAAAGAGAGGTAACACAGCTAGATGAGGAAAAATCTATGGAGAAAAAATTTAATATATTGGAAACCTTGGAGCTAAATGACAGAGAATTCAAGATAGAAATACTAAAAATCCTCTGAGATATACAAGAAAACACAGAAAGGCAATTTAGGGAGCTCAGAAAACAACTCAATGAACACAAAGAATATATGTCCTAGGAAATTGAAACTATAAAAACAAATCAAACAGAGATGAAAAACTCAATTCACGAGCTGAAAAACAAAATAACAAGCTTAGCTAATAGAACAGGTCAGATAGAAGAGAGGATTAGTGAAATAGAAGACAAGCAACTTGAGGCACAACAGAGAGAAGAAGAAAGAGACTCAAAAATTTAAAAAAATGAGATAGCCCTACAAGAATTATCTGACTCCATCAAAAAGAATAACATAAGAATAATAGGTATATCAGAGGGAGAAGAGAGAGAAAATGGAATGGAGAACATACTCAAACAAATAATAGATGAGAACTTCCCAAGCCTGTGGAAAGAACTAAAGCCTCAAGTTCAAGAAGCAAACAGAACTCCGAGTTTTCTTAACCCCAACAAACCTACTCCAAGGCATATCATAATGAAATTGACACAAACCAACAGCAAAGAAAAAATTCTCAAGGCAGCCAGGGAAAAGAAGAATACAACATATAAAGGAAGGCCCATTAGATTATCATCAGATTTCTCAGCAGAAACTCTACAAGCTAGAAGAGAGTGAACCCCAATATTTAAAGTCCTGAAAGAGAGGAACTTTCAGCCACGAATACTATACCCATCAAAGCTATCCTTCAAATACGAAGGAGAAATAAAAACATTCACAGATACAGAAAAGATGAGGGAATTTATCATCAGAAAACCCCCACTCCAGGAATTACTAAAGGGGGTTCTCCAATCAGATACAAAGAACAAAAAAAAACAGAGCCACAAGTAAAAGCTCCAAGAAGAACACAATAAAACCAAATTTAAACTGTGACAACAACAAAAAGAAAGAGGGGGAGAAGATGGAGATTAACAGTAGCAAAGGACGATGGAGTACAAAAGTACTCACAAAATAGTTCGCTACAATGAACAGGGTAGGGACCCTTTTCATTACTCAAAGATAACCACCATTGAAAAAACCACCACAAAATCACATGAGAAAAAAAAGATAGCAACAGAGGAAAGATGTATGGAATACAACCAAATAAAAACAAAAACGAAAGAGAAGGATCAAACAAGACACAAAACTAACAGAAAGCAAGATATAAAATGGCAATAGGGAACTCACAAGTATCAATAATTACACTAAATGTAAACGGATTAAACTCACCAATAAAAAGGCACAGAGTAGCAGAATGGATTAAAAAAGAAAATCCAACTGTATGCTGCCTACAGGAAACTCATCTAAGTAATAAGGATAAAAACAAAATCAAAGTGAAAGGCTGGAAAACAATACTCCAAGCAAATAACATCCAAAAAAAAGCAGGTGTAGCAATACTCATATCGAATAATGCTGACTACAAGACAGGAAAAGTACTCAGAGACAAAAATGGCCATTTCATAATGGCCAAGGGGACACTGAATCAAGAACACATAACAATTCTTAATATATATGCACCAAACCAAGGAGCACCAAAATATATAAGACAGCTACTTATTGATCTTAAAACAAAAACTGACAAAAATACAATCATACTTGGAGACCTCAATACACCGCTGACGGCTCTAGATCGGTCATCCAAACAGAGAATCAACAAAGACATAGTGGCCTTAAACAAAACACTAGAGCACCTGGATATGATAGACATCTACAGGACATTTCACCCCAAAGTGACTGAGTATACATTTTTCTCCAGTGTACATGGATCATTCTCAAGAATTGACCATATGTTGGGCCACAAAAACAACATCAGCAAATTCAGAAAAACTGAAGTTGTACCAAGCATATTTTCTGATCATAAAGCCTTGAAACTAGAATTCAACTACAAAAAAGAGGAAAAAAATCCCACAAAAATGTGGAAACTAAACAACATACTTTAAAAAAATGAATGGGTCAAAGAAGAAATAAGTGCAGAGATCAAAAGATATATACAGACTAATGAAAATGACAATACAACATATCAAAATCTATGGGATGCAGCAAAAGCAGTGATAAGAGGAAAGTTCATATCACTTCAGGCATATATAAACAAACAAGAGAGAGCCCAAGTGAACCACTTACCTTCCCACCTTAAGGAACTAGAAAAAGAAGAAGAAAATCCAAAACCAGCCAAAGAAAGGAGATAATAAAAATCAGAGCAGAAATAAATGAATTAGAGAACAGAAAAACTATAGAAAAAATTAATAGAACAAGGAGCTGGTTCTTTGAAAAGATCAACAAAATTGACAAACCCTTGGCAAGACTTACCAAGGAAAAACGAAAAAGAACTCATATGAACAAAATCCAAAATGAAAGAGGAGAAATCACCACGGACACCGTAGATATACAAAGAATTATTGTAGAATACTATGAAAAACTATATGCCACTAAATTCAACAACCTAGAAGAAATGGATAAATTCCTAGAACAATACAACCTTCCTAGACTGAGTCAAGAAGAAGCAGAAAGCCTAAACAGACCTATCAGTAGAGAAGAAATAGAAAAAACCATTAAAAACCTCCCCAAAAATAAAAGTCCAGGCCCTGACGGCTATACCAGCGAATTTTACCAAACATTCAAAGAAGACTTGGTTCCTATTCTACTGAAAGTCTTCCAAAAAATTGAAGAAGAAGCAATACTTCCAAACACATTTTACGAGGCCAACATAACCCTCATACCAAAACCAGGCAAGGATGGCACAAAAAAAGAAAACTACAGACCAATATCTCTAATGAATACAGATGCTAAAATACTAAACAAAATACTAGCAAATCGAATACAACAACATATTAAAAAAATAATACATCATGATCAAGTGGGATTCATCCCAGAATCTCAAGGATGGTTCAACATACGTAAAACGGTTAACGTAATACACCATATCAACAAAACAAAGAACAAAAACCACATGATCTTATCAATAGATGCAGAAAAGGCTTTCGATAAAATACAACACAATTTTATGTTTAAGACTCTCAACAAAATGGGTATAGAAGGAAAATATCTCAACATGATAAAGGCCATATATGATAAACCATCAGCTAACATCATATTAAATGGCACTAAACTGAAGGATTTCCCCCTTAAATCAGGAACAAGACAGGGTTGTCCACTCTCTCCACTCTTATTTAATGTGGTACTAGAGGTTCTAGCCAGAGAAATCAGACAAGACAAAGAAATAAAAGGCATCCATATTGGAAAAGAATAAGTAAAGGTATCACTTTTTGCAGACGATATGATCCTATACATCGAAAACCCCAAAGAATCCACAAAAAGACTACTAGAAACAATAAGCCAATACAGTAAGGTCGCAGGATACAAAATTAACATACAGAAGTCAATAGCCTTTCTATATGCCAACAATGAAACAGTTGAGAACGAACTCAAAAGAATAATCCCCTTCATGATTGCAACAAAAAAAATAATAAAATACTTAGGAATAAACATAACAAAGAATGTAAAGGACTTATATAATGAAAACTATAAACCATTGTTAAGGGAAATCGAAAAAGATATAATGAGATGGAAGAATATACCTTGTTCTTGGATAGGAAGAATAAATATAATCAAGATGGCTATATTACCCAAAGCTATATACAAATTTAATGCAATTCCCATCAAACTTCCAATGATGTTTTTTAAAGAAATAGAGCAAAAAATCATCAGATTTATATGGAACTATAAAAAACCCCGAATAGCCAAAGCAATCCTAAAGAAAAAGAATGAAGCTGGGGGCATTACAATACCTGACTTCAAACTATATTATAGGGCCACGACAATCAAAACAGCATGGTATTGGCAGAAAAATAGACACTCAGACCAATGGAACAGAATAGAAAGTCCAGAAATAAAACCACATATATATAGTCAAATAATTTTTGATAAAGGGGCCAACAACACACAATGGAGAAAAGAAAGCTTCTTCAATAAATGGTGTTGGGAAAACTGGAAAGCCACATGCAAAAGAATGAAAGTGGACTACAGTCTCTCCCCCTGTACAAATTTAACTCAAAATGGATCAAAGATCTAAATATAGGACCTGAAACAATTAAGTACATAGGTACTCAACTCATGGACCTGGGTTTTAAAGAGCATTTTATGAATTTGACTCCACAGGCAAGAAAAGTGAAGGCAAAAATTAATGAATGGGACTACATCAGACTAAGAAGTTTTTGCTCAGCAAGAGAAACTGATAACAAAATAAACAGAAAGCCAACTAAATGGGAAATGATATTTTCAAACAACAGCTCAGATAAGGGCCTAATATCCAAAATATACAAAGAACTCATAAAACTCAACGACAAACAAACAAACAATCCAATAAAAAAATGGGAAGAGGATATGAACAGACACTTCCCCCAGGAAGAAATACAAATGGCCAACACATATATGGAAAGATGCTCATCTTCTTTAGTTATTAGAGAAATGCAAATCAAAACGGCAATGAGATACCACCTCACACCTGTTCGATTAGCTATTATTAGCAAGACAGGTAATAGCAAATGTTGGAGAGGCTGTAGAGAAAAAGGAACCCTCATCCACTGTTGGTGGGAATGTAAAGTAGTACAACCATTATGGAAGAAAGTATGGTGGTTCCTCAAAAAACTGAAAATAGCACTACCTTATGACCCAGCAATCCCTCTACTGGGTATATACCCCAAAAACTCAGAAACATTGATACGTAAAGACACATGCAGCCCCATGTTCATTGCAGCATTGTTCACAGTGGCCAGGACATGGAAACAACCAAAAAGCCCGTCAATAGATGACTGGATAAAGAAGATGTGGCACATATACACTATGGAATACTACTCAGCCATAAGAAATGATGACATTGGATCATTTACAGCAAAATGGTGGGATCTTGATAATATGATACAAAGCAAAATAAGTAAATCAAAAAAAACCAGGAACTGCATTATTCCATTCGTAGGTGGGACATAAAACTGAACCTAAGAGACATTGATAAGAGTGTGGTGGTTACAGGGGGGAGGGGGGAAAGAGAGAGGGAAAGGGAGAGGGGGAGGGGGAGGGGCACAAAGAAAACTAGATAGAAGGTGACAGAGGACAATCTGACTTTGGGTGGTGGGTATGCAACATAATTTAACGACAAGATAACCTGGACTTGTTATCTTTGAATATATGTATCCTGATTTATTGATGTTACCCCATTAAAAAAATAAAATTATTAAAAAAAAATAGAAGACTAGATAAAGAAGATGTGGCACATATACACCATGATATACTATTCAGCCATAAGAAATGATGACATCAGATCACTTACAACAAAATGGTGGGATCTTGATAACATTGTGTGGAGTGAAATAAGTAAACCAGAAAAAAACAAGAATTGTAGGATTCCATACATTGGTGGGACATAAAAACGAGACTAAGAGACATGGACAGGACTGTGGTGGTTGCAGGGCGCGAGGGGAGGGAGGGAGAGAGAGGGGGAGGGGGAGGGGCACAAAGAAAACTAGATAGAAGATGACGGAGGACAATCTGACTTTGGGTGATGGGTATGCAACAGAATTGAATGATAAGATAACCTGGACATGTTTTCTTTGAATATATGTACCCTGATTTATTGATGTCACTCCATTAAAATTAATAAAAAATTAAAAAAAGAAAAAAAAAAGCTTCTAGAGAAAAAAAGACTATCACCTACAAAGGAGCCCCCATAAGGATGACATCTGACTTCTCAACAGAACACTTGAGGCCAGAAGGGAATAAAAAGAAATATTCAATGTAATGCAGAACAAGAGCCTACAACCAAGTCTTCTTTATCTAGCAAGGCTATCGTTTAAAATTGAAGGAGAAATAAAAAGCTTCCCAGACAAAAAAAACAAAACAAACAAAAAAAAACTCATGGAAATTATTACAATCAAATCAATGCTGCAAGAAAATGTTAAGGGGCCTGTAGTAAACAGAAGTAAAAAGGAAAGGAATATAGTGAAAGAGGAATATAGCTTCAAAGAATAAAATGGCAATAAACAACTACATATCAATAACCTTAAATGTAAATGATTAAATGATCCAATCAAAAGACATAGGGTAGCTGCATGAATAAGAAAACAGAATCCATACTTATGCTGTCTACAAGAGACACACCTCAAAACGAAAGATACACATAAACCAAAGATAAAAGGATAAAAAAATATTTCACGCAAATGGAAATAAAAAAAAAGCTGGGATAACAATATTTATATCAGAAAAAATTGACTTTAAAACAAAGGCTATAGTAAGGGATAAAGTAGGACACTACATAGTAATAAAGGGAGCAATCCAACAGGAAGATATAACCATTATAAACATCTATGCACCTAATATAGGAGCACCTAAATATATAAAGCAGACTTTGCTGGATATAGAGGGTGAGATCATCAGCAATACTATAATAGTAGGGAATTTCAATACCCTACTAACCATCACTAGATAGGTCCTCAAGAAAGGAAATTATCAAAGAAACAGAAGACTTAAAGGACACACTGGATCAACTGGATTTAATAAATATCTTCAGAACCTTTCACCCTAAAGCAGCCGAATATACATTCTTTTCAAGTGTTCATGGTACATTCTCTAAGATAGACCACATGTTAGGGCACAAGAGCGGTCTCAACAAACTCAAGAAGATTGAAATCATATCAAGCACTTTCTCTGAACACAATGGCATGAAACCAGAAATCAACCACAACAGAAAAACTGAATAATATTCAAACATATGAAAACTAAATAGTATGTTATTAAATAACAAATAGGTTAACAATGAGATCAAAGAAGAAATAAAAAAAATACCTAGAAATGAATTATAATGAGCATACAACTCAGAATTTATAGGAAACAGCAAAAGCAGTCCTGAAAGAGAAGTTCACAGCATTACAGGCATACCTTAAGAAGCTAGAAAAAGCTAAAATAAACAACTTAACCCTGCACCTAAAAGAACTAGAAAAATAACAGCAAGTAAAGCCCAGAGGTAGTAGAAAGAAGGAAATAATAAAGACCGGAACAGAAATAAATGACATAGAGGCTAAAGAAACAAAACAGAGGATCAATGAAACCAAGAGCTGGTTCTTTGAAAGGGTAAACAAGATTGATGTACCTTTAACCAGACTCACCAAGAAAAAAAAGGGAGAGCACTAAATAAATGAAATTAGAAATGAGGGTGGAGAAATAACAACTGACAGAACAGAAATACAAAATATTGTAAGAAAATACTATGAAGAACTGTATGCTAAAAAATTAGACAACCTTGATGAAATGGACAAATTCTTTGAAACATATAATCTTTCAAAAATCAATCTGGAAGATTCAGAAAATGTAAACAGACCAGTTACAACAAATGAGATTGAAACAGTTATCAAAAAACTCCCAACGAACAAAAGCCCTGGGCCAGATGACTTCACAAATGAATTCTACCAAATATTCACAGAAGAACTAACTCCTAGCCTTCTCAAGCTATTTCAAAAAATTCAAGAGGAAGAAAGACTTCCAAGCTCCTTTTATGAGGCAAGCATAATTCTGATTCCAAAACCAGGCAAAGACAACACAGAGAAAGAAAATTATATGCCAATCTCACCGATGAATTTAGATGCTAAAATCCTCAACAAAATATTAGCAAACCAGATTCAGCAATACGTGAAAAAAATCATACATCATGATCAAGTGGGATTTATTCTGGGGAGGCAAGGATGGTACAATATTCGTAAATCAATCAGTGTTATTCATCACATAAACAAAAAAGAAGGAGAAAAACCACATGATAATTTCAATAGATGCACAAAAAGCATTTGATAAAATCTGGTACTCATTTATGATAAAAATTCTCAGCAAAGTGGGAATACAGGGAACATACCTCAACATGATAAAGGCCATCTATGACAAACCCATAGCTAACATCATACTCAATGGGAAAAAATTAAAAGCAATCCCCCTAAGAGCAGGAAAAAGACAGTGGTGTCCCCTTTCACCACTCTTATTCAACATAGTCCTGGAAGTCCTAGCCACAGCAATCAGACAACAAGAAGAAATAAAAGGCATCCAAATTGAAAAAGAAGAGGTAAAATTATCATTATTTGCAGATGATATGATACTGTATACAGAAAACCCTAAAATCTCAGTCAAAAAACTACTGAACCTAATAAATGAATTCAGCAAGGTGGCAGGATATAAAATTAATACTCAGAAATCAGAGGCATTTTTATACATTAACAATGAACTGTCAGAAAGAGAAATTAAGGAAATAATCCTCTTCACCTTTGCAACAACAACAAAAAAATAAAGTACCTAGGAGTAAATTTTACCAAGAAGATTAAAGACTTGTACCAGAAAATTATAAAATATTGATAAAAGAAATCAAGGAAGATACAAACAAGTAGAAGCATATACCATGTTCATGGATAGGAAGAATAAACATCATTAAAATGTCTGTATTAACCAATGCAATTTATAAATCCATGCAATAGCAATTAAAATTCCAATGACATACTTCAAAGATATAGAACACATATTCCAAAAATGTAAATGGGACCAAAAAAGAACTCAAATAGCCTCAATAATCTTGAAAAAGAAGAATAAAATGGGAGGTATCACATTTCCTGATATCAATTTATACTACAAGGCCATTGTCCTCAAAATAGCTTGGTACTGGCATAAGAACAGGCATATAGATCAATGGAACAGAACAGAGAACCCAGAAATAAACCCACACCTTCATGGACAACTGATATTTGACAAAGGAGGTAAGAGCATACAGTGGAGTAAAGCCAGTTTCTTTAACAAATGGTGTTGGGAAACTTGAACAGCTACCTGCAAAAAAATGAAACCAGACCATCAACTTACATCATTCACAAAAATAAACTCAAAATGGATAAAAGTCTTAAATGTTAGTTGTGAAACTTAAGCATCTTAGAAGAAAACTTAGGCAGTAAGCTCTCCGATATCTTTCACAGCAATATATTTGCTGATTTATCTCCATGGACAAGTGAAATAAAAGACAGGATGAACAAATGGGATGATATCGAACTAAAAAGCTTTTGTACAGCTATAGACAATATGAACAGATTAAAAAGACAAACTACACAATGGGAGAACATATTCAACAATACGTCTGATAAGGAGTTAATAGCCAAAATTTATAAAGGACTTGTAAAACTCAACACCAGGAAGACAACCAATACATTCAAAAAATGGGAAAAAAAATGAATAGACACTTGTCCATATGGACATACAGATGGCCAAAAGACAGATGAAAAAATGTTCAACATCACTAATCATTAAAGAAATGCAAATTAAAGTCACAAGGAGATACCACCTCACACCAGTCAGAATGGCACTCATCAACAAAACAACACATAAGTGCTGGTGAGGATGTGGGGAAAACGGAATCCTCCTGCACTGCTGGTGGGAATGCAGACTGGTGCAGCCACTGTGGAAAACAGTATGGAGATTCCTCAAAAAATTAAAAATGAAACTGCCTTTTGACCCAGCTATCCTACTTTTAGGAATATATCTCAAGAACACCATATCACTGACTCAAAAAAAAAAAAAATTGCACCCTCATGTTTATGGCAGCATTGTTCACAATAGCAAAGATCTAGAAACAGCCCAAGTGTCCATCAGTGGACAAGTGGATTAAAAAGCAGTGGTACATACAATGTGTCCATAAAGTCATGGTGCACTTTTGACCGGTCACAAGAAAGCAACAAAAGACAATAGAAATGTGAAATCTGCACCAAATAAAAGGAAAACCTTTCCAGTTTCTGTAGGATGATGTGGCAGCATGTGCACATGCGCAGATGATGACATAACACTGTGTATACAGTGGAGCATCCCACGGCCATGCCAGTCGAGATGTGGACGGTACAGAGGAAAGTTCAGTGTGTTCTGTGCCTCGCTAAAATTGAATTTGTGAGTAAAGTGCAACATGAATATCGGCGTGTTTATAACGAAGTGCCACCACATAGGAATAACATTACTCAGTGGGATAAGCAGTTGAAGGAAACCGGCAGTTTGGTGGAGAAACCCTGTTCTGGTAGGCCCTCAGTCAGTGACGAGTCTATAGAGGCTATACGGGATAGCTACCTAAGGAGCCCTAATAAATCTGTGAATGAGCCCACATAGAACTGCACAGAATAGGTATGAAACTGGGAGAGTTTTCCTTTTATTTGGTGCAGATTTCACATTTTTATCATCTTTTGTTGCTTTCCTGTGACCGGTCAAAAGTGCACCATGACTTTACGAACACACTGTATATACAATGGAATACAATGGGGCCATGAAAAAGAAGGAAATCTTACCTTTTACAACAACATGGATGGACCTGTAAACTATTATGTTAAGTAAAATAAGCCAGGCAGGAAAGAAAAATATCATATGACCTCACTCATTTGAGGAACCCAATGAACAATGTGAACTGAGGAATGGAATAGAGACAGAGGTGGGATCAAAGGGACCAGAGGAAAAGAGGACAGAGGGAAAGGGGATGATAGGATGGGATAAACCTGAAGGGAAGGAAGGAGGGAGATGTTGGCAAGGGGGCAAGGGAGATGTGGAGAATACGGGGAAGGGGAGATGTATTCAGGGCGACACTAGAATCTATGTAAACACAAGAAATTAAATTAAAAAAAAAGAAAAGAAAAAAACCTTGCTTT
Organism: Saccopteryx bilineata; assembly: GCF_036850765.1. NCBI lineage: Eukaryota > Metazoa > Chordata > Mammalia > Chiroptera > Emballonuridae > Saccopteryx > Saccopteryx bilineata. The sequence continues at coordinate 66,866,476 of NC_089499.1, read as the reverse complement.
GCCCTTTCATGTCATATTAGTCAAAACTCTTCTGTTTTTATGTAACAAAAAACAAACTCAAACTAGGGCAGTTAATAAATAAATAAATAAATAAAACCTAAAATGCTTGGAGGCTAAATTGATTGTCTCATGCAATTGAGAAGTTAAATGTTGATCATACTTCAAAGAGGGCTGAATTCGGAGGCTCCAAGATGTAGTCTGGGCTTTGCACCAGCTACGGGGACAGTTAGAGTCTTTTTGAATATTTGCTTTTTTTTTTTTTTTTCACTGTAGGTATGTTAGACCTTCTCATATAGAAGAAGGCCATTGTTGGCAGCATTCTCACTTCAGACTAGTTCTGGGTAGCTTGCTATCCAAAAGGAAGAGAAATTTGTTTTCCCCTGTATCCTCTAAAAGGGTTCTACCTGCTTAAGTCTTAGGTAAGCCTTTGGATCAGTCACTGTGGCCAAAAATTGGAGATTCTAAAGGACTGGCCAGCTCTGAGTCATTTACCTGTACAATGCACCCAATACATGTTAATCCCACCATAACAGCAATATGGCGAAGGGACAGTGTCTCAGTGGAAAGAAGGCTATTTTACAGAAAAAAAAAAATGATACCCATCTCCTGTAGGAATACTATACCAGAATTTTAGTGGAGGTTACTAGGTTACTAGATTTTATAAAACAACTAGATCTCAGAAAAATAATTTTACTCTTCTTATCTGTCATCATTTATCATCATTCATCATCATTCTTCATCATTATCATCATCATCATGCTTATCCTCATCTTCATCCTCCTCATCATCATTTTTTATCCTATTGAATGTGTGGCTTCAGGGAATTTCATAATAACCTTCTAAATGTTTAGGAAGTAGATTCAATGTTTAAAACTCTTCCCAAGCCCCCCTTTTACAGCAAAACTCATGCTCTTGGATTCTGCTTGTTCTCTTTCATATGATTTGTGGTTCTGGGTTTAATGAGATCACATACCTAAAGGTGGCCCAGAAGCAACTTTTTTCAAAGTTAAGATTGTACAGTAAAATGAACAGAAAAGATGTCGAGTACAGTTGACTGAGACTGATGTTTCTGGTAGAGTGTGGTCAGAAAAGTCTTTCCCCCACCTACCACCCACTACACTTCAACCCAAGGGCATTTCAACTTTTAGATACTGCAATGTGGTCTCAGAAGAGCTCTGAACTTAGTGTACCTTATAGTCTTCCTACTTATACCTTAAAGACACTGTGACTTGGTCCGAAAATAATTACTGCTATTCAGTTTCATTCACACATAATTAGCCTCAAATTATAATGAATTAACATGGTTTGCCCTCTTCATGAAGTGAAGTGATTCTATTACTGTTTTTCCCTCTCACATATTTAAAATAAAAACACTTTGGAACTTTCATTCTATTAGGCAAAATTCTCTGTATAATGTCAGCTCACAGGGAAGGAGAAACAGTGGAGAATTGATTGCTGCTTGATGAGACAGACTGAGTCTACAGGGCACAGTTGAAGTGATTCCTGTACCCTTTATTCTGTCTAACGTTATGCCTGGTGGTATGTAACGTGTTACATGCCACCTCCATGTCTCTTCCCTGTGTAAACACAGAATATGCCTCATTGTACTAAAGGGCTTAGGTTACTTTGAAAAAATTCAAACCAGAGAGATTCATTTGTGTTCTTAATATATATAACTTGAGGTAGACAAATGTTAGTAATAAAATAATTATGTAATAATTCTAAATTTGTTTTTAAACAGACTTCAAGGAGTATGTCTCTGATATGAAGAGGGAGAAGGAGATTTCAGAGTATGGATTTACCTTTTAATACGCATTACATGGACACAGAGCAACTTCATGAAAATGTAAGACTTTGAAACCAAAGTGCACAAGAATTCCCAGTTTTCTGACTGTCCCTACACTTTTACTCTTAGCTCTCAACACCTAGCCCAATGCTCAGCTCTTAAGGGAATACAATATGCAAATAGATGTATGTCTGAAATTGGTTCTTCCCCAATAAGCATAGATTTTTTTGGCACTGTTGCTGCTGAGCCATAATTTGAAGTTGAAAACAGTATTTTTCATGAAAATTTTCATGTATAAAAACTGTCTCAGATTCTGACCAAAATAATTGAAGAAATTGATCTATGATAAAACTCTTGTCTATGAATAAATTTTTGAACATTAAACTGCTTTTTTTCTCTTCTTAAAAACAGTGAAACAATCTCTTTATTGTTACAGTTGCCTAGAATTTATTTTCCAGTCCTTATTATGCATGTCTCCTTTATGTCATCAATACATAATTTATTATGTGCCTCTTATCATATTTGTTCCAACTGTTGTCTCAGGATGATGTCGGAGGACATTAGATACCAAAGACTAACTCTACAGGAGTAAATTAATGTCAGTGTTGAAGGAATCTCTAATCATATGACTAAATGGGCTTTCAGGAGGCCACAGAGTATGCTGATGACAGAATCAAGAATGAAACTTAGGAATTCCAACCATTTGTCTTGTGTTCTGTCCACAAATGATACTGTCTATTCTTACTATTTAGTAAAGACTTGCTGAAAACAGTCCATTTACTGGTAACATAGAGCATCTATAAAGGAGTGTCTTTATAATAATCCCATGAAAATGTCTTTAGTGATTATATAGAAGTTCTGAAAGAAAAGCGTATGTATATGTGACTATACATACAGTGATAGTTTATATAAAGTAAGATTATAACAACTTGTATAGTACATTAAAATTTTCCTTTGAAAGCTTATCTTCTTTAGAAGTTACAGTATTTATCAAATACTAAGGAAATGTTTTTGCCATGTGTGTTTCTAAATCACTAAGGATGTTAACTGGCTATCTTGGACTGCTGCTCTTCCTTGATAATTCCCAATTATTCTCTTTGTTGTGATTTTTTTTCTTACTATTAACTATTTTGGTAGAAGTTGATATGGATTTGAAGTTGCCCACCAGCTACCACGTGGTCGGGCGTGAAGCTATGCCCGGGAGCTGCTGACCCACGGAGGGAACCCGTGTCAGAAGAAACCACCCGGTCCACGGACGTCCAGACCCGCGCCCGCTACTTGCAGACCCGCGCCCGCTACTTGCTCCCACGGTTCTTCCAGTAAATTAAATGGAAAGGAGCACCTTCCACCAGAAAGTTCTCTGCTGGCATCATCTGGGTTTGGAATGTGCAGCTGAACCCAAAGCACTGTCAGAATAACAGCCCCTGCCCCTTCTCCCCTGAATCCTTCTTGGCGAGGTTTGTATACCTGATGTACAAACCTTCTCTGTGGTGTTTTAGCATCTGATGGTACCTCGTGTCTCGCTTACTTGTTTGAATTTTCTCCCTGCTTCTTTGTTCTGAGGATGGTCGTCTGGACGCCATCTGCGGGCCAGTGTGCGGGTGCCTCGTGGGTGCGCTGGCGGAGGCTGCACGCCACGGGGAGCTGCCCAGCCGCTGTGTCCCAGGCTGTGCGGTGGGGTGGGATCCTGCTTGGTCCACTGGGGCGCAGACCGTGCAGGAAGCCTGGGGCAATCTGTTTTAGAATTCTTCAGATTATTCAAAAGTAATTTAGTGAAAAATTATACATTACATAACATCCTCCCAAGCTGAGTTTGGAGCAGAACCTCATTGTCAAACACATTAATAATTCTGTAGGAAAAATATACGTATAAAGAGTATCATTAAGTGAAATAAAAAAACTATAAATAGACTTATGTTGACTCAGGTAAGGTTTTGCTGGCAAGTGAGTTTGTGACAAACTCACAGGTAGTTGTTATGATGAAAAAAATTCATAAGGACTTTAAATATGAGCAAATATCACAAAAATTCACTGGAGACTGAGGTAGATGAAGAAGTGCTCCCCAACACACCCACATCCTTATTGCTGATATGATCATAGAGTCGTGCTCTGGGAAGATTATACTGTATTATCCAGGTGGTTTAAAGTAATGGGAACCTTAACAAAGGGAGGCAAGAGGTCAGAATGAGAGAAGGTATGGCAACAAAAGTAGGAGTTAGAGGGATGCCCAGCCACAGGCCCAGGGGGCAGCACCGCCGGAAGCTGGAAAGGCAAGGAGTGATTCGTCCTTCCGTCCTCCGGAGGGAGACAGCCCTGCTGCCTTCTGCACTCACCATTTGGGGTTTCGGAACTTTAGAATGGTAAGATAATACATTTGTGTTGATTTAATCCACTCGCTTTTGTTGTGATTTATTATAACAACAACAGGAAACTAATATAGAGAAATTCTACAAAATAACTAGTCAAATCTCTTCCTAGTGTCATTCATGAAAGACAGAGACAGACCAGAGAGCTGCTCTAGACTGGATGAGACTAAGGACACGTGACAACTAAATGTAGTGGGAAAATTACATTAGATGAAAGATTAGATGAGAAAAAAGGACATTAGTGAAACAATTGGCAAGATTTGAATAAAGTCTGTAGATTAGTGAATAGTGTAGTATCATGTTAATTTTCTGATTTTGATACTTGCTCCATGATTATGTGAGATGTCACCACTAAAAGAAGCAGGATAAAGGGTATGGAAAATTCTTTGTATTTTTTTGCAACTGTTTTATACGTCTCAAATTATTTCAAAATTTAAAAAGATTAAAGCAGGGAAGATAAGCCAATGGGAGCCTACTTTATTTTCTTTATAATTTATTTGCAATAAATGATAAGCACTTATTTGGTGATTAATATGGGCTAAGCATGGCTCTAACCCAGCACATATATCAGTTCATTCCAACCTTACCACTATAGGTGTGGTGGGCACTGTTGTGTTCTCCATTTTCCAGACTCTGAGGCACAGAGGGTAGGAAGCATGTCCAAGATGGCAGGAAGCACAATGAAAAAGAGCATTAGTCTGGACTCTGTCCTCTTAAGAGCTACTGGAGGCAGAGGCAGATTAAAGTTGGTTGGGCACAGAAGAAAATATTAGGCTCCTTATAAAAAAAGAGAAAGACAATAAAAATAAAAATACACGTTAACCATATTTTTAGGAAAATAAAAAATATTATGTACTATTAATTTTAAAATTGCACATATGAAACCAAACTTGGCGTCATTAGAAAAAAGTGTAAAGTTGGGATTTGCAGGGCCCTTCAGAAGTCGGGGCCCAGGGTGCGTGCCCTGTGCACCCACTGTTAAATCTGCCTCTGACTGGAGGTGATTCTGTTGTACATTAAAGTTTGAGGACAGTTGGTGTGAACTTCACTACTCAGAGTAGCATTTGGATACTCAGAAACTTTTGCTTTTTTCCTAATTACTGGCCATGGTCTAAATTGGTGACATTGACAAGTAGTCGAACACTAAGGAGCCACATTGTTTCACTAGTATTATTACAACAAGGAAACATGAGTTTTATAGAACAATGAAATTTTTCTATGTAATTATTCCTTTGTTGTGTCATTTTTCCTCATTTTTATCATTCAGTTTCTTGACATGTTCATTTTCTGAAACTTTTTTGAAACCTCATACTTCTATTTGTTTACTACAAAATTTTTAGGCTTTCAGTCTTTCTTGATGCATTAAGTGCAATTCCACACTTTTGTTCTAGAGTGGAATGCATCTCATACTGAATACAGTCTATTTTTTCCTTCATGAAAATACTGTAGGAGGAGTAGCCAACAAAGGTTTGGAAAAGGAGAAGGTGGAAGACTAGAAACTCCATTCTCCAGCACTTGTATTATAATCATGCTCTGAGTTAGAAAGCAGAGGGAGAGAAGAGATAAGAGGTGGAAGTCATTGTCTACTGTGGTTTGAAACCCCTTAGGGCAGAAAACACATTAGTCTCCATGCCTTATGCTGAGTCAAGCATACTGTCAATACTCAACAATAAATAATTAGCCATATTAGATTTACATACTTAATTCATCATATGTACAGATTAAAATGTGCCTCTGAAAAATAATGTTCTGAAAGAATCTTTGATATGTTCTGATAGAGGCTGTAAATCATAACATTTTATGCAGAATCTTTGATAAGATAAATATATACCATTTTACCCTTTTATTCTGTCATAAATTTCTTTTTAATATTCTTAAACAAGTGCCTATAAACTGAAAGTCTTATTCTACTTGGAGTCTTTTAACACACATCTATCCCCTCACAGGTATGGGTATTATACCTAGCTATTTATCTATATGTAATATATAAAGCAATTATTCATTGGTAAATTATTACATTTTATTTTCCAATACAGTGTATTCACTTTAATCACATATTTTCTAATCCTTTTTCCTTTTAGTCTCAGATTTTTTAATTTAAATTTCCTTCACTTTTGTCTGTATTTAAAAATAATAATAATCATTTTACATCTATTACAAATAATAATACCTAGACCCTGATTGAACACTAACATTGTAATTCATTCTCAGGGTTAGGCTGCCATTCACCAGTCGCTGGAGCTGTGCTCTCATTATGTATGACATCAGCAGAAACTTTCAATTCAATTGCAGCCTTTTATTTAATTAGGGACTATGTATTTGGTTTGTACCAGAATTAAAAATAACCCCTTCCACTGTGTAATGGGAAAGGAAGAAAATGTTGAATATATATTCTAATTGATATTTTTAATACTTACTCTAAAAGCAATCAAAACTTATGTTAAATATTAATTATAATATTTTTCTGCTTTTGTGCACCTTGATTTATGGCTGCCCTTTTGGGTTCAGTTTTAATTACATTACAGGAAAACAAAAGATATTTTTATCCAAAGAGTTATTTGGCACAGACAATACCCTCAATGGTGATGGTTATACTATACTTTATATTAAACTTAATTTTCAAAAGCATATTTAACAGTTTGCCAGGCTTTTAAAAAATTATTTTCCCTTCCTTTAACAACATGCCTCTCAGGTCTCTATATTAAAAATCAGGGACAAAGCTCATAAAGGAACAAAGACCCCAAATCAGGGATGGTCTTTTAAAAGAGGTACAGTTTCAAAGACTCCTAAAGATATAAATCAAAGTGCTTTTGAATACAGAGAGCATTCTAAAAAGAATATTGAACTGTTTGCTTAAAATCTCACATTATTTCCTTCTTTTTAAACCCAGTTCCCTTTTGAAGGCCAGCACCAGATAGGGACAAAAGGAATATTTTCATGCAAAAATCAGGGCCAGGTACAGAGGCACAGCCAGAGTCTATTTCAAGTGGGCCTAGGAATTTAATTCACGTTATTCTCCTCTTTATTCCACATTTAACAGATTTGAAGGATTCCTCCACCTCTCTGACACTTCTGCAGACATCACTAGGTAATGTTTGCACTGCTGGAGAGCACCAGGAAATCTTGGGATGGAATTTTTGGTCCCCTTGGAATGGATTCTGGAAAAACACAGGAGAGTTCATGGAAGGAGAGAGCTTTACATTTATTGAAACCACCCTTCTGGTCCACTCTAAGAAAGAAGGCAGTTTCTTTTCCTTTTTAAAAAGAATCTTATGTTACTCACATATAGGCCTTACCCTAGATACTTCTTTTAAAAGCATTTAAAAAAATTATGTTTTTGGAGAAAGCCTTACTCTAAATGTAGGCTTTTTTATGTTTCATTTTTTATTTAATATTTATATTACTTTTGGTAAGTCAGTACAAATATTGAAAGTAACTAACTGATCATTTTAAAACAAATTTTACTTCCCCAAAGTTACAACGAAGTACAAGACATAAAGCCCTATGATGTGTGTGTTTCATTAGGAAAGTGAAGTGCCATACCTCTGAGTAGAACAGGTATCTGGGATTTTCCATGTTTCCATAGCAACATGTAATTTTTATTGAACTGCAGAATAAATAGGCAAATAAAATATGCATAAAATATTGATGGGTGTTAGGTCTGCTGTCTGGGGACTTTAATAACTTATGGTCACTATCGTTTCTTTATAAGTCCTGTAGCCATTTTTCTAATTAAGGTATATTTTTATCTAATGTATAAAGTTTTCTTTTTAATGTGATTTTCAAACCCTGCTTTATAGCATACATATTGGAGAGAATACTGGGTATGTAATATGGGCATAAAAACAAAATCATTTTCTGTATTTTCCTAGGAGAATTTATGTGATTTGTTTTGTTCTGAATTAAATTTCCATTTCCTTATTTTTTGACTGATTTTTATAAATTATTGTCAGTGACATATTAAAATATATAATACTAATGAGAAAATAACAAATACAAATAAAATGATTATATTTAAGAAGGAAATTTGTTTATGGAAAGAGGTATCTCAACAACATTAGCTAGAATAAAAAAAATGAATCAATTAAATTACTCAGTTGAGCTTGAAAGAAGGAAAAACTGTAAGACAAAATTAACCTAACTTCCATATTATATATGGATGTGCCATATATTTAGTTGAAGCTAATCATTATAGTACTATACTGTCTATATCATTTCAGTCCAACAATCATTTATTGAGAGCTAAATTTGTGCTCAATCCTGTGTCAATTATTAAAAAAAAAAAATAGGTTTCCAAACTTAAGTTACAACTTAAAAAAGGCATGATAAAATAAAAATTTAAAATATTTTAAAATTAGATATATTATCTGGGAAAATATTAAGCAGTATTCTGTACTTCATAGTTTACAGCAGGGGTAGTCAACCTTTCTATACCTACTGCCCACTGTTGTATCTCTGTTAGTAGTAAAATTTTCTAACCGCCCACTGGTTCCACAGTAATGGTGATTTATAAAGTAGGGAAGTAACTTTATAAAATTTATAAAGCAGAGTTATAGCAAGTTAAAGCATATAATAATAATTACTTACCAAGTACTTTATGTCGGATTTTTTGCTAAGTCTGGCAGAATAAATCTTTATAAAACAACTTACTATAGTTAAATCTATCTTTTTATTTATACTTTGGTTGCTCCACTACCACCCACTATGAAAGCTGGAGCGCCCCCTAGGGGGCGGTAGGTACCAGGTTGATTGCCACTGGTACAGCAAAATAAATTCCAGATTGACTAGACTAAAACTTGCAAAGTGAAATCATTAACATATTAAATGAAAATATGGATCTTTTAAAATATTTATATAATCTTCACATTAGAGAGGGGAAAGCCTTTCTCTGTATGACGAAAAACAGAAAAGCCACTTTATGATATGATAAATTCTATTGCATATACATGAAAAAAATCAACATGGCAAAAGACTGTCATAAAAATGTTAAAAGAAAAACAACAAATTAAGACATTTTTTCAGTTCATATCATAGCAAAGGACTAATTTTTAATAAACATAATGTTTTTATAAATCAATAAAAAATCTATAACATAATATGGAAATGGACAAAGGAAAGGGATATACAGCTGTGGTGCCTTGAAAAAATGCTCATCTACATTTTTCATAAGACAAATGCAGATGAATGAGAAGCCATTTCACCCAGCACATTGTTAAAAAAAATTTTTTAAGTTTTATAACCATCCTGTAAGCAGGGGTGTGAGTATAAATTGTTATGAATATTATATAAGTAAAAGTAGGATTTATTATAATCTCTCCTTGGAGAATAATTTAGCAATACCTAGCCATAGAATGCACATAATTTCATTTCTAGGACATTCTCACATATGGGTCAAATGCAGTTTCCTCATTAGAACATGTCTTACTATATACAAACATTGGGAACAACCTAAATATCCATTAGTAAAGGACACATTAAATATATTTCAGTACAATGGAATACTATGCAGCCATTAGAAGAATGAAGCATCTGTGTTAGTACAAATAAGAATTTTTTTTTTTTTGGTGGGCCATTAGCTTTCATCGTAGGTCGCACCTGGCGGGCAAGAAAAACACACAGTGGGAAAGCACTTCCCTTTCCATTCACGGCTCCTAAAACCCCTGACTTAGCCGAGTTTCCTAGAATCAGAGGTTTCTAGCTCACCAGCCTTATTCACCTCTGTTCCCTGTCTCCTTCTCCCTGCACAAACTCTGCACAAACTGGCTTCTCCTTCAGCACTCCACCATCTTGCCTGCTTCTCCTCTCCTCCACATGGCCTTTCTCTACTGTCCCCTAGCATGGGTTCCTCTGCCCCATTTTATAGTGTAGAAATCAAAACCTTTAATCCAATATACAAACAAGGAAGTCTCTGATACAAAGTCTCTTAGGGTGGGAAAGGCTTAGTCTTAAAACTAAGCCTTAGGCTATAATGACGCTGCCTGCTTACAGCCTGTCCCCCCACTCCCAATGCAAACTATAAGTGAGCAAACATATATATCATATTTACAAACTTATTTGACCAACACCTATCCTTTTCAACCAGAGTTAATGCTGCTCTAAGTATTACATTTTTCATTTCCTTGGTTTTCTTTTTAACAGTTTGAACATTTTATATTTATACCTAAAAGAGATATATTTTTGTTTTCTGTATTTACTGAGTTGTATTGACAGGTATCATGCTATAGGTGGTCTTCATCAAATGTTATGTTTCTAAGACCCTTGTTCTATGGTAACTGTGTGGCCAGTATACATGGCCATCCTCACAGCCGACTGACCCATGCAGGTTCGCATTGGATTCAGACAGTCAGTAAAGAAACAACGGAGCCAAAAACTGGTGGGCCATCATCTTTAATCCTAGCTTGCACCCGGCGGGCAAGTAAAAACACACACTGGGCTCCAAAACCCATTCATTCAGTGCTCACAAATTACTGACTTATCCGAGTTTCCTAGAATCAAAGGTTTTTAGCTCACCAGACTTATTCACCTCTGTTCCCCATCTTCTTCCTTCTCCCTGCACAAACTCTGCACAAACTGGCTTCTCCTTCAGCACTCCGCCATTTTGGCTACTTCTCCTGGCCTCCTCCACGTGGCCTTTCTCTGCTCTCCTCTCTGCTTTCTCTCTAATGCTAATCTCAGGAACTGAGAGAACAAGCTCCCAGTCTGCCCCACTTTATAGTGCAGAAATCAAAACCTTTAATCCAATATACAAAATAGGGAAGTCTCTGATACAAAGTCACTTATCTGAGGCATGATGGAATTGCACCACCCCACATCAAAAAGGGTGGAAAAGGCTTAGTCCTAAAACCAGATCCCAGGCTACAGGGATCCTGCCTGCCCACAGCCCACCCTAACACACACTAATATAATCACGCCCATTCCAAGCAAGAAGGGAAACTAATATCACCTGGGCGACAGGCTTCCACATGGGCAGTGCCATCTTTAACAAAGTGAGCACAATATATTTTATCTGCCCAATAGCAACTAACCCAATCTTTTCCACTTCTGTATTGTTCTGTTGTCTAAATACTTCACCAATTATTTATCTATTTTCCTGTCAATAGGCATTTGGGTTATTTCTAGATTTTAGTGAAAAATCAACAGTGATTTTATTCTCCCTTCACTCTGCCTCTGGATTTCTGACCATCTCTCCTCATCCCCCAATGGCCTCAGCACATTAACAGTCTCCTAGCTGGAGGGTGCAAACTGGCTTTCCTCTGCCCTCTTGTCTGAGGCCAGATCTCCCAAGGGCAACCCACTTGTTGTCTGGGATTCCCCTGCCCTTCCAGTGTTGGTTGTTTGATTCAATGCTCATCATACCAGTGAGATTCCATGTTTACTTATTTCAGAAGTGCTTAAAATGTGCCAGGCTCCAACTTCTGTCTTGGGCAAAATATGGAAGGTGTTAGGCAGATAAAATATATTAAGCTCACTTTGTTAAAGATGGCGCTGCCCACATGGAAGCTGTCCCCCAGGTGATATTAATGTGTGTTGGGGGCGGGCTGTGGACAGGCAGGATCCTTGTAGCCCGGGGCTTGGTTTTAGGACTAAGCCTTTCCCACCCTTTTTGATGTGGGGTAGTGCAATCCCATCATGCCTCAGATAAGTGACTTTGTATCAAGGACTTCCCTATTTTGTATATTGGATTAAAGGTTTTGATTTCTACACTATAAAATGGGGGCAGAATAGGAGCTTGCTCTCGTAGTTTCTGAGATTAGCATTAGAGCAGAGAGCAGAGAAAAGCCACGTGAAGGAGGCCAGGAGAAGCAGCCAAAATGGCAGAGTGTTGAGTGAGAGGCCAGTTTGTGCAGAGTTTGCGCAGGGAGAAGGAAGGAGATGGGAACAGAGGTGAATAAGTCTGGTGAGCTAGAAACCTTTGATTCTAGGAAACTCAGATAAGTCAGTAGCTTTGTGTGCACTGAATGTGAGTGGGTTTTGGAGCCCAGTGTGTGTTTTTACTTGCCCACTGAGTGCAAGCTAGGATTAAAGATGATGGCCCACCAGTTTTTGGCTCCGTTGTTTCTTTACCAACTGTCCGAATCCAATGCATACCTGCATGGGCCAGGATGCTGTGATGGCGGCCCTGGCTACTGGCTTTACATTTGGCGTAGTCTGTGGCAGGAATTGATATAGATCGGCAAGGAGTCACCACCACTTTTGAGTGGTGGAGTGGAGGACTGGCTGCTGTTATGGTTCCCAATGGCTGTCCTTTTGGGGACCGTAGGCTGGCTGACTTTTACAGCTATGCGTGAGGAAACTGAGAGCTCTCTGGAAGAGGGTGCCTGGGACCTGCAAACTGAGCAGTGGAAGGAGCTGGAGCAAACGTGGGAGAAAAAGATGCCAACCCTGGAGCTGGAGGAAGTGCTGGAGGAAGCTGACCAGGTTCATGAGATTCGCCTGGAAATGGAGCAGCTGCTGGTGAAGGAATCACAGGTTCATGAGTTGCAGATTGCCCTGGACATTGTGGAGAGCCAGCAGTGGCAGGAGGCCGGGGCTGAGGCCGGAACTGGAGCTGCAAGGTCTGCGGAGCAGAAGGCAGCAGCCGCCCGGGACTTGAGCCCGGCAGTGGCCCAGGACTCGAGTTCAGCAGAGGGAGCTGGTGTTTTCAGTTCCTCTTTGGAGGATGAGGAGAATCGGGCTAGAGTTGCAACCCGCAGTCTCCATAAGATGAGAGCCCAGCTGGAAGGAGCACCTACTACGGCCCGGTAGGTCTGCGATTTTGGGATATAGGGTTGGACATGCTCTCTGGAGCAGAGATGGAAATGCTGACTGCCATTGCCACATGCTCCTCTTTGGGACAGTGTAAGACCTGCCAGGATGGCAGGGATGAGGGGGGTGGCTGACACCCCATGTGCATGGACTGATTTCCTGGACTACGACCGGAGTGAGCACTGGCTCCTTTGTTGAATGGACTTATGGATTTTGGACAATGTGAAATACCCTGATGGGGGTGGAGGTTGGCTTTGGTGGAAGCACTCCCCTGCCCCGGGAAGCTTTTCCCATGGCTAGAAAGAAGGCCGAGGACATTTTGCGCTTTGGGCAAAGTGCTCAGAGACTAGTGAAGTGTACCTTTGTGATTATTGAAACTGTATGATTTGTGTTGTTGTAATTTGTGTAATGTGCCTAATTTCCTTGCACAGGGATGCTGGTGATGTAAATTGTGGGTGGTAAATGAGCATAGGGGTGGATTGTTGGGCAGATAAAATATATTAAGCTTACTTTGTTAAAGATGGCACTGCCGGCCCTGGCCGGTTGGCTCAATGGTAGAGCATCGGCCTGGCGTGTGGAAGTTCAATTCCCGGCCAGGGCACACAGGAGAAGCACCCATCTGCTTCTCCACCCCTCCCCCTCTCCTTCCTCTCTGCCTCTCTCTTCCCATCCCGCAGCCAAGGCTCCACTGGAGCAAAATTTGCCCGGGCGCTGAGGATGGCTCTGTGGCCTCTGCCTCCGGCGCTAGAATGGCTCTGGTCACAACAGAGCGATGCCCCGGATGGACAGAGCATCGCCCCTTGATGGCGTGGTGGATCCCGGTCGAGCGCATGCGGGAGTCTGTCTGACTGCCTCCCCGTTTCCAGCTTCAGAAATATACAAAAAAAAAAAAAAAAAAGATGGCACTGCCCACATATAAGCTGTCCCCCAGGTGATATTAATGTGTGTTGGGGTGGGCTATGGGCAGGCAGGATCCTTGTAGCCTGGGGCTTGGTTTTAGGACTAAGCCTTTCCCACCCTTTTTGATGTGGGGTGGTACAATCCCATCATGCCTCAGATAAGTGACTTTGTATCAAAGACTTCTCTATTTTGTATATTGGATTAAAGGTTTTGATTTCTACACTATAAAACAGGGGCAGAACAGGAGCTTGCTCTCGTAGTTTCTGAGATTAGCATTAGAGCAGAAAGCAGAGAAAGGCCACGTGGAGGAGGCCAGGAGAAGCAGCCAAAATGGCAGAGTGTTGAGTGAGAGGCCAGTTTGTGCAGAGTTTGTGCAGGGAGAAGGAAGGAGATGGGAAACAGAGGTGAATAAATCTGGTGAGCTAGAAACCTTTGATTCTAGGAAACTCAGATAAGTCAGTAGCTTTGTGAGCACTGAATGTGAGTGGGTTTTGGAGCCCAGTGTGTGTTTTTACTTGCCCACCGAGTGCAAGCTAGGATTAAAGATGATGGCCCACCAGTTTTTGGCTCCGTTGTTTCTTTACTGACTGTCCGAATCCAATGCAAACCTGCGTGGGCCAGGCGGCTGTGATGGTGGCCCTGGCTGCAGCTACTGGCTTTACAGAAGGCTTATGGGAAAAGTTGAAGGTCAAACAATTCAACCAGTGCAGAGTTGCACCATGCAAGGCCAGTATACTTTTTGCTCAGTGAAATCTTCAAGCTCTGTTGACTTCTATTTTCAAGTAAATGTTTGTAAAGCCAGTGTCCGCGGCCACCATCATAGCTGCCCAGCCCATGCAGGTTCGCATTGGATTCAGACAGTCGGTAAAGAAACAATGGAGCCAAAATCTGGTGGGCCATCATCATCTTTAATCCTAGTTTACACCTGGCAGGCAAGTAAAACACACACTGGGCTCCAAAACCCACTCATTCAGTGCTCACAAAGCTACTGACTTATCCAAGTTTCCTAGAATCAAAGGTTTCTAATTCACCAGACTTATTCACCTCTGTTCCCATCTCCTTCCTTCTCCCTGCACAAACTGGCTTCGCTTTCAGCACTCTGCCATCTTGGCTGCTCCTCCTGGCCTTTCTCTGCTCTCTCCTCTCCGCTCTCTCCTCTAATGCTAATCTCAGGAACCAAGACAAATAAGAATTTTTATCTAAAAATATTGTTAAATGGAAACACCAAGCTACTGAACAGTATTTTAATCCCATTTGTGTTTTAAGGTAAGAATAAAGTATACAGGTATAGAGAAAGTTAAAAAAATGTTCATAAGTACACATAAAGAAAGTTGTTCTTCCTGAATAAATGAATTTTTGTCTGGAGAATGGAAGATGAGATGACATATTATTTATCACTCTGACCTTTAGTATATTTTGAATTTTGTTCAACTATTTATTGTACCTATTTAATTTTTTTAAGTAAACATTATTTTTAAGACATTCTAAAGACAAGCACAAAAATGTATGTTTAGTGCTGGAGAAATTTGAAATAATAAATGACTACCATGTGATACCATTTAAAAAAGGTTTTAAATAGTTTTTTTTAAGAAAGGTTTAAATATGTGAAATCTAATGAACAAAGTGAACTGAGAAACGGATTAGAGGCAGAGACGGGGTCACAGGGACCAGAGGGATAGCTGTCAGAGGGAAGGGGGATGAGGGGACGGGATCAGAGAAGGTGAAGGGATGAGTGAAACTATATATACATAACACAGATATACAGATAACAGGACAGCAAGTCCTAGGGGAAGGGGGAGGGCGTTAGTGGGAGGGGGAAAGAAGGGTATAAAAAGGGACACAGGGGTGGAGGGGTGGAGGGTGAGGTGGTTATATTTAGTGGGACACTTGAATCCATGTTAACATAATAAATTAAAATTAATAAAAATTTTAAAAAATGAAAAAAATAAATATTTGCTAAAAGAAAAAAATAAGAATCCATCTGACAATAAATAACAAGGTCTATTAAAACAAAAAAAGTTAAGCTAGATTTGAACCTAAAACTGAAATCAGGAAGAGTTACTGTGAGCTAAGATGGTCGTAATGATATCCATATGGCAGAAGCTTATGGCCACATCATTCAAACAAGTATGAGATAAGGAGGAGTCAAAAAAAAAAAGGCAAAATTATGGAAATAGAGAAAAAGAGTAGAAAGACTAATATCATTTAATTACATATCCTTTGCAGTGAGAGCAAAACAATGCATCTGTAGGAGTTCAGAACAAATATTCAAATAACATGGTGGAAAATACCATATTAATGATTATGTTGCAAAAGTACCTTTTTTTAAAATAAATTCTTAGCTAAGGAGAAGTAGTGTGATGTATTAGAAAAGGCCATAAATGAGAATTCAGGATACATTTAGTCTAGTTTCTTCTCTGCCATTAATTAGCAAGGTAACCTTGAGAAGGTCACATTGTGTCTCCAGGCCTCAATTATATTGTCAGTTATGTAAGTGTGTGTGGAAGAGAGGTGTGCAATTGATTCATGATTTCACAACCATTTTTTTTTTAAATCTAAAGAACTTATTTTCCAACAAAATGTAAGTGCAATCAGTGAAACAGATAAAAGAAGGGTAACTTTGTATTAAAGCAGGAATAGGGTACCCCTGAGCCTTCCTGTCCAGTCTTTCTTTCCTATCATGACCCTCTTCAATACAATAAAAACAAAATCCTGAAAAACAGCTAAGTTCACTTCAAACTACTTATTATAAGATTAAAAGTTTTTTTTTTTAATTTATTTGAGACAAATTGACAACATGCTGGGGAGCAAGCTCTCAAATGCTCCCTAGAGCATTTCTAGTGTCTCTTTTTATCAGAACAGTCCACAATTTTAGGAGGTAATTGATTCACAGGTTTAATTTCATAAAATTTCTACACAAATATTTACAAAAATAATAGTGGTAGTGGTAAGCTATGCAGCAGTGTAATTATTTCAACAAAGATTTATTAAGTATCTTTTCTGTGCTCTCCCCTCCCACAATGTCACAATATACAAAGCTAGCTAGAGTTTTATTCTCTACTTCTCTGATTCTCATAGTCTATTGGAATTTTAAAAAATCTTTTAGGGTTCTCTAAGCTTCTTGAGTATTTATTTAGATGTCTCATTTGTTTGAGAATTCGCCATTGTCTTTCTCTCCTCCTCTGGACAGAGTTCCACACATGGCACTCTTAGTGACTGTCTTGTGTGTCTTCCTCTCCTCCTCTGGACACAGTTCCACACATGGCACTCTTAGTGACTGTCTCGTGTGTCTTCCTCTCCTCCTCTGCACACAGTTCCACACATGGCACTCTTAGTGACTGTCTCGTGTGTCTTCCTCTCCTCCTCTGGACACAGTTCCACACATGGCACTCTTAGTGACTGTCTCGTGTGTCTTCCTCTCCTCCTCTGCACACAGTTCCACACATGGCACTCTTAGTGACTGTCTCGTGTGTCTTCCTCTCCTCCTCTGGACACAGTTCCACACATGGCACTCTTAGTGACTGTCTCGTGTGTCTTCCTCTCCTCCTCTGGACACAGTTTCACACATGGTACTCTTAGTGACTGTCTCGTGACTGTCTCGTGTGTCTTCCTCTCCTCCTCTGGACACAGTTCCACACATGACACCCTTAATGACTGTCTCATGTGTCTTGTGCTCTTCTATGTTCTTCCCACCCTTTTTTCTTGCTGTGTTTCATTTTGAACTAAAATTTTATTAACCTGTCTTAGTTACCAGTCCTGTCTTCCACTGTTAAATTTCTCCACTGAGTTCCTAAAATCAGAAAATTTATTTTCAGTTCTAAACTATCCTTTGGAATCATTCTTTATAGACCCAAATATATTTTGAAATTCTCCTTCCAATATTTTGTCCATTTTTTCTCTATTTCCTTGAGCACATTAATTATACCAATTTTAAAGACTTCGTTGGCTAATGTCAGCATCTAATTATCTATGGATTTCTTTTTTTCTTTTATTTTTAGAGAGAGGTAGAGAGAAAGAGAAAGAGAGGATGGAGAGAGAGAGTGAGAAGCACCAACTCATAGGTGCTTTCGCTTCAGTTGTGCATTGATTGCTTCTCATATGTGTCTTGACTGGGGTTGAGCCATTGTTCCCTTCCTCAAGCCAACGACCATGGACTTTTCATGCCAGCAGCCTTTGGGCTCAAGCTGGTAAGCTTTGGAATTGCATGGGCGATCCCCCACTCAAGCCAGCAGCCCTGTGGTAACAAACCCATGCTCAGAGCCAGCAACCTCAGGGCCTTTCCATTTTTGCTATTGATTATTCATTATAGTTGTTCTGCTTTTTCTGTATAATCATTTTTTACTCTATGTAAGACATTATGTATAAAAAACTCTAGCGACATCAAATGTTCTTAACTTACACAAAAGAAGTCTCCTCTTTCTTCTGCTTAGGCAGCTATGTGAGGGACTGACTAGCTGAATGAAATCGGGGATTCAGCAGGATTGGAGCTGGGCTGTGGGTTTTGCAGACTCAGTCTATCTCTGTGGATGTTTCAGTTTTGCTCTTTAAAATTTTCCACTTAGCTCTTTGACCTTTCACTTTATACAGCTTCAAAATGTACTAATGTTCATTAAGAACACATATCAGAGATCTCAAAGCTTCCAACCTTATTTGTCAGCGTAATGCCAATGGCCAAGGCCAGGCAAGTTTACATAGCATTCGGGAAGATGGTAGAGAAACTGCAGAGCCAGAAAGCATTGGGCCATTCTCGTTTAATAGAGTCTCGCACCAGCAGACAAGCACACAGGCAGGGAAAAACCTCCTCTCAGCACAGCAGGCAAATGAAACAGCAAAATGACCCCTCACAGTAGTGGTCAGGCAATTCATGATCCTCAATCCACAATCCACCCTGAGTCAAAGCATCCAGAAGCCTTACATAGACTACACGCACGTGGCTCTGCCACATCCTCGTGCACTAATCATGCAAAGTACAAGCGAGCAAGCTTAACACAGGTGTTTTCCCAATAGTCAGTTTCACATAAATACCCAAAATCACAGTTTCTTGCTCCTCAAAAATACCTTTCTGTATTCTTAGCTTCAGCTGTATCTAGAATCAGTAAGTGTACGAGGTAACATCAGCTGCTAATCTTCAATGCTGATCCATCCATCCTTTAAGTGTTTTCACCTGCTTCTCAACTCATTTTCAACCTTCTCCTTAAGTCTTTGTTTCCTAAATCTGCAAGATTATGGAATTTTTTATTCTTCCTTTTAAAATTTCCGATCTATTTCTTTAGCCTTTCATATAGCCTTATGTTAATCAATTCATGTTGAAATGGACTGTCTATTTGAAATCCCTCAAATCTTCACATTTTTTATTCTGGCTTCATTGTACCACTTAACAATTCACTTTTTCTTCTTTCTATAATGGCCTTCTGCTTGCACCAGTATGTGCCCAGTATGACAAATAACTCCAGGAAAATCACTGCTCATCAATTTATTAACTCACTTTCTTCTGCTTCTCCTCTCTTTTACATTGTAGTCTTTCAGACTTTTGTTGTTTTCCTATGCTTACAAAAATAAGATTTTTGCAATTATTCAGTTTTTTTCAGTCAGTGAGAATATCTTTTTGCAATAATCTGCTACATCCTACTCAGAAGCAGGAGCTCACAATCTAGATTTTTTTAGAAAAGTTAAAATCTAAGCAACATGAGACAAATTTTTAAAAATTTAATCTATGTCTTACTATTTGTGTTGTTATTAGGTTTCCCTCTAAGTGGTTTGTAAAAGTCTAAACATTCTCTGATTATGTAATATAAGACACCATTAACAAATATATACTAATAAATCAGGCTAAATTTCTTGTAGATATACAACATTCCCTAGTAATTTTAGTCAGGATAGACAGAATTTTTTAAAATACAGTTTGACTTAATTTTTTAAATAAAAATCAAAGAGGGAAGTTAAACAACATTTTAAATTAGATACTAATTTTTTAGGGTGTAGAAACAATCATGCAATAATCATAAGCAATATCTTGTGGAAAACGTTACGTCCTACTGGGACATATACAGCTTGCAAAAAATGCAATCCTATATCATGCTTTGAAATTCTAAACCACTGTGTTACTATCTTTTTTCAACTTCCAGAATATATCAACACTCGTTTTAAATTATTTCTTCAATTAACTTCAAGATATCCATCATGCTAAATTTTTTAGAAAGCCTGGAGGGCTTAAGAAATGATGTGTATGTGGGTGTAAGAATGTACTTAAGAAATGAATTGGGTTTGCATACCTTGGATTACTGGGGATTTATTTTATTCTTTCTTTTGTTCTTGATTTTATTATATTTTAATCAGAGTTATGTTTGTAAAGCAATTTAAAACTAAATTAAAATTTAACCTACAAAAGAATGGCTTGAGAAATGAATTAACTCTCTCTGCCATCTTATTTCTCTCTGGCCCTTCTACTTGAAGAGCCTGAATCAAGCTAGATAACCTATCACAGGCATTTACTTTTAAAAAACAGTTTACCAAACCAGTTTTTCCCAAAGTGTCATTGTTGTGTTAAAGCTAAGTTTGATTATTAAACACATTCAAATTTTTGAATTCTACCTCAGGTGGGAATCACCAAGGGTAGTTCCAAGCATGCATTTTATTTGCACATTGATACATGTTACAGCTGAACACCATTACCTAGTAACCATTCCATAAAAATAGCATGGAAGAGCATTACCACTGACAACTCCATTATTCAATTGGAGAAGGAGCACTACCCTGGTTTCTGTGACAATACCCATAACAGCTCCCTCCATCCAAATGGGTAAGGAACCTGCCTTATTTGCCTCATTTTCTCTGTCTGGATTCTTCTCTGAGGCCTATCACCAACTATGCATTTTCCATTATGCAGATCTCTCCGAAAGTCTTCTAGTTTATATCTTTGTTGTTCCATATTTGACAATATCTACATATATGTCTTCACCTTTAAATTTCTCCCTTGGGGTCAGAGTTGGAAGGGAATGTCTGAAATTGTACATGTCCTTTATCAACTAAAAGTGGCATGTGTTATTTCTGGTATGTGGTCAATATGGTCAGAGTCAGGTCTCTCTCACCAAGTGAGAAAACTCTAGGCCTAGCACAGGGGTCCCCAAACTTTTTACACAGGGGGCCAGTTCACTGTCCCTCAGACCATTGGAGGGCCAGACTATAAAAAAACAAACAAACTGTGAACAAATCCCTATGCACACTGCACATATCTTATTTTAAAGTAAAAAAACAAAACGGGAACAAATACAATATTTAAAATAAAGAACAAGTAAATTTAAATCAACAAACTGACCAGTATTTCAATGGGAATTATGCTCCTCTCACTGACCACCAATGAAAGAGGTGCCCCTTCCAGAAGTGCGGCGCGGGCCGGATAAATGGCCTCAGGGGGCTGCATGTGGCCCGTGGGCCGTAGTTTGGGGACCCCTGGCCTAGCATGACAAGTCCCTAATGAACCTGCTTGATTCTCATCATTCCCTCAACTATGGGTAATAAGAGGCAAGTGATGAGCACTGGGGAGAAGAGCAAAACTGGACATCTCCAGCCTAGTGCTAGTGTGGCAATCAAGAGCAAGGGGTTTGCAGTCGTGCGGCCAGAACAGATTCTCCTGGCATGACCTTAGCCAAGTGATTTACCTTTATCAACCTTCCTTGTCTGCATCTATAAAATGGGGAAGATAATAGTCCATGATCCCTCAAAATGTGTTGGTAAACTATTTCACTGAAGTATCACAAGTACAAAAAAGTACATGGTTCATAAGCAAAGAGCACAGTGAGTTTTTTCAAAGTGATCAGAACCATGTACCCAGCTTTCAGATTAAAAAGCAAACTCTTCTAAGTCTTCCTCCTCCCCTCTTCTGCTCAATGCCACCATCTCACCAAGTTTACCACTCTCATAACTTCTGGCATCACAGGTCAGTGTGACCAATTTTTTTTTTTACCTATTTTATATAATCATATAATATGGATTTCTTTTACTCAATATTACAGTTCAAAAAGGTCATCCCTGGTACATTTAGCTATAGTGTGGTTTTTTTTTTCATTAATATTGTTGCATAGCTTTTTTGGTGACTATACTACAATTTATTGTCAGCCTTATTATTAAAAGTCTTGGTTTCTTTCCTAGTTTGGGATTACTTTGAATATTTTGTTATAGATGTTCTTGCACATGTTTTTAGTAGATAAAGGTACTCACTTATGTTGGGTATATACTTAGGAATAGAACAATTGGGTCAGAGTATGTGCATATTCAGCTTTAGTAGATCTAACAAGCAACTTTCCAAGGTGGTTATACCAATTTACTCTCCTGCTAACATGTGAGAATTCTACTTGTTCTACATTGTCATAAACAATGCCCATCACTGTCTATTGTAGTCCTGAAATACTGATGTATTGTCTTGAGTGTGTTTTTTATTTTCTTTTCCCTAATGACAAATGCAGTAGAGTGCCTTTTACATAGTCTCATACAGCTATTGGGAGAATTAAAAGATATAATGCATATAAAATTCTTTGCACAGAGCCTGGAATACAGGAAATGGTCAATAAAGCCATGCATTCTTATTATATTAATATTTGGTCTAGTTGATTAAAATGAAGGACCATGCATGATCTCAATATCGCACATTTTTACCTTTTAATAATCATTGTTTTGCCTTTCTTTTTGGGTTGTTACAGAAAAGCAACATATAAACAACTAGACAACTCATAAAAGAGAATGTTAGTAAAAGAAGAAAAAGAAATACTTATGGCTATGTTTCTATTTTAACTAGTATAAGCAACCAAAATTTATTTTACTGAGTACCACTGAATTAACACTTAAAATGTAACCTCATTTGTCACCATTTGTTGATTTACACCTCACTAATGCAATTGTTTAGACAAGTAGCTCTTAGACAATAATGTCTCATTTTGGTTTTTGTGCAATTTCCAGATATAAATTATTATCAGAAATGTCTGATGGAAATTTTGTGTGTTGGGTGTGTAATAATCGGAGTCCTTGAACAGTTGTGTAAAATACCACCAGGGGTAGTTTCAACTAATTGATAATGAATAGTTTCCTTGGCCCACTTTAAAGGGAGTTTAAACCCATGGATTTATCATTTTGTCTTGGGTTGCAAAAAAAATGTTCAAGCATTTCTGTCCACATTCTACAGTTTGACTACAGTCAGAAAAGAAGGTGAGCATGAATGTGGCCATGACAGAAGGAGAGGGTTCTGAAGACAGACCGCACAATCATGTAAGCGAATGGCATCAATCAGGAACAAGGAGTGACGTGGCAGAAGCTACAAAATGACCTTAAATTTTTTACTATATAAACAGTGTTAGGCAGCATATGGACAAGAAAATTTACCCCCAAAATATAGCTTTTAGTGGACATTATTTGAAATCTTTGTTGCTTTTTTTGCATGAATACTGAGTAGGGAAGCTCTATTGAGACATTCTGATACAAATATTTAAAATATATATTATTGATTGATTTTAGGGAGAGAGGAAGGAGAGAGAGACAGAGAGAGAGACAGACAGAAACATCAATCTGTTTATGTATGAGCTCTGACCAAGGATGCAACCAATCTGGCCAAGCCAAAAATATTTAAAATGTAAGTTGATAAACTCACAAACTATATAAAATAAGGAATTTAAATTTATTTTTCACTTATGAGACTAGCAAGGGTTTAGAATATACTGCAGAGCACATAAACCTTGAGTTGTTCAATAAAGCAATAATTTAACCACTTGATAAAGAACTGACTATAAAACCTAATGCCACTTGAGTCGACAAATATTTAAGTAGTCATATACTGGTGCCAGCCTGCATTTGGCGCTGTGGCTGGTGCAAGGATAAATTCATAAGTAAACATATATACATAAGTTTATATCAAAGATATCTCAATAGCATTGATAAGAACACAATAATCACTTCACTTCCATTAATATAATATTTGCAATTTTTAAACATGTTAATATAAAGTAATTTTCTCTTTTAACTTGGCAAAGAATAAAACAGGTTTGCATTTTAATTGAGAACAGTGCCGTTGAAGCCAGACAGGTATGAATTCAAGTCCTTAGTGACCTGGGCTATAAATTAGGGTGAAAGCTAATAAGTAGAGGAAAATTTTATATATATAAATTAGGGTGAAAGCTAATAAATAGAGGAAAAGTTTATATATATGTATATATATATACATATATATATGATGTACTCATTTTTTAATCATTTGATTACAGTATCCTAGCACAGACTATTGTCATGTGGATTCAACCTAGTTGTATATTACCCTTTGGTAATATTGGCTGGCAGGCAGGTTTAATTCCTGTTTCACAGAGGAATTACTGTACTTTGTTGTAGACTACTGCTCTATGATGGTGTTATTATGTACCTAAAAAGCCATTTTGAATTAGAAGTTACATCAACAATGTCATCCTCTTTGATGCAGAGAATGTCTGATGCACTGAACTGAATGCTTCTCATGCGTTTCACTCTCTAATCCTCACACAACTTGAGGTTTGGGGTATCGAGACTCAAGGAGGATTGGCCACATAGGTAATAAGTAGCTGATCTGGGATCAACCATGCACACGTGTCTAATTCTGAAACCAAAGCTCTTTGTCACTGTGAATGGTTGTTTTCTGAACAATCCAGAGACAAACATCCAGAATGTATAAAAGGGAAAGAAAATCTGATGAAGATGGGGCGGAAATGAGAATACACACATCTGCCAACAAAAGCTCAGATACTTTACAATGTTCAAGTTACTCAGTAGAGCACTATTTACAATAGTGCACCGTTGGAATCAGTTTTTATGGCCATCACTAGGGGATCAAATAAACACAATACAGAACAGTATGAAACCATTGCAGTTAATGAAACAGATCTTTAACCATTGACTTAGAAAGATATCACACTGGTTACAAAGATGAAAACAAGTTATAGATTGATGTGTACACATGCACGTATTGGACACTCACAAACATACACATGATTGAAAGTAGTATCTATAAAGAATGAAGAGATTATGGGGTGAGGTGACAGTCAATGGGTACTTTCTTTGCTGTAAAATATGCATATGTTACGTACACAGATTCACTAACTTAACTCACTAATTTAATACACACTTATTGTATGCCTATTATGGCCAGGCACCATTTTTTTAGACTTTTGGGTCTCATTCTTACTCCATAATTAATCTAGAAGCATATATAAAATAATTTCATTGATATTTAATCCTCAATGTGGGGAGTGAGCTAATAAGAACCTGGACTAAAGTACTGTACATTGCGAATGCAGGGTAACAGAAAAGGTTGAGTTCATATAACACAGCTCTTATGGGTCTAGAATATGTGTCCCTCCCACTGAGTACTTCCACAACATCTGGTGACAGACTGGAGGGCAAAATTCAGTCTGGGCATTCAGTTCACAGAAGAAAGTGCCATTTCCTGGGGAAGAGAAAAAAAAAGTGAGGACTGAGGAATTTTTAAAGAGTCTCTCCAGACCATTGTTCCTGTTTGACTATAATATGACTATTTATTCATATAATACTTTCCACAGATTCTGATTTTTATGGTGCCATAAAGCGAGATTTTTAGAAACTTGGTGGTGGGTAACAAAATGCCATCGATGACAGTATTAATTAATGAAGAATTCTACTTAGTGAGGGTGAGCATCATATTTTTCTGAAAATGATTCTTGAGAGCTTCCTTGATTATACCGTGATTCTGCTTCCATTATCATTTAGAGACTGAGGCATGAGATGGGTCTGGTGATTATAATGATTTAGGAGGAGAAATAATATGTCAGAATTATGGGAGATTCTATAATTTCATGGTCTATAGCATAAAAAAATACATCACATCACTAGATCCGGGTGTGTTGTATTTTAATATTGGCTGTTGCGGTACCTTGCGCAATATACCTGATTGTAGATTTATACCGAACTTCCTGACATCGATGGTGTCCACATTATAGTAGCTAATGAAGAAAAGAGAATGTAATACACTTTTATTAGACTTTTTTTTAAGGGTCTAGGTCATAATGGCACATATGGAGGGAGAGAAATTACTCGTTATTTCCTAGGACTTTATCATAATAACATCGATAGGCCACACCTCATGGATACTTCAGCGGATGCGGAGTAGAGCCACCCAGCTCCATGATGCTGAGCCAGATGGAGCACATTATACCCCTTATCTGAAACTTGCAATAAAGATCATTTTGCTTTTTGGGACAATTACAGATTCTGCCAATTAGAGTCCCTAACAGTTTGGGCCAGAACTTCTTTAGAAGCAAGAATTTTTATGTATACCAAAATCTGCTCCTGACATTGTGTGGGTCACATGAAAATTTGGGGTTTTGATGCTTCACACTTCAGTCATTAAAATGAAAAGGAAATAAATCAGGTGCTTTCCAATATAGGGGAATGTGGCATCATGAGTAGTAGTCAGCTAAGAAGGTAACTGAATTTTCAGTTTCTATCTAAATATTTTTGTTTTTTTTAATAAACAGATAAATTCTAAGAGATATAGCTCAGATTATCTTCCTCAAACATCAGATGTAAAAGAAAATAAATTAAATAAATGTTCTTTTTAAGGTTATTACTTTTAAATTTTTTGATATGTCATTGAATCTAAGATGCATTGACTGTATAATGCACTACTATTTTATGTACTAAAGTGAATTGTAATTGTAAGTCTAATTTCAATTTTGAGAAAGGTAGAAAAAATGTATCTTAGAATTAATGAAATTTGATAATCACAAGTGACACATATTGGAAAAAGCAAACAGCACACATCTATGTAGGCATGATCTACTCCCAAACCTCTATAAATAGTTCTGCATCTCCATCTTTGTACATGATTTTTTCATTCAACAATATATTATGAGCCCTTACCCCAATTTTTAATGACTAAAATGTTATTCAGAAGTGTCCTTTTTTATTTTAAGTTAAGAGTTACAATCTGTGGCCTACACCCCATGTTTAAATATCAAGAAATCTTAGCCCTGGTCTGATAGCTCAGCTGGTTAGAGCACTGTCCTAGGCTGCCGGTTTGATCCCGGGTCAGGGCACACACAGGAACAGATCAAAGTTCTCTCTCTCTCTCTCTCTCTCTCTTGTTCTTCCTCCCTTCCTTTCTCATTAAAATCAATAAATTAAAACTTTAAAAAAATAAATAAAAAGAAATTTTATATACACTCCTGCTTTTCAGCTTCTTTCAACCATCAGGTGAGGCTGATGCTTTTGTGTGTGGACAGTTTCCAGCTCGGCAGTGCCTGGCCCCGTTGCAGCATGCATTCCCTTTTTTGTTTCCTGTGTTCTTCAGTTCCCTGTTCTGCACACAGCCTACATCTCTTATTTATAGCCCCGCCTGGCCTTCACTGGGAATTGGGTTTGCAACACCTACTTTAAACATCTGGAACAAAACTTCTTGCATTAGCATAGAAAGAGCTAGTCTTCCTCTCACCAATATTTAGATAACTGATTTAAAACTTCTTCAGTCCTCCAACTTCCTTAAAGCTACAATAGATGAGCTATCAGTTTCAGTTATGGTCCCAAGTATTTTTACTATTCTTTCTTATCATGTGTATTTCATTTGATTATCATAGATACAACTGCACTTTCATATTGGGATTTCTTCATTAAAGCTCATTTGTAATGATCTGCCATAGTTCATCCAAAATGGAAATGTTTCCTTTGTACCCTTAGTTACTCTAGCTTTGTCCCTGTAGTCCAACCTGATCACTGCTTTAATTGTTGCATCCCTAGAGTTTAGGAGCTGAACTTACTCTTTTTTCCCTACAATTTTTCTTGGTTGCCAAAGAACACTGTGGGAATGCTTGAGTGTACCTCAAAAATAGGAAGAGATCTAATGAGCCATTGGCTGATGTGGTTGATTCTCAAGAGTTGTAATTAATAAAGTAGATATTGATTAGTAACACTAAGCAGGATGTCACAGCTCTTCTTACTATTTTATCACTTGAACTTCTAATTATTTTATCACTTGAACAGATTTCTTGGAAAGGTTTTTTGTATGACCAATGTACCACTATTTTTTTTAAATCTGTGTATCTTACAAAATAGACAATAAAATAATTTAAATATAATTCTGTATCTAGAAGACATGCAGACACATTTCTATTCAGCTTCAAGCTTAATTTAATAAAGTGTGACTATTAAACAATTGCTATCATTAAGAATTTAGTACTAGTTTAGAGTACTAGTTTGCATACATTACAATTACATATAATCTATTCCTGTTCTCTCTCTCTCTCATAATGTCATGTCAGCTGTTGAAGCCAGCAAGTGTTGTTCCCCAGAGGGTTGAAAGGGTAGGACTGAAATGAATAACTTACATTAAGGGGCTGAACTACCTGGCATTATCTCTTCAAAACACCCATGTCTCTCAGGTAAAACTCTTCCTGTGGGGAGACATGAAAACATAGAGCTTCCCGAGGACCTTGCTGCTGCATTGTGTCCTCTGCAACATAAATTAGATGCTAAGATATATAAACCAGGAATTTTCCAGACTTACTTTTAAAGAAGTATGACATTTCCCAAGACTTTCATGACAGCAAAATTTTTTGGACTGTCACAAAGCTCAATACCAATAGAAAATTTCTGTATGCCATCTAAGAGAGTTGAGTAATGAGTAGTCAGAAACGAAGGCAATTGTGTAGATGCCAACTGGATGCATCTATAGTTCAAAACAATCCTTAAATCATTGCTTTCTTATGTAAGCCAAAGATTTAAGACATAAAACAATATTTTTCCACTTATTATATATCATGATCCTGATGACTATCTCTAAATTTCTGATTATAAAAAAATGCACATATAATATAGAAAAGTCTAAAAATATATAAAGAAATAGAAAATAAAGCTCCCATGATGCCAATATCCAAAGACAACTTCTATTAATATGTATATGTAAGTTCTGAGTGAGATGTATTGTTTTTTGTTTTGATGCATTTAAAAATTTTGAAATTATGTCATATATAAATATTACATCCTGCTCTTTTCAGTTAATTTATAACTGAATGTACAGCCAATCACTGGGAACTTTTTTTTTCATGTTCTGTTGCATGAAGTTTTAGAACTGTTTCTATATATTTCTGCATTGCTGATTCAAAATATGAAATCTGTTTTTTGGTGCATGCTCTAGTTTTTATGCAATTTTAATTTCTTTTTGTTACAGTTAATGGCATGCATTGGTTTTTAAATTGGAGTTAAAGGGCAATGACTCTTGGATTGAACATAACTACAAGGCAATTAATGTTTTACAAACATCACTTCTTTTACATAATTGTAGTTGTTTTTAAATGTAAAAAAATTATTAATTGAAAAAAACACCCTCTTATTTTGTTTTAAGATTGAATCATGGCTTCTTCCAGTAGGTGTAAATGTAAGAATAGTCCTGACACCTTCTGTTATATATGTGGCTGTTACACACTTCAACATCAAAGGCGCTATATTTCATCATTTGTGACACGTGCATATATTGCCTATTTTCAAGTTCCCCTTGGCGATCAAGACAAGAATTGGGCTCTTCATATTGTGTGTCATAATTGTGAGGAAATGCTTCATGACTAGACAAAAGGAAAATGCAAAGGAATGCCTTTTGGTATTCCCATGGTTTGGCGTGAATCTAAGGACCACAGCAGTGACTGTTATTTTTGTCTGATCCATACAAAGGGCATTGGCAAGAAAAAACGGCATATGATCACATATCCTAATATTCCTTCAGCAATATGACCTATTCCACACTCTGAGACACTCCCACTTCCAGTTTTCAATGATTTTATTTCTTCTAAGGACAAAGAAAGTGAACATGGTGATCAAGTGTATTTTGATAACATGCATGAGGAAATGGTTGTAGAATCTGAAGGGTCTTCTTCTGATGCCAAGCAGTCATTAATCCCTCAGCAGATTAGCCAACCCAAATTGAATGACTTAGTAAGAATGACATAAAAATTGTCCTCAACTTTCTGAAGTATAAGGAGCATAACTGGATCATTTGTGTGGATCTTAAAATGGTAAATTTTCTGCTAGAACAACAGAGAGGTTTCACGAAGTATCCTTGCTTTCTGTGTCTTGTGGGACAGCCGAGCTCAGGAAAAACACTGGACACAGAAGGAGTGGCTGAAATGTAAAGCTCTGGAAGTAGGGATGCAAAATATTGTGAATAAACCTGTAGTTAATCGAGACAGGATTATTTTCCCCCCACTTCACATCAAACTTGGCTTAATGAAGCAGTTTGTTCAGGATTTGAATAGAGAAAGTGAATGCTTTCAACATATTATTCCTGCTTTTCCTGCCTTGTCTTCCGAGAAGATAAAAGCAGGTGTATTCGATGGACCTCAAATTCGAACCCTCTTTCATGATGAAGAATTTGCCAGGAAGATGAATAAGGAGGAGAAAGCAGCATGGCAGTCTTTTGTGGCAGTTACAAAGAACTTCCTTGGCAACAAAAAAGCAGAAAACTATGAACTTCTGGTTCAAAGGATGCTGTTGGCTTTCCGCAACATTGGATGTAACATGAGTGTTAAGATTCACTTCCTGAGCAGTCACCTTGATAAATTTCCCGAAAATCTTGGAGCTGTTAGTGATGAGCAGACTACTGCTGGAGCATCAAACAAGATTGTCCTCAACAAGTACACAAACGCAAGAGCTACAAATGCAAATTTGTGCCTGAATAGAATTTAAACAAGTTTTGCACAAATTTTATGATTAAAATAAGTGTTTTAATATGTTCTATTTCAAAATTGTAGACAAATTCTGATGCAATCATATCTTTTAGTGTATTAGTGTTTTACTGCATTATATAAATTATTATATTTTTACAAAGATGATACCCAAGAAGACATTCTACTTCATTATGTTAAACTAAATGTTGAAAATTTTACAATAAGATGAAAACCTAAAATCTTGAATTGCAAAAAAACCTGTAGCTTACAGAGAAAAACTAATGTCAGATTTGAGATCAGCACAATCGAATTAGGTAAGAACACATGTTTTTGTGTATGCAACAAGAATTTTGTTCCCCATTGATATATATCAGAACTATTTCCCCTAGTTTGTTGAAAACTTCTGAAAGCATAATTTAATGGCATCATAGAGTCTACAGCCATACCACCCTGATTGCGCCCAATCCCATCTGTCTGGCATCATAGTGTGGCTGTTCATTGTGTCAACATAATAAAATTTGTTGAAACTACTGTTAGTCATTTAGTTTTTCATTTTTGCTATTATCAATAATTATTTTATGAAGCATTTGTGATGACTCTAGGTGAATGAAATAAGTGGATAAAAGGTATTAAATGTTTAAGACTCAACATATGTCAAATTGATGAAAGTATTTTTGCCATCTTACTTGCATTGAATGATTCCAATTTCAACCTAATCTCATTGGCATGAAGTAACCTTATTTTTTAAACATTTCTTTTAATAAGTAAAAAGGGTATCTCTATGTTGCTTGAAGGTGCATTTCCTTAATTATTGCTGAGAATAGATATTATTTCATGTAAGCATTTGCTTTTGTGGGAATTAATAAACTGCTACAAACAAGGGGGGCTCTTACACAGAAAACACTGTCTATACTATTTGAACATTAGTCTTACATTAAACTACGACTTTCAATTTATAAAGTGCTGCCATATATATAATTACCTCATCTGAGTCTTACAAAAACCTTTTAAGGTAAGAAAGAACAGATATTCACTCTCTATCTAAAACTGAGACAAGTGAGGCTCCAAGAAAATTAGTAATTAGACCAATTTAATCCAGTTAGCAAGCAGAAGAGGGATTTTTGTTTTGTTCTGCTTTATTTTTTTATTGAATCAGCAGGTTTTAATAAAAACTACTGCTTGCACAAGTAAGGTCCAGTTAAAGCAAAATGCAAGAAAACAAAGTAAGAATTATCATTTAGTGCCCATCACTTGTTTTCTAAAACAGAGTATAAGACATCAAGAAAAAAGCTGGTCCCATTTTTTACATGGTGTCTAAGATACTCCAATTTTAAACCAGAATATAATTGTCCAATAAAAGAGACAAGAAAAAAAAATGAGCTGGAAGTCTGTTTTACTGACTGTTGCCTCAGAAAGTGTTAACCTGAAGTACTAATGGGCTTAAACACCAACTGACAAGAAACATTTTAAAAGTACGCCAAGAACCGGTAATATTTATGAAGCAACACTTTTCAAGATACCACAAGCCAAGCACGTAGAGTGGTGAGTGTATATTCAGAATAAAAGTTTTGTTTCTCATTTATTATTACACAAAAGTGTTTACTAATTGCAAAAAGGTAACTACTTCTAAGTTACTGATCTAAAGGGTAAAAAGCAATAAAAAATCTGTAATGACTGAATACTCCATTTTAACTATATAAGCTTACAAAAAAATTGGATTTCAAACCCTTTATGCAGAGTTTTTCACTGAAAAATATTCACACAACTTTCAGAAAAAGAAATCTCTGAAAGTGTTATTTTAATTAATTTTATCAATTTTTATTGGTTATGCAATTTGTTAAGGTACAGTATAATTTTTAAGCCAATGGTATATGTATTTGCACGAAATGTGACCACCTGAAACTATTAATAAACATGTGAAACTTAGCAACTTGAGACATAGCTGTTGTGTTAGTTTAAGATTCTTGATTGCAAGCCATAGAAACTGATGCTGGTAATCTCAGGCAAAAAATAAATAAATAAATAAATTCACTGATGGGCTCTAAGGGGCTCACAAAATTAGTGTAAACTTGGAAGACCATTTTAGAATGTATACATGAATCTGTAACCCTCTGGTCCTACAGTAAAAACAAGAGAAAATATTCACATCAAAGGCTAATTAGACCTGTCCAGCACCCTTCATAAAAAATGACTCCAATATCTCCACATCCTGCATCACTCGTTGAGGCTTCTAAGACCAGAGGAGAGCCTCTGGTTGGAAAAATTGGTGTGCTTATTCCGTGGCAGGAGATGGAAGAGACCCATTCCATTTTTGTGATCAGCATCAGCTAGTCATGTCTAAAACTGTATATAATTTGGGTTTTTCCAAAAAAGGAAACAGTAAAATAAAGGGATTAAGGAACAGGAGGTTAAGGTGGGATTCTGCATTAAAAATATAGAAAGAAAAGGTCTCTAAAGTTATAAATGTTGAGACTAAAGCCCCTGCCCCACCTCATCACCACCAAGTGTGCTTCCTCCACTTGGCCAGCAAGAATCTTATCAATTGGAGATAGAAGATTCTTCAGGGAATCTGATGAATCCCAGAACAAAAGGCTTCTTGAACCTGGGTCCTCTGCATTCCAGTCTGACGCTCTATCCACTGCACCACCGCCTGGTCAGTCTCACTCTTAAAATATGAGCAGACAGGCAAAGATTGCCAGATATCTTAGCAATTCCTCCAACATGAAGAGCACTAAACTAAACATGCAAACAGAAATAAGCAAATCATTGGGAGCAAGAATATAAAAATTTTAAATTAAAAATATTATCATTAGCCTGACCAGTGGTAGTGCAGTAAATAGAGTGTTAACCTGGGATGCTGAGGTCCCAGGTTCAAAACCTTAAGGTCACCAGCCTAAGTGTGTGATCATCAATATTACCACAAGGTCGCTAGCATGAGCCCAAAGGTCGCTGGCTTGAGCAAGGAGTCACTGGCTCAGCTGGATTCCCCTGGTCAAACACGTATAAGAAGCAAGCAATGGAGAACTAAAGTATCACAACTACGAGCTTATGCTGCTTCTAATCTCTCTCCTTTCCTTTCTTTCTCCCTCTGTCTCTCTCGCTATAAATAAATTAATTAATTAATCTATCATTATATCAAAAAAGATAATATTAAATCTATAAAACAAAAAGGGAAATTTAGAGAAAAAACTAAAGTCTTAGGAATTAAAATTAAGATAGATGAAATAAAAATCTCAGTTGAAAGAATGTATTATAGAATTGATAAAAATTCCTCAGACATTGAGAAAATGCCTTTAAAATAATGTGCAAAGTCATGGAGCTGGAAAGTGGGAGGCAAAAGATAAAATAACTAGACAACCTTTCCAAGAAGTTCAACACCAAGTGGCCTTTGTAGAGATAAACATCGTGAGATTCCAAATTTTAAAACCCTACTAAGTTTCCAGTACAATGTACGAAATAGAATCACACCATAACATATGAGTACAAAATCACAGCATCCTACAGACTAAAAAAGGTTCTAAAAACTTCCAGAGATTAAATAAAATAGATCAAAACAAAGAGAAAAATCCAGAGTACCAGTGGATGTATCAAAAATAACTACGGTTGGCTCAGTGGATAGAGCGTCAGCCAAGAGTATGGATGTCCCAGGTTCGATTCTGAGTCAAGGCACACAGGAGAATTAATCATCTGCTTCTTTTCCTCTCCCACTCCCCTTTCTCTCCCTCTTCTCCTCCCATAGCCGGTGGCTCTGTTGGTCTGATTGTCGATCCGAGAGCTGAGACTAGCTCTGTTGATTCAAGCATCGGCCCCAGATGGGGGTTGCCAAGTGGATCCTGGTTGGGTCACATGTGAGAGTCTGTCTGTCTATCCTCCCTCCTCTCACTTAAAATAATAATAGTAATAATAACTATAATATACAATGAAATAATGTATCAAGAGGTAAAATAATATTCCTATTTTTTAAGCTTGCGATAAATACAAAAACAAATAGCTAGAAGAAGTAGTTGTCGTCTTGGGAAGAAGGTAAAGGCACATGGAAACTTTTCTAAAAATAGCATAACAGAAATTTTTTTAGGTATTTATATATAGAGAGAGATAGAGAAAATAAAGGCTAGGAATAAATTGGTAGTTCTCTAATGAGAGAGTTGATCCACTATTGTAGGACATATGCCTTGTACCAGAGATGAATTGGTGACTAATATGATTAAAGTGTTTGAAAATCAACTCACATTAGTTTAAACAAATAACACATTCACGTTCAAATTTGTTGACTCTCATAGCCAGAAAGGATACTGGATGGGTTAGCATATCAAAGGCAGGGTTGCAGGAATCCAGATTTCATGATTTTGCTTGCCCCTGAAGGCAAAGATGCTTCATGAGGCATACAAAAGAGCCATTGGAAGTTCTATATTTACATTTTCCACCTTAGCGATACAAGTGGAATGAAAGCTTCTTTATCCCAGTATTCTATTTGTATAGCAGTTTGGGTAGGACAGAACTCGGAGTGGCTGAGTGTGGGTCACTTGTCCTTTCCTGGCTAGATTTGGTAAAGGTGCTAGACATAGTATTGTGATTGAGTTTGTCTTTCCTTATGCCCCACTTCACATCTTCTTCCCCTAAATTTACTACAGCCAAGGCTGAAGTAAATAGTTTCAGTACTTTCACCTTCCACTACTCTGCTTCAACTGATTCAGGGTTTCTGGGATGCCTTCAGAAAATTTCCTGTTGCAAAACCTGGATGTGCAAGAAAGAAAGCAAACATCCCATGGGACAACTCTTGACCAATGGGATCTGGGAAACAGTGGTTAAGTGGTTTTCTCTTCTGTCCCTCAGGTTCTGCATGGCTCCTCAGAAGATACAACGGAATTAAATACCAGCTGCCTTCCACAGTGATCAACACAAGGACACACCCTTAAATTGCTATCACCCCTTATTTGTTGCTGCCGCCTCCTCCCACTCCTCTTCCCCTCTTTCCTGAGATCTGGCTATCATTCAGACTCCTGTTTAAGGTTCTGCTTTCTGGGGAGAATCCAGGCTAAGACCGAAATTTTCTCAAAGGTTATAGATGCCTTGTTAGACAAAATACATGTATCTACCTTACATGCCATGTGCCATGGATTTAGGCACATCATCAGTAGCTTCTGAATGTGTCAGTTCAAAAGGTATAAAATTTAGGCTTCAGCTTTGTAATTATTTATTGTCATATGGACTAAATTTCCAGTAAATTATAATTACATATAAGGCAGATTATTAAGTAGAAGACAAATTAGGCAAGCAAACATATGAAATGTTTTCATATACACTGCAAAGCAACAGAAATGGTTTAGAGTGATGGGAACCCCTTAGCTACTAGAAAATTTATGTGATTACTAGGAAACAAGCATGTAGAAGTAATTGTAAATATGGGTGTTAATTTATGCTACCTCATTAATGGCTGAGATATATTTTTTTTTTTTCAACTGTGACTCCAGACAGGATCCAAAGGCGAGTTTTATCCATCTCTTTTCTGGGTTTTATGGAGACTTACTTTACCCTCTGTGTTAGCCTCCTAAGGCACTGCGTCAGCCTTAAAGGGCTGAGTGATAGTTTTAAAATGAACATTTTTAGTTACACTCAGAGTCAATGAATAAAATAAAATATTTTATGTTTAAATGTTTTTAAAAAGAAATGATTTTGATTATTTTTAAAATTGTTGTTTTTCTTTAAATGATTTTAAAATTGTTTTTCTTTTTTAATTGCCTA
Source organism: Saccopteryx bilineata (assembly GCF_036850765.1). Classification (NCBI taxonomy): domain Eukaryota; kingdom Metazoa; phylum Chordata; class Mammalia; order Chiroptera; family Emballonuridae; genus Saccopteryx; species Saccopteryx bilineata. The sequence continues at coordinate 66,830,240 of NC_089499.1, read as the reverse complement.
AATAAATTCAATTTTGGTAGTTATTTTTTAAACATTCAGATTATACATGGATCAAATAATTTAGTCTTTATGCTTTTCCAAAAAAGTAGTATTAATATATTAATATGCAAATACATATCTTTGAAAAGGTATATGATGATTATTTTGAACGACTGTGCAATCATCATTCTTATTCTTTATATTATGTTATAGTTTTTTATATTTATATTGTGTTTCTCCATTAAATTTTAATGATCTTGAAAACAGAGATTTTTCTTCTTTGCATCTCCTTTGCTTCCTAACAATACGTATTACACATGGAAGGTAAGAAACAAATGTTTCATTCACTCATTTTTATTATTACATAATACTTTTAATAAAATAATTAAATTATTCTCATTGTCAACAATACAAGTGAGTAAGAAGAAGAAAATATAAAATAATCCTGTTACATCCCAGGAGACAGGCCACAGCAAACCCAAAGTGAATTTTATAAGTTTTATTGCAAACCTGCACAAGGACTGCAGGCAACCCACGCAAGGGAACACTGAGCCCCGAGCTTCTAAAATGGCTCCTTTTTATAGGGTGGCTATCTAGGCTGAGCAAGCATTTTACAGAAGCAGATGTGGCAGTTAGCTATTCGCTAGAGAGGTCGCGCGCAACATAGCAACGGGGGAGGGGCATAGCTCAGTGGAGAATTTCAAACATAAACTTCTGATAAGGGTTTCTGACTTATAAAATGCAGGATGTCTTTGTTTTCAGCCTCACAGGGACCTTGTCAGCACTTCCCTGTTCCTTGTTTTTCTAAAAGTTAGACTCTGGCAGCCACAGCACACTTCCTTGAACCTAACAATCCCACTACACAGGGATAATCCATAGTAACAATTTAGTACAGTGTGTCCGTAAAGTCATGGTGCACTTTTGACCTGTCACAGGGAAGTAACAAAAGATGATAGAAATGTGAAATCTGCGCCAAATAAAAGGAAAACCCTCTCAGTTTCTGTAGGATGAGTGGCAGCATGTGCTCATGCACAGATGATGACGTAACATCGTGTATACAGCGGAGCAACCTACATCCATGCCAGTTGAGATGTGGATGGTACAGAGGAAAGTTCAGTGTGTTCTGTGGCTCGCTAAATTCGAATCCGTGACCAAAGTGCAACGTGAATATCAGCACATTTATAACGAAGCGCCACCACATAGGAATAACATTACTCAGTGGGATAAGCAGTTGAAGGACACCGGCAGTTTGGTGGAAAAACCCCATTCTGGTAGGCCATCAGTCAGTGACGAGTCTGTAGAGGCTATACAGGATAGCTACCTAAGAAGCCCTAAAAAATCTGTGTGTGAGCCCACATCTAACTGCACAGAATAGGTATGAAACTGGGAGAGTTGTCCTATTATTTGGTGCAGATTTCACATTTTTATCGTCTTTTCTTGCTTTCCTTTGTGATCGGTCAAAAGTGCACCATGACTTTACAGACACACTGTATATTTTCTTCTAGTCTTTTTTTCAGTTTAATCACACATACACAGATAGGCACTGACATATATGATACAGATAAAATAAAATAAGACCATATTAAACATAATATACTTTGTTTCTCTGATTTTTAATAATTTCACAATCATTTTTAGTACTTTATTGATTCTTGTAATTAAAGTTAAAAACTAAATTTCACTGTAATAAAATAAATTTTGAAGAATATATAAAGAAAAATTCTTTCCCCACCTTCCCCTACCCCACATCTCTGACATAAAACTAATAACTTGGTTCTAGCCTTTTACTGTATGATTTTAACTCATTAGCTGTGTTTTCACACACCCTTTTGATCACAATGTCAAGAAATGGACTTAAAAATATCAGCATTTCATTTTCAGGAGTTTCATTGATAAGATTGGATGGATTAAAATTAAGTAAAAGTTGATATACCCAGTTTTTATTTATATTAAACTACTTTCATGCTTCGAGTCTGAATCTGTACCATCAGTCTATCTTTTAAAAATTCTATGGTAAATACAGTTTTTATATAGACAAAGGATAAATAAATGACTCCTTTTGCAATTTTCATTGTGGTTTCTACAGATAAATATCTGTTAAATTTAAAAATCATTCAACATTGAGTAAAATTATTTCTTATTGAGTGCCAAAGAAATAGTTGTCATCTTATTTAGTATGTAGAAAATAAGACTCTCATTCTCTCCCACCTTTTTTTAAAGGGGTCCATCGGGAAATTACTTTAAGGTTAACTCAATAGTCATTCAGTTTACAGAATGAGACACATACAAAATTATAAAATTCTTAAATTCACTCTGAGTTGTTTGTCAAACTTACTTTAGTCTAATTATATGGTTGTTTTCATCACTTCTTATATTTTTTTACCCAAGATAAGAGGAAAATATATCAGCCTCTGAATAGTATTAAATATTTCCCTCACAGTATATCATCAACAGAGTACTGCTGAATTAATGAATTGTGTGCATGTTTGAAAGTGAGATTGTACTTGTCTAATTGTGGCATCAGTTGTCATGGTGACTATCAGCCAATCAGTGAATAAACGCCCTTACTTGGCAGTGTTTGGGTGAAGAAAGCTTTGTGCAGTTGTCAGCCTGAGATTTATGATGGCAAAACTATATTTGGCAGGCAAATCAATGTGTTGTCCACTCTTTGTGTTTCAGCTCTCATTTTAAGTCAACTCCTTGATATTCAACTAGAATATTAAGAGGCCCTGGGTCTTTGAAACAGTTTTGTTATTAATAGATCACTTTTTATAAACTGCGTAGGGGATGACTAGCTATTTGTATACATATCCAATGAAGGAAACCCTTGGTATTCCTTTGTATTTGTAACTGCAAATGTCAGCTCTTGAAAGCAAGTGTGTATTTGAGGATATCTTTTTATGTCTGCTATTAAAACATGTCGAGTGATCTATAAATTACCCTACAGATAAACAGTGGATTAAAATTAGGCACTCTTATTCTGTCATCACTATAATATTAATCATTGGGGTTTGGGTCTTTAATGTTAATATATACCTTGTAGCAATATATGTCACTACATATTAAATTACATGATAGCTGACAGATTTTTAAATCAAAACATTTTTTCTCTCCTTATGTCATAACATAAGAAAGAGTAATTTTGCTTACACAGAATATTGTTTAATCTTTTTACATATTGTTTTTCACTGTTTATATTTACAACAAACTAAGATGTTTATATCAGTACCTATTCTTGTTCACAGCATAGCAAAATAAATGATCAACATTTTAATTTATTGTACATAGAAATAAACATAGTCATGCCCATAAAATCTATGCTATTTTGTCCATTTCCAGTAAAAAATATTGGGATAAAATACAAAGTCTTCTAAATTACTCATTTTCTTTCATCTAGAGTGAATTTTGTTATTCAACACACATTTTGTAAATGATGTGGGAACACACAACTTTTATGCCCTAATCAATTCAAAATAAAAAGACTTACTATATCCTAAGTTAAAGAGTGAGTCATTTACTTTCACTCTTCTTAAATTTTGAATATTCAGGAAAGTGTGGGTAAATTGCATATAGCTAGTTGACATAAAATATTGTATATATGTTGAAGAATGGGCAGGTGATGTTATTTGCATATTAATCAATGCTAAAAACAAAACCCCTTCTACAAATACATAGTCATCTTAATTTTTTCATCTGTTACTGCACAAATTCATTCCAGAAGTGAAATTTGTAGCAAGATAATACAGTGGTCCCTCGTCTATCACAGGGGCACAGTTCCAGAACCTCCCATGATAGGCGAAAATCTGCTAAGTAGTGACCTTATATTTTATTATTTATATATATTTTAAAGTTTTATAAACCCTGACCACACTCTTATAAACCTTTCTTACACTTATTTTGCTTATTTTACTGCAAAAATAATTAAAATAATAAATATACAAAAATACTTATATACCGCAAAATCCCTCAATATAACAAAAAATCCATGATACAAAATTAGATATATACAATTTAAAAATCCATGATACAGTGACACCGTGAAAAGTGAGCTACAATATGGCAAGGGACTACTATACTTTGTGTAGAGTAAGCAAATAAATCAACCTTTATTTACCTACTGTTTGTTAGACTAAATGTGAAGTAGGTCTTTCTCCATTAGACTGTGTGTCTGATATAAGTTCTGTGGCTATTACGAGGATACACTTGCCTCCTCTACTAGACTATGAGATGCACAGAGGAAGCACCCACATCAGATACATCACTGTGTAGTTAGCATTTTGAACAGTGTTGAGTTCTCAGAAAATTAAGTGAATATAAGTGTAGCTGTTTTTTCAGAATTTACTTATAAAGTTGAAAATCTATGGATTTGTTACCTTATCTTTCCTCCATTAAATTCTCTTTAACTCAAACATATTAAATTAATCAAATAAAAATTATCTTATATATAATTGATTGGTATTAAAAATAAATCAATTAAAATGAGAAAACAAGTCTTGAGAGGTCACTAGAAAGTAGGTTCCACAATAATGTCATATATTAATGATTATGAATTTTTAAATATTTTAAATAGTATTTTAAAAGTAATATACAAATATCAAGAAAGAAATAACAATAACTTTTATTTTTTTTCAATAAACTTATACTTCCCAAGACATTGTTCACATATATTTACTCATGTCCTTATTTTAATTTTACAGATAAGGCATGTAAGGGGCAGAAAAATTTAAAAACTTTTTCAAAAATAGAAGAAAGTTATTCTGATTCAAAATCTAGTTATCTTTCTACTATCAAAAATGATTTTTATTACTTATCTCACATATTCTATTTCTTTATAAGTAACATATCCAGATTAAAAAGAAATAGGTTTGGCAGTTTTAGCAGTATACTACTGATTTACACTTAAAGAAAATTTTTTAAAATCCCAAGTCCCAAGTTTCTTTTTTATAACATATTGATAATAACCAACACATTTGTCCATTTGAAAAAATAAATTCTATAAGCTATGATAGGCTTTTAATTAGCATGTAGGGTATGATATTATTGAGAACATGTACCTGGCAAAAATGTCTCCACTGGAGCATAAAATCCTTGGTCTAGAGCCTCTGAGAGTTTATCAGTGGCATGGGACTTCTTTACCACAGTGTACACACACCCACAATGAATGAACAGCTTGCAACAACAGTTTCATCTAAGTCAGGGGTCTCAAACTCGCGGCCTGCAGGCCGCATGCGGCCCGCCGAACAATTTTGTGCGGCCCGCAGACTAATCCACGGGCTTACTTAATTTTATCCAAAATATTTTGAACTTTGTGGATTAGTCTGCGGGCCGCACAAAATTGTTCGGCGGGCCGCATGCGGCCCGCGGGCTGTGAGTTTGAGACCCCTGATCTAAGTAATGACCAAAATGAACAACAAGGGAAAGAGTAGTAATAAGACATGTCAGTGCACCACAGTCACTGTTTATAAATATTTGTCTTGATATCTCACACTGTTTTGCTTAGTTTTTGTTCTACTTTAAATGCATGTTTACTTTCTCTTATATTTTATGCATTGTTAATCTTGCATAGAATTTAGAAAGATTATTAGTCCTTCTCAAAGCTAATACTTAAACATGTAACATGTAATTACCAGAGGACATGTAACATGATTTACAGCAGGTATTCTTAACAACGAAAATATTCTATCCATGAAAATATTGTTGGTGTCTTTTAAATTAGTCTCCATGCTGTAAGCTTACATGTAGTTATAAGAGTTTTTAAGATAGAGCAGATATATGTGTTATTAAAGGTAACATGTATTAGTTGTTATACATATTTCAAGGAGTCTCTTTGTTTTGCCCAAACTTGACAAATAAAATCCAATCTGTATAGCATAAATTTATATGTCATTGATGTTTATAGTGAATAAAATATTTTGCTTAGATCTACTTAATAAATAAGGCACAAATGAACAAACACATTTGACAAATTCCTTAGTTTATTTCAAAATATGCATTTACTATAGAAAAATTTGAGTATAACTAGGAGTAAAATTATATAAAATATTCATATTTTACTATGTAAATAATTGAAATAAATATTCATAGACTCTCTAATAAAAGTATTGCCACACACAAAATAAACAATATTCTCTATTATTATAGAAAAAATAATGGTTACTTATTAGGGTTTAAAACACATTATTTCTGTGTTTTTTCTAAATTAAATAATATTTTTATTTAAATAATTGTCCTTGTAACAGTGACATATATGATTTATGGAGTTTAAACTTTTCTGTGTAAATTTAAAATTTATTATTTTAGGTGATCCTGATAATTTTGTTTTCTTGTTATCTTGTATTACTTATCCCTTCTTTCAGAACTGTTCTGGGTTCTGAAAGGGTATAAAGGGTTAAATGTGACTCAATCTGTAGTGATTTAGTGAAGAAAAGGAAAAAAAGATCTTTCTGAACTCACTGAAAAATGTCAACAATTGTAGTCAAACTCACAGCAATTTGCAGGTCTGAGGTATTTCTTTTGCTTTATTTTAGTTTAAAAAATAAAATGTTTTTTGTTATATTTAAAGTCTTGGTCAGATTTTTTTCTCCTTATGAAAATATAAACACATTTGGTTTCCTGGTAAAAAATGAGTTGTGAGTTTAGGTGTACTGGTGAGAATTACTGATAATGAAGGCGAAGCCTGATAATCAAGCCGACAAGAAGTTTTTTTGTTTGTTTTGTTTTGTATTGCCTGAATTACACAGTGGAGATAAGTAAATTGCAAATTTTTTACTCTACATTTTAAAAGGATATTGGCATTTCACAGTAATTTTCTCTCACTGATACCTTTCCTTGAAAATTCAAATGTCTAAAATGTTTTGTCTTTATCTACTGGTACTGCTACTCTGGCATATTCTCCATGAAGATTGAAAGCTGAATTCAGAAATACAGAATGTGTTGCTGGTTGTGGACATTTCTTTTGAATGTAGGACTAGGGGTAGTCAACCTTTCTATACCTATCACCCACTTTTGTATCTCTGTTAGTTGTAAGATTTTCTAAACGCCCACCGGTTCCACAGTAATGGTGATTTATAAAGTAGGGAAGTAACTTTACTTTATAAAATTTATAAAGCAGTTATAGCAAGTTAAAGCATATAATAATTACTTACCAAGTACTTTATGTAGGATTTTTGTTAAGTTTGGCAGAATAAATCTTTATAAAACAACTTACTATAGTTAAATCTATCTTTTTATTTATACTTTGGTTGCTCTGCTACTACTCACCATGAAAGCTGGAATGCCCACTAGTGGGCAGTAGGGACCAGGTTGACTACCACTGGTAGGACAGTCTCTGTACCAACTGCAAGTGAAGCTCACTCAGCACTATATCTGATTTGTCTACTTGCTTTTCTTTTTGAATTTATGGGTATAAATGTTATTTCAGGCACTACTGAACCATGCAAAGAATAGCATTCCAACTATTTGAAACCATCTGTTTAGGATGACGGTACTGGTGGCTTTATTCTTTTGTTAATGTCTAGTCAAAATTATTTTTTTAGTAACTCAACAAAATAGCTAAAAATCTTACCTCTTTGTGTATTACTTGTAAGGAACTTAGTGCCTGATTATCATGAGCAAGTTTCTTTTATGCAGTTTGAAATACACAGCAATGGCTAAGAAAATATATTTTCTATATTTTAGCATGAGCACTTGAAATAAGAAAACAGGAGTGGATCAAAATTCTAGAAAACCTTATGATTAAATTTTGAGCCTTGTATTTAGAATGAGAGTGATCAGCCATTGAACTTTAGTCAGAGTTTTGTGTTTGGTGAGGTTTGGCTTTTTGTGTTCTTCATATCGATATGGCCAGGGTTTTCTTTACCAGACATAGCTCAGTAAATATTTCTGTAATAATAATTTTTTTCTGATAGAAAAATACTTATTTCACCAGCATTTACAGTGTTTAGCTTAGTGTTAAATCTACTTATTAATTTGATTAGCTGTTATGGACAATTTTCTGTAATTGAATGCAAACTTTTTATAATACTACAGATTACTGACCCCCACCCCCAGAATTCTAATTTTAACTGAGTTAAGACTAGGCCCAATAAATTGCATTTCTGACAAGTTTCTGGGTAATGCTGATGCTGCTAGTCCAGATATGGGCTTTCAAAAGTACTAAGTTACACAATATATGTTAGAGCATCAAAAAGACAGAGAATTATTAGATTTCATATATGAGTAAAGAGACAGATCATAGGGAGCAGGTTGACAGTGTGGGAGGAGGGAGGAGGTGGTAGTGGGTATGGGAGGATAAATGGTGACAGGTGAAGACTTGACTTGTGGGATAAACACACAATACTGTGTACAACGATACATTGTAGAATTGGGCAGCTAAAACCTGTATAATTTTGTTAAGCAATGTCACCCCAATAAGTTCAGTTTTTTAAAAAGGGGGTCCCTGGACAGGTAGCTAAGCTGGTTAGAGAACTGTACCACATGACAAGGTTTCAGGTTCAATTTCTGAGTCAGGGCACATTCAGGAATCAACCACTGGTGACATGAATAAGAGGAACAACATATTGGTATTTCTCTGTCTGTCTGTCTGTCTGTCTCTCTCTCTCTCTTTCTCTCTACTGCCTTCTCTCTCTCTCTCCCTCCTTATCTCTCTCTCTCTCTCTCCCTGTCCTCTTTTTCCTGTCTTTCTAAAAATCAATAAATTAAGAATTTTTTTATTTTTTTATTTTTTATTTATTTATTTGTATTTTTCTGAAGCTGGAAACGGGGAGAGACAGGCAGATTCCCGCATGCGCCCGACCGGGATCCACCCGGCACGTCCACCAGGGGCGACGCTCTGCCCACCAGGGGGCGATGCTCTGCCCCTCCGGGGCTTCGCTCTGCCGTGACCAGAGCCACTCTAGTGCCTGGGGCAGAGGCCAAGGAGCCATTCCCAGCGCCCGGGCCATCTTTGCTCCAATGGAGCCTTGGCTGCGGGAGGGGAAGAGAGAGACAGAGAGGAAGGAGGGGGGGGGGGTGGAGAAGCAAATGGGCACTTCTCCTATGTGCCCTGGCCAGGAATCGAACCCAGGTCCCCTGCAAGCCAGGCCGACGCTCTACTGCTGAGCCAACCGGCCAGGGCTAATTAAGAATTTTTTAAAAAATCACTGAAAAAAGCCAATGTTTAAAAAAGAAGAAAGAGAATCCATCCAGAGCAGTGGTCTCAATGGATTAGAAGAAAACAGCAATTTAACAGAAAGAGAAAGAGGAATAAAGCTTAGAGCAGAAAAAATTGAAATGGAAAAGAAAAATAAAATAGGATCAACAGTCCCAAGAGTGTAGAAAAGTTATAAAGCCTCAATAATTTTGAACAAAAAGAGATAAGATATAAATAATATCAGTAATGAAAGAAGGAATATCACTATATATCCCAAAAGATAACAGAATATTTTGAAAATTTTCTATATGCTAATAAATTCGTAACTTTTGATAAAATTTTAAAACTCTGAAAAACACAACTTTTTTTTGTTACATAAGAAGGAAGTTACATCTATCTTAAAGATTGAACATGTAAATAAAAACTTTTAACAAAGAAAATTTCAGGCTAAAATGAAGCCACCAGTTTTATTTAAAGAAGAAACATAATTAAAAAAAAAAAAACTCACCCAGAAAATAAATCTGTCCTTTATTCCACTTTTTTTCTCAAAAGATACTTTAGCTGGTTTCACAATATAGGTTAATGATCATTTGCTCTCCTGACTGAATATCTTTTACCTGCTTGCTTCTCTTGTTGCTTCTCAGGCCTCTGTTGTCTAATTTGCATTCATTTAATTTATCCTTTCTCTTGAGCAACTGTTAAAAATATTTCTTTTGACTTTAATGTTCTGTAGTTTTATTCCTGTTGTCTACCTTTTTTATCTCTGCATTTTATATGTTGTGCTTTTAGACTTGTGAAATCATATCATATCCCTTGTAAAATGTAGAAAAATTTCAAACATTCTCTCTCCTTCACCATTGTGTCTAGTCTGTTTTTCTGACACTTAGGTTGATAGAGTACTAGACCTTCTTATTCTTGTCTCCATAGAGCTTCACTGTTCACATTTTGCATCTCCATCTCAATCTAGTATGTTTGAGTAATTTCCTTGGATTTTTCCTTTAGTTCTCTCATTCTTTCTTTAGCAGTGTCCAGCCTATTTATTAAGTTTAATTTTTAACAGTTACATTTTTTATTTTTAAGCATTCAGTAGGTTGGTCAGTCTTGACTATCTTTCTTTGCTTGTTTATTTTTATTTACTTAAACTTACACTACATTAGTATTTTACAATTCATGTCTGAAAATTCCATGATTGATACTCTACAGGTGTAGACTTGAACCTTCATTGTTTGTTCTCTCACTCATAATGCCTAATTTCATTTTGTGTTTGGTGAGTTCCTTTCTATTGTGAGCCCAAATTTTGTTGAACTTGACCTGTAGAAATACAAATGCCAAAGATTAGGGATATATTCATCTAGAAAGATTCATTCATTTGCAGTTTTTTAAAAATTTAGACAGTTAATTTTAAAGACACATGCAGCCCCCTGTACATCACAGCATTGTTCACAGTGACATGGAAACAACCAAAAAGCCCTTCAATAGAAGATTGGATAAAAAAGATGTGGTACATATATACTATGGAATACTACTCAGCCATAAGAAATGGTAACATAGAATCATTTACAACAACAAAACGGATGGACCTTGATAACATTATACTGAGTGAAATAAATCAATTTTGGAATTCCACCTATGTATGGAATCATACAGTTCTTAGTTTTTTCTGATTTACTTATTTCATTTAGTATAATGTTATCAAGGTCCATCCAAGTAATCATTTGTTTATCCTGTATTTTATTTCACTTGTCCATGGAGATAAATCAGCTAATATATTGCTGCAAGAGCCTGACCTGTGGTGGTGCAGTGGATAAAGCGTCGACCTGGAAATGCTGAGGTCGCCGGTTCAAAACCCTGGGCTTGCCTGGTCAAGGCACATATGGGAGTTGATGCTTCCTGCTCCTCCCCTGTTTCTCTCTCTCTTCTCTAAAATGAATAAAGTCCTATTGCTGCGAGAGATGTCGGTTAGCTTACTGCCTATGTTTTCTTCTAAGATGTTTATAACTTACATTTAAGTCTTTTATCCACTTTGAGTTTATTTTTGTGAATGGTGTAAGTTGGTATTTCTTGGGAGAAGTGTCTGTTCATGTCCTCTTTTCATTTTTTTTTTATTGGATTGTTTGCTTGTTTGTTGTTAAGTTTTGTGAGTTCTTTGTATCATATATTTTGAATATTAGGCCCTTATCTGAGCTGTTGTTCAAAAAATATCATCTCCCACTTAGTTGGCTGGCTGTTTGTTTCGTTGTCAGGTTCATTTGCTGTGCAAAAGCTTCTTAGTCTGATGTAGTCCCATTCATTTATCTTTGTTTTCATTTCCCTTGCTTTTGGAGTCAAATTCATAAAAAGTTCTTTATGGTCAAGGTCCATGAGTTTAGTACCTATGTTTTCTTCTATGTAATTTATTATTTCAGATTTTATATTTAGGTCTTTAATCCACTTTGAATTAATTTTGGTACAAGGAGAAAAACTTTAGTCGAGTTTTATTTTTTTGCACATGGCTCTCCAGTTTTCTCAGGCCATTTATTGAAGAGGCTTTTGTTTCTCCATTGTATGTTTTTGGCTCCTTTATTAAAGATGATTTGACCATACATATGTGGTTTTATTTCTGGGCTCTCTATTCTGTTCCATTGGTCTGAGTGTCTATTTTTCTGCCAATACCATGCTGTTTTGATTATTGTGGCTCTGTACTATAATTTGAAGTCTGGTATTGTAATGCCCCCAGCTTTATTCTTTTTCCATAGGATTACTATGGCTATTTGGGTTTTTTTATATTTTTGTATAAACCTGATAATTTTTTGCATTTCTTTAAAAAATGACATTGAAATTTTGATGGGACTTGCATTAAATTTGTATATTGCTTTGGGTAATATGGTCATTTTAACTATATTTATTCTTCCTTTCCAATAACAAGGAATATTTTTCCATTGCATTGTATTTATTTTAATTTCCTTTAACAATGCTTTGTAGTTTTGATGATATAGGTCACTTACATTTTTTGTTATGTTTATTCCTAGGTATTTTTTGTTGTTGCAACTGTAAAAGGAATTTTTTTTTTAGTTTATTTTCTGAAGTTTCATTGTTGGCATATAAGAATGCAATTGACTTCTGTATGTTAATTTTGTATCCTGCGACCTTATTGTATTGGTTTATTGTTTCTAATATCTTTTTGTGGAGTCTCTGGGGTTTTTTATCTACAGGATCATATCATCAGCAAAAACAGAAACCTTTATTCTTCTTTGCCAATATAAATGCCTTTTATTTCTTTCTCTTGTCTGATTGCTCTGGTTAGAATGCCCAGCACTACATTGAATAGGAGAGGAGAGAGTGAGCAGCCTTGTCCTGATTTTAGAGGAAAATTTTTCAGTTCTTTGCCATTTAATATGCTGTTAGCTGGTTTGTAATAAATGGCCTTTATTATGTTGAGATATTTTTCTTCTATACCCATTTTGTTGAGTGTTTTAAACATAAAATGATGTCGTATTTTATCAAATGCCTTTTCTGTGTCTATGGATAGAATCATATAGTTTTTGTTCTTTGTTTTGTTGATATGGTGTATTAGGTTAATTGTTTTATGTATATTGAACCATCCTTATGATTCTGGGATGAATCCCACTTGATCACTATAAATGATTTTTTTAATGTGTTATTGTGTTTGATTTGCAAGTATTTTGTTTAGGATTTTAGCATCTGTATTCATTAGAGATATTGGTCTATAGTTTCCTTTCTTTGTGTTGTCCTTGCCAGGTTTTGGTGTGAGGCTTATGTTGGCCTCATAAAATGTGTTTGGAAGTATTGCTTCTTCTTCAATTTTTTGGAAGACTTTGAGTAGAATAAGAACCAAATTTTCTATCTATGTTTTATAGAATTCACTAGTATAGCCATCTGGCCTCGGATTTTATTTTTTGGGAGGTTTTTGATAGTTGTTTCTATTTCCTCTCTGCTTATGGGTCTATTTAGGCTTTACACTTCTTTGTGAATTAGTCTAGGAAGGTTGTATTGTTCTAGGAATTTGGAATTTATCCATTTCTTCTAGATTGTTAAATTTGGTGGCATATAGTTTTTCACAGTATTTTACAATAATTCCTTGTATATCTATAATATCTGTGGTAATTTCTATTTCATTTTGGATTTTGTTTATATAAGTCCTTTCTCTTTTATCCTTAGTGAGTCTTCCCAAGGGTTTGTCAATTTTGTTGGTCTTTTCAAGGAACCAGCTTCTTGTTTTATTGATTTTTCTATAGTTTTTCTATTCTCTATTTCATTTATTTCTGCTCTGATTTTTATTATTTCCTTTCTTCTGCTGGTTTTGGGTTGCCTTTGTTCTTCTTTTTCTAGTTTTTTAAGATGTGATGTTAAGTTGTTTACTTGGGCTCTCTCTTGTTTGTTCATATAAGCCTGTAGTAATATGAACTTTCCTCTTATTACTGCATCTCAGAAATTCTGATATGTCGTGTTGTCATTTTCGTTTGTCTGTATGTATCTTTTGATCTCTGCTTTTATTTTTTTTTGACCCTGTTGTTTTTTAGAAGTATGTTGTTTAACTTCCACATTTTTGTGGGTTTGTTTACTTTTTTTTTTTTTGCAGTTAAATTCTAGTTTCAAAGCTTTATGGTCAGATAATATGTTTGGTATAATTTCAATCTATCTGAATTTGTTGATATTAGTTTTGTGGCCCAACATATGTCAATTCTTGAGAATGTTTCATGTAAACTGGAGAAAAATGTATATTGTGACGTTTTGGGGTGAAATGTCCTGTAGATGTCTATCATATCCAATTGTTCTAGTGTTTTCTTTAAGGCCTATTTTTCTTTATTGATTTTTTGTTTGGATGAACGATCTAGTGCCATCAGCAGTATATTGAGGTCTCCAAGTATAATTATATTTTTGTCAGTTTTAAGTTTTAGATAAGTTAGTAGATGTCTTATATTCTTTGGTGCTCCTTGGTTTGGTGCATATATTCAATATATTAAGAAGTGTTATGTCTTCTTGATTCAATGTCCTCTTTATTATTATGAAAAGATCATCTTTGTCTCTAATTCTTTGCTGTCTTGTAGTCAGCATTGTTAGATATGAGTATGGATACACCTGCTTTTCATTGGATATTATTTGTTTGGAGAATTGTTTTCTAACTTTTCACTTTATATTGGTTTTTATCCTTGTAGCTTAGATGTGTTTCTTTAATTTTTTTAAAAATTTTTATATTTAAATATTTTTCTTTTTTTCTTACAGAGACAGAGGGAGAGTCAGAGAGAGGAATAGATAGGGACAGGCAGACAAGAATGGAGAGAGATGAGAAGCATCAATCATTAGTTTTTTGTTACGACACCTTAGTTGTTCATTGATTGCTTTCTCATATGTGCTTTGACTGTGGGCCTTCAGCAGACTGAGTAACCCCTTGCTCAAGCCAGCGACTTTGGGCTCAAGCTGGCAAGCTTTGCTCAAACCAGATGAGCCCTCACTCAAGATGGTGACCTCGGAGTCTCAAACCGGGGTCCTTTGCATCCTGGTCTGACACTCTATCCACTGCGCCACCACCTGGTCAGGCAGATGTGTTTCTTGAAGGCAGCAAACAGTTGGGTTTTCTTTTTTTTTTATCCACTCTGCTACTCTGTGTCTTTTTATTGGTGAGTTTAATCCATTTACATTTAATGTAATTATTGACACTTGAGGATTTCCTATTACCATTTTATATACTACTTTCTGCTAGCTCTGTTTCTTGTTTGATTGTTCTCTTTTGTTTTTCTGTCATTTGTTTTTGTTTGATTGAATTTTATACTTCTTTCTTCTGTTTCTTCTTTTTTTTGTAGTATTTTTCTGAAGTGAGAAGCAGGGAGGCATAGAGAAAGACTCTCACATGCACTCAACCAGGATCCACCCAGCATGCTCACTAGGGGGCAATGCTTTGCCCATCCAGGGCATTGATCCATTGCAACTGGAGCCATTTTAGTGCCTGATGCAGAGACCATGAAGCAATCCTTAGTGCCCGGGCCAACTTTGCTCCAATGGAACTTTGGCTGCAGGAAGGAAAGAGAGATAGAGAGAAAATAGAGGGGAAGGGTGGAGAAGCAGATGGGCATTTCTCCTGTGTGCCCTGGTCAGGGATCAAACTCGGGACTTCCACACACCAGGCCAATGCTCTACCACTGACCTAGCCAGCCAGGGCTTTTTCTTCTTTTTTTAAGCCATGTGTTTCTGTAGTGGTTTTTTCAGGGGTGGTTACCATTAGGTAATTGAAAGAATATAGATCATATTCAGTATCCTACATTATCTCATGAGTGCTTCTTCACTCCTTCCTCCTTTGCTACTGCTAATCTTTGTCTTCTCCCCCTTTTTTTTTTCATTTTTCTGAAGCTGGAAACGGGGAGGCAGTCAGACAGACTCCTGCATGCACCCGACCGGGATCCAGGAGGCGATGTTCTGCCCACCAGGAGGTGATGTTCTGCCCCTCCGGGGCGTCACTCTGTTGCATCCAGAGCCATTCTAGTGCCTGAGGCAGAGGCCACAGAGCCATCCCTAGCACCCAGGCCATCTTTGCTCCAATGGAGCCTCGGCTGCGGGAGGGGAAGAGAGAGACAGAGAGGAAGGAGAGGGGGAGGGGTGGAGAAGCAGATGGGTGCTTCTCCTGTGTGCCCTGGCCGGGAATCGAATCTGGGACTCCTGCACGCCAGGCCGACTCTCTACCGCTGAGCCAACCGCCAGGGCAACCCTTTTTTGTTTTTGTTGTCACAGATTATTCTTGTTTTTATTGTGCTCTTGTTGGAACTTTTACTTGTGATTTTGTTGTTTTTTTTCTTTGTATCTAATCAGATAACCTCCTTTGGTATTTCCTGAAATGGGGGCTTTCTGGTGATAAATTCCTTCATATTCTCTATATCTGTGAATGTTTGTATTTGAAGGATAGCTTTGATGGATATATTATTCTTGACTGGAAGTTTCTCTCTTTTAGTACTTTAAATATTGGGGTCCACTCTCTTCTGGCTTGCAGAGTTTCTGCTGAGTAATCTGATGATAACCTAATGGGCATTCCTTTATATGTTGTAGTTTTTTCCCCTGGCTGCCTTGAGGATTTTTCTTTGTCATTGATTTGTGATCATTTCACTACAATGTTCCTTGGAGTAGGTCTGTTTGGGTTAAGGTATCTTGGCGTTCTGTTTGCTTCTTAGATTTGAGGCTCTAATTCTTTCCACAGGCTTGGGATGTTCTCATCAATTATTTGTTCTCCATTCTGTTTTTAAATATGTTTTCCATTCTGTTTTCTCTTTCTTTTCCTTCTATATACCCATTATTCTTATGTTGTTCTTTCTGATGGAGTCAGACAATTCTTATAGGGCTTTCTCATTTTTTTTTTTAATTCATGAGTCTCTCTTTTCTTCTCTCTGTAGTATCTCTAGTTGCCTGTCTTCTATTTCACTAATTTTCTCCTCTATCTGGCCTGTTCTATTAGCTGAGCTTGTTACATCATTTTTCAGTTCATGTATTGAGTTTTTCATCTCTGTTTGGTTCCTTTTTATAGTTTCAATTTCCTTGGTGAAGTATTCTCCTTGTTAATTAAATTATTTTTGAACTCTCTAAATTACCTTTCTGTGCTTTTTTGCATTTCCCTGAGTATTTTTAGGACTTCAATTTTAAATTCCCAGTCATTTAATTTCTATAATTTAAATTTTTTTCTAGAGATTTTTCATTGTCTATCTGAGCTACATCTCTGTCTTTTGTATCATGATATTTGATTTCTTTTCCCTTAATGGCATTTGAGAGTGGTATTGTTAATAACACTAATATGAGATAATTAAAAAATAAAATAAAAATTGAAAATATACAGTGAAAAAATGAAAATTTTATATTGATAAGTGGAACAAAAACTACAGAGACAAGGGGCAGGAACTGAGGAAAAATGACAAAAGAGATAAAAAATGAAGTAAAAAACATGCAAAATGCCGCAATGAAAAATATAAAGCCAAAATATAATAATTTGATGATAAATGATGATCAAATGAGAGAAAAAGAAAAAAAAGGTAAAGGTTTCTAAAATGAAATCCTCATAAAAAACAAGAATGAAAAATGTAACAAGTATGGATAATAAAGTTCAAAAGGAAAAGGAAAGAAGATAAAATGATCAAAATGAAATAAAAAGTTATAAAAATATAATTTTTTCTGGTTTTGAGAGGTCCTTCTTCCTTTTCTTTGACAGTTGGAGCTGTACTACAGGTTTTGCCCCTGTGGAGCTCTTGGGAAGAGGTTTGCTGATGTGTCACTGTGGCAATGATGCTGGTTGGGCCTCAGTCCCATTGGTAGGTGGGGCTTGTTAGGGCTTGGAGGTTCTGACAATGAGAGTCTCAGTTTTGCAAGTGCCTCTCCCCATGTCTCTCCCACCTGAGCTAGTAGCCTGGGGACTTGGCTGTGAGGTTCAGCCCAGCCACTCTTCTCAGAGTAGGAGGTTCTAAGAGCAGCCAGTTCCTTCCTCCAGTACCATTCAAAGCACAGTTTTGGGTAAGGCTGTGCCAACCAGAGCTGCCAGCAAGAGCAGGCAGGGCAGGGAGCCTATTGTAGACCTAGTGCCTTTCTAAGGGCCCACAGGCAGGTCTAGTATGTCTCAGCGAGCTGCACATCTAATCTCCACAGGCTTCTCTTTTGTGCACTTTTTGGAAGCCCACAGGAAGTCATGTGTGCGCCAAGCCCCCACGACTCCAGCAATGCACACAGAGGCTTTCACCCGCCCACTCAGGCGCATAGCACCTCAGTCTCAGTAAGAGCCGAGAATGTACTCAAAAGCCTGCATTGGCCTGGGGAGGCACCCCACCCAGGCAGCCCCAGGCCCAAGGGTCCGGCCCATGTGCACACACGAGCTGGTGATTGTGAAGCCAGGAATGCACACAAAGATGCTGGCAACAGCCCATGCAGATGTGTATCACTGACAATCTCAGGCTAAGCCTTCTAGCCTGTGCAAGCACGCAGCCGCTCCAGTGGTGCCAGGTGGAACCACTCGCGCACCGCCAGTGATCGCAGAGCTGGGAATGCACAAAGCTGCTGGTGCGGTGCCGGCTCATGCAGGCACCCCGCACCAGTAACCTTAAGTGGAACCTGCCGCCTGGGCACGTGCCCTGTTTTCAAGATCCCAGGCAGAGCTGCTATATTCTCTCTTCTGCTTGACCATCCACCCTAACCCAGCTTCTTTCCTCTGCCTCTGACCCTCAGCTTCGCTCGGCTTCAGACGAAAGCACCCCTTCCTCAGATCAGTGAGGAGAGCGAAATACCCCATTTTCCATCTTATTTCCTTCAGAGTGGATTATATATTCAGCCACCTTTTTGCCTAATTATACCTTTGTCTGGTGTGTATATATTTTAGGTGCTCCTGAGATTTTTTCTGTGTTTAATTGTCAAATTTGTTGAAATTTTAAGGGGAGAGACTGAGAGCACCCCTCATGGCGCCATTTCTCTAGTGTCACTTTCATTGCAGTTTTAATGTAGGCCCACTTCAGTACTTTTTAAGTTTCCAGCTTAATGCTGGAATCAAAGGTTTAGCTCTATGGACATGTAGCAGCCACAGTTGAGCCTCCTTGTCCCAGCAGTAGTATTGACATTTACTTCTAGTGCTTCTCTGGCCCTAGTGAGATCAAAGGATTTAAATAATTTATTTTTCTAACTTTACTGAAAGTCCAGCAATGCATTAGAAATCTAGGATCTTTGGATTGTGGCATAAAGTCTCCTGTGAGTATCTAGTAGTCCACTATATTACTAGAAGCAAAAATCCCCAAAGTAACATATTTCCATTGTAAAACATTTTATGGAAAATCTGTAAAAGCCAATATCAAAAATAAAAATAAAATCAATCCCCCCATTGTGCCATTCAGATTACTTCAATTTAATAGTATAATTTTCAAACATAAACACATACTCACAGAATATAAATATAAATACTTAGATTATTTTTGTACGATTGCATCAAGAATGTCAGATACAGAGGTACCTTGAAATATGAACAGACCAACATACAAATTTTTTAAGATATGAGCTGCGACTCGATTCATAATTTTGTTCGAGATCCGAGCGAAATTCCGAGACACAAGTCGTAATTCGGGAAGCTGCCACTAGTTGACACGTTGGAACACGGGTCCAGTATCGGCAATATGATATACGAGTTGACTGACTTACAAGCTCAGTTACAGAACAAATTAAATTTGTATCTCAAGGTACCACTATATATCATTGCTACTTTCTTCACCCACCCATGACAGGCAACATCAGTTACTACTTCCTAATCCTGGAACTAGTAACTTCACATCATGTCATCAAAATTACAGGCAACAAGTGCCAGTTAGTTGGAGTTAGTTGTAACTTAGTTACATAAGTTAATGGCCTTTTGTTCTTGTTCATTTATTTTTCAGAGTCTTTAGAAGTTAAAATCAGCAGAAGCAATCTTATGAAACTCAAAAAGAATTATATTATTTTAACTAATTAAACATTCAAAAACTGTAGTAAGGAGAACATAATTAGGAAGTAACACTGTCAACCTCAAAACAGTAAATGACAACACATATATGGCATAAGAAGAAAACATTCCAGATATTAGCATGAATTAACAAATATATTATATAAAATCTCACAAATAATCTTCACCTTTCATGAATAATACACCTTTATGAATATCTATAATATACTAGAACTATACTAGCAGTTATAGGTACAGAAGGGAGATACAGTCCTCTCCTCAAAGGTCTATATTTTGTTTATAAAGATTTTAGTTCAAGGGTTCAGCAATCTACAACCCCTGCCGAGTCTGCCTCTGACATGTAGGTAAACTTTTATGGGAACATAGCCATGCCTATTTGTTTACTTATTGTCTATGGCTGCTTCTGTACTAAAACAACAAAATTGAGTAGTTGCAACATAGAAAGTATGTCTAAAAATATTTATTCTTTAGGCCTTTATAGAAAATGTTTGCTGACCCTTGTGAGTTATTCAAGGGTTAATTACACAATAAGCCAAGGTTAAAAGTTGTTAAGAACATAGCTGTTGCTCATTTTCTCCAGCTTCTCTGTTGAAAATTCACCAACTTTGTTGCTTCCTCCAACTTTCCCTACATTCAATTCACCACCTAGCTCTTACTTTAAGGGGCCCTTGCCTTAGGACAGAATCTTGCTATGAACTGCTAAGACCTGCTTGAAGGTAAATAACTCCCAGGCAGTTCCTAAATCATGATTGATCTCACCTTATACAGGTATTGATCGACTTACGACCTATGCCACTTACAACCATTAGACTTTACGACCACAATCGCTAGCCATGACTGCTCCGCGTCTGGCAGTGCAAGCGTTGCCCAGCTGGGCATATGACAGTGCTGGCCAATAAAATGTTTGGAACATGTTTATATATTTTGATATGTTCTGTAATTGGGAAAATGTTTCCTATGGTATTTTTTATACCTGTATTTTGTGTTTTTGTATGCACCTGTATTTTGTAATTTTCTATGTTTTGCAAATATTAAACCAGTTGTACTGGTAATGCAGTGTTTTACTTAAACCTGATGAATGTAAAAGTAAGAAACAAAATGGTGTAGAGATGATACAAATGGCATAAAATGAATAAATGATATATAACAATAATGAAAGAAAATTATGATAAAATATGACTTAAAGATTTTTATAACATCATTTCATAGTACTTTACATATAGTCTACTCAACTTACGACCAAATCGTGTTGGTCTGTCAGAACCAATCGTGGTCATAAGTCGAGCACTAGCTGTATGATTCAAATCTGCTTTTTTTAATTCAAATTTAGGCTATTTCATTCTACGCACACACACACCCCATTTGCTTCTATTAAGATTAGCTTGAAAAATGATAAATAATATAGAAGTGCTAAATTTTGGGATCCAAAATTATGGACTTCCACAATTGAGAGAGGAGTCTTAGAAAGGGTATTAATCGAGGTAGACCTTCAGGGACAAGGGGAAGTCTATTATGTATGAGGAGTAGAGAAAGTATAGTCCCGGAAAATGACAGAAGCACAGGTGAGGGAAGAAAGGCAAAGTGATAAAAAGGGAGAAAGTTGTCTAGGGTGATCAGAGGAGACACTAAAAACAAAATCAGTGGGTTTGGCTAAGCGAAAGAGAATTTAAAAGCAGAGTTTTGAACATGGACGACCTTAAAAAAAACTAGATTCTATTTTGTGGGCATTAATGGTATGAGGGTTTTGACTGGTAAGATTTAAATACATGCAAGGTCATTTTTCTTAGTATACAGAACTTGCAATGAATATCATCCTAATAATTGTAGCTAAGCAATATATCTATATACTGAATAATTCTTTGAACTGTCATTATTGTCTCTACGAAGAAACTGCAGGTCATATGGAGAAGTTTAGCAGAATGCCCAAGGTCACATAGCAGAAGAAAGAGATTTCTGGATTTAATCCTAGCCAATATGACTCCTTTCTCTTAACCTCTATCCTATACAGTTTTGGTCAATTGTTAATGTTATGTATATCAATTATCACCTTTTCCACTTGATTGGAAATTCAAGGGAGCCAGAACTACCTCATCAAAAATAAAAATAATAATAATAAAAAGAATGAATGAAAGGAAAATGTTTGGCAATGAAAACTTACAAATATGGCTCAACTATCCCTAACTTCAATAAAAGGGAAATGAACTATGAAATTATTGAGGGAGGCAGTATATGAAAATGAAGGCAATGATACTTTATTCAAACCTCTTAATATATAAAGTTAAATATTCACTTCATTTTAAGTGAGTGATTCTGTCAAAAGAATTAATTTTCTGAGCAATGAGGATATTCATTTAGCATGATTTCACCATCTGCAATTTATGAGCCAAATTATACTTTTTCAGAAAAAAGGGAAGTTCATATAATGCATTTAAACTACATCAAGACCAAATCAAAAATGTTTCCCTAAAATTGAAGAAATCACCAAGTAAAAGTTAATCGCCTGTACCCTTGGTAGACAATGACCATTACAGCACAATATATAACAAATGCTTTTCCCAGATGGTTTTTAAATTCTTAACACTTTATTCGTATGATGTGAAAGCAGAGATCAGTTCTCAACCAAAAACAAAAACTCACAACATCGGTTTCAACAGTCCTGGTGTCCCAGGAAGGTCCTTTGAAATACACTTTAGTTTTTTAAAGAATTTACAGGGATTCTAGACAAAAATGTCCACCCAAGCCTGCAGTTCGTGTGAATGGAGAACACAGGCTCATGGACACTGCAAAAAAAGAACTTTCTCTGTGAGATGCAACAGCACCTCAGATCCAGCTAATTGTTCCCATGAAGAAGTATTGCCTCAGCCTGGTACACTGTACCGCTTTTTCAATACAAGGTAGAACTTCAGATAGTTGAGTAAAATTACCTATATTTCTAAAATTTTGGTAATTAAATCAAAATGTTTAAGATGCTGAGCAGACAAACTCCATGGGTAGAATGGCGGGCTGCACCTCACCCACTTTGCATTGAAGGATCTGTTATTTACTAAAGATTGAAACAAAACATGGGGAGTGACATCACAGAAATGGCGCCGTGAGCAGCGCGTCCAACAGATCTCCCAAAAATCTCAACAAATTTATCAACTAGAAACAGAAAAATTTATCCTCGGAGCATTCCGGAGTTCCACACACACTGAAAGCGAAAGGACTGTTATCACTTGAATCTGAGAGACGGGTTGGAGCTGTGGAGGAAGCTGTGGTGAGTCAACCCATGCGTGCAACTGCCCGCCCACACTCAGGGAGGAGCAGCCGCTGGCGTGCTGTGAGAAACTGCGCATGCGCCCCGTGCCACAGTCCGGTCGCAGAGCGAGCTCCCTTGCACCGCGAGTGACAGTCCCCAGCCACCGGTGCCCAGAGCACCCCATTCGCTCGCGTGCCTGAACGTCCCACTCGCCCACATGCCCAGAGCACCCCACTCGCCCGCACACCCAGAGTGCCCC
Organism: Saccopteryx bilineata; assembly: GCF_036850765.1. Taxonomy (NCBI): domain Eukaryota; kingdom Metazoa; phylum Chordata; class Mammalia; order Chiroptera; family Emballonuridae; genus Saccopteryx; species Saccopteryx bilineata. Next base: position 66,807,193 of record NC_089499.1, on the reverse strand, counting down.
ATTCTCCCGCACGCCCAGTGCACCCCAGCCACCAGTGGCAAGGCAGGCGGGAAGGGCGCCAAGGCTGTCTTCCCTACTCAGGAGATTCTCTCCGTGGGCGGGGCACCTCACCCAGTCATTCAAGCTAACAATCAAGCGTTGGGGGAGGGGTGCGCGGGCAGCCTGAAATACTTTCTGGAGCACAGCTGCGGATCCAATCACTGAAGTTAGCTTAACCCACGAAATCTGCGCACCCACGGGGCTCTAATTGATAAAATCTCTCTCAGTTCAGTGATCCAAGACAAGAGGCGTGATATTTTTAGTGCCTCTCACTAAAGGGGCAGGAGCAACTTCTGATTGACAGAGCCTTCATATTCAGGGATACACGCTAACAAGAGGGACTTGGCAGATATTAAGATCTATACAGCAAGCAGTGACTAGTGCCTCTTCTTCCCAGCCAAAACAGGCTACAAAGTGTGGAAAGCCTGGGTTGAGTGGTCCAACTGAATGCTAGGCGCTGAATAGTCACCTTGACAACAATTGATTCCCAGCCCCGCCTGATTACGCTGGAGGCTCTGACTGCCAGAGCCTTACCCAGAGACTTGCGCTGAGTGGGGATAGAGTAGGGATTTCCCAGCTCTTTACTCCCCAGGCAAGCCGTGGCAGCCTCTTACTCCCCAGGCAAGAGCCGTGGCAGCCTCATAGCTGGATCACCAGGCTGCTAACTCAGGAAGGGGAGACTAGGAGAGAGACTCTGGGAAAGCAAACTCTCTAATTGTTGGACCCTGCAAATGCCAACAAGCCTTCACTACCAATGAGACTAAAGCCAATTATATGACATTGCCATAGAATCCCATCAACTGCAAATCCCTACCTAAGCATGACACAGGGGCAGAGCCTGGGGTACAGAGTCACCGACCAGGAAGAGGGAGAGAAAAGAAAAAGGAAGAAGTTAACCTCTCAAAATCAAGAAAAATCCATAGACTTTATAATTTGTTCCACTATTTTTTCATTGTTGTTGTTTGTTTCTTCTATCTTATTGCCTTTATTATTATTATTTCTATTTCCTCCACTTCAGTCCTTTTATTCTCTGCTCATCTTCTGCTTCCCTTTTCTTGAACTACACTACACATGAGTGTTACATTTTATTTTTTTTATTCATCCTTACTCTCCTTTAGGGTTACACTCCAAAACCCTTAACTCTCACTCTCTCCCCTTTTGTTTTTTTTTCTTTTCCTTTTTTTCTTCCTTAGTTTTTCTCTTTTTCTTATTTTTTCCTTTCTATTCGTTTCTTCTCTTCTCCTTTTACTTTTCCTCCCATTCAATCCTCAATCACGAACAAATTATTTAATTTTGGAATCAATTTTTTTTTGGTTTTTATTTTTGCTTTTGTTTTTGGTTTTCTTTTGTTTGTTTTTGTGGCATTTTGGGTACTTTTTACTTTGCATTTTAACTCATTAGCATTCCTCCCAACCCAAGGTCACCATTGTATTTAGTCTTTGCTCCACTTAATATGACAGATTTTTACTTATTATTTTTTTTTCTTCTTTAATTTTTTTTCTCCTTTTTTCTGTTTCCCTCTTATCCCTCTCATTATATCTCTTAGTCGACCATCACTTACAAGCAAATCATTTTATACTTGTCTAAGATTTTCTCCTCTTTTTTGCATTTAGTAGGTCCCTACTCCCTTTTTTGCCCCTTGAACTCTTCACCCCAAATCAGGCCCTCCATTATAGGCACTTTTTGTTCCATTTAGCATAATATAATTCACAGGTCATCACGATATTTCCCTAAGGAGGGGAGAGGAGGGTAAGAGAAGAAAGAAAAAAGGGGGAAATAATAAATTATCACTGTTTTATTTTTGTGGGGTGTTTTTCTTTTTTTCCCTTTTTTATTTTTTTTCTTTTTTATTTTTATTCTTTATTAATTATAATTAGTGCTATCAACAAGACCACCCTCAGATGCCAATAAGAAAAAGGAAATAGAATATTATGGATGCAAAAGATAGAGAGGTAACACAAATAGATGTGGAAAAATCTATGGAGAAAAGATTTAACATATTGGAAACCTTGGAGCTAAATGACAGAGAATTTAAAATAGAAATCCTAAAAATACTCCGAGATATACAAGAAAACACAGAAAGGCAATTTAGGGAGCTCAGAAAACAACTCAACGATCACAAAGAATATATTACCAAGGAAATTGAAACTATAAAAACAAATCAAACAGAAATGAAAAACTCAATTCATGAGCTGAAAAACGAGGTAACAAGCTTAGCTAATAGAACAGCCCAGAAAGAAGATAGGATTAGTGAAATAGAAGACAAGCAATTTGAGGCACAACAGAGAGAAAAAGAAAGAGACTCAAAAATAATAAAAAAACGAGAAAGCCCTACAGGAATTGTCTGACTCCATCAGAAAGAATAACATAAGAATAATAGGTATATCAGAGGGAGAAGAGAAAGAAAATGGAATGGAGAATATACTCAAACAAATAATAGACGAGAACTTCCCAAGCCTGTGGAAAGAACTAAAGCCTCAAATTCAAGAAGCAAACAGAACACCAAGTTTTCTTAACCCCAACAAACCCACTCCAAGGCACATCATAATGAAGATGACACAAACCAATGACAAAGAAAAAATTCTCAAGGCAGCCAGGGAAAAGAAGAGTACAACATATAAAGGAAGGCCTATTAGATTATCATCAGATTTTTCAGCAGAAACTCTACAAGCTAGAAGAGAGTGGACCCCAATATTTAAAGCCCTGAAAAAGAGGAACTTTCAGCCAAGAATACTATACCCATCAAAGCTATCTTTCAAGTACGAAGGAGATATAAAAACATTCACAAATACAGAAAAGATGAGAGAATTTATCATCAGAAAGCCCCCACTCCAGGAAATACTAAAGGGGGTTTTCCAACCAGATTCAAAGAACAAAACAAAACAAAATCACAAGTAACAGCTCCACCAAGAACACAATAAAACCAAATTTATACTGTGACAACAAAAGAAAAAAAGGGGGGAGAGGATGGAGATTAACAGTAGCAAAGGACGATGAAGCACAGAAATACTCATAAGATAGGGTACTACAATGAATATGGTAGGTACCCTTTTCATTACTTAATGGTAACCACCTTTGAAAAAACCACCACAAAAACACTTGACTTAAAAAAGGTAGCAACAGAGGAAAGAAGTATGGAATACGAACAAACAAAAACAAATGATAGAAAAACAAAAGAGAAGAATCAAACAAGATACAAAACTAACAGAAAGCAATTTATAAAATGGCAATAGGGAACCCACAAGTGTCAATAATTACACTAAATGTAAATGGATTAAACTTACCAATAAAAAGGCACAGAGTACCAGAATGAGTCAACCCATGCGTGCAACTGCCCGCCCACACTCAGGGAGGAGCAGCCGCTGGCGTGCTGTGAGAAACTGCGCATGCGCCCCGTGCCACAGTCCGGTCGCAGAGCTCCCTTGCACCGCGAGTGACAGTCCCCACTCACCAGGGGCTACGCTCTGCCCACCAGGGGGTGATGCTCTGCCCCTCCAAGGCGTCGCTCTGCTGCGACCAGAGCCACTCTAGCGCCTGGGGTAGAGGCCAAGGAGCCATCCCCAGCGCCCGGGCCATCTTTGCTCCAATGGAGCCTTGGCTGCAGGAGGGGAAGAGAGAGACAGAGAGGAAGGAGGGGGTGGGGTGGAGAAGCAAATGGGCGCTTCTCCTATGTGCCCTGGCCGGGAATCGTACCCAGGTCCCCCGCACGCCAGGCCAACGCTCTACCGCTGAGCCAACCGGCCAGGGCCAGTCCATAGCCTTTCTATATGCCAAAAATGAAATATTAGAAAACAAACTCAAAAAAATAATCCCCTTCACGATTGCAACAACAACAAAAATATGCCTAGGAATAAACATAACAAAGAATGTAAAGGACCTATATAATGAAAACTACAAGGCATTGTTAAGAGAAATAGAAAAAGACACAATGAGATGGAAAAATATTCCTTGTTCTTGGATAGGAAGAATAAATATAATTAAAATGGCCATAATACCCAAAGCAATATATAAATTTAATGCAATTCCCATCAAAATTCCTATGACATTTTTTAAAGAAATGGAACAAAAAAATCATCAGATTTATATGGAACTATAAAAAACCCCGAATAGCCAAAGCAATCCTAAGGAAAAAGAATGAAGCTGGGGGCATTACAATACCTGACTTCAAACTATATTATAGAGCCACGATAATCAAAACAGCATGGTATTGGCAGAAAAATAGACAGTCAGACCAATGGAACAGAATAGAAAGCCCAGAAATAAAACCACATATATATGGTCAAATAATCTTTGATAAAGGGGCCAACAACACACAATGGAGAAAAGAAAGCCTCTTCAACAAATGGTGTTGGGAAAACTGGAAAGCCACATGCAAAAGAATGAAACTCGACTACAGCTTGTCCCCGTGTACTAAAATTAATTCAAAATGGATCAAAGACCTAAATATAAGACCTGAAAGAATAAAGTACATAGAAGAAGACATAGGTACTAAACTCATGGACCTGGGTTTTAAAGAACATTTTATGAACTTGACTCCAATGGCAAGAGAGGTGAAGGCAAAGATAAATGAATGGGACTACATCAGACTAAGAAGTTTTTGCTCAGCAAGAGAAACTGATAACAAAATAAACAGAAAGCCAACTAAATGGGAAATGATATTTTCAAACAATAGCTCAGATAAGGGCCTAATATCCAAAATTTACAAAGAACTCATAAAACTCAACAACAAACAAACAATCCAATAAAAAAAATGGGAAGAGGACTTGAACAGACACTTCTCCCAGGAAGAAATACAAATGGCCAACAGATATATGAAAAGATGCTCATCTTCATTAGTTATTAGAGAAATGCAAATCAAAACTACAATGAGATACCACCTCACACCTGTTAGATTAGCTATTATCAACAAGACGGGTAATAGCAAATGTTGGAGAGGCTGCGGAGAAAAGGGAACTCTCATCCACTGTTGGTGGGACTGTAAAGTAGTACAACCATTATGGAGGAAAGTATGGTGGTTCCTCAGAAAACTGAAAATGGAACTACCTTATGACCCAGCAATCCCTCTACTGGGTATATACCCCAAAACCTCAGAAACATTGATACGTGAAGACACATGTAGCCCCATGTTCATTGCAGCACTGTTCACAGTGGCCAAGACATAGAAACAACCAAAAAGCCCTTCAATAGAAGACTGGATAAAGAAGATGTGGCACATATACACTATGGGATACTACTCAGCCATAAGAAATGATGACATCAGATCATTTACAGCAAAATGGTGGGATCTTGATAACATTATACGGAGTGAAATAAGTAAATCAGAAAAAAACAAGAACTACATGATTCCATACATTGGTGGCACATAAAAACGAGACTAAGAGACATGGACAAGAGTGTGGTGGTTACCAGGGGTGGGGGAAGGGAGGGCGCAGGAGGGAAGGAGGGAGAGAGTTAGGGGGAGGGGGAGGGGCACAGAGAAAACTAGATAGAGGGTGACGGAGGACAACCTGACTCTGGGCGAGGGGTATACAACATAATTTAATGACAAGATAACCTAGACATGTTTTCTTTGAATATATGTACCCTGATTTATTAATGTCATCCCATTAACATTAAAAAAAATATATTAAAAAAAATAAGAAACAAAACATGAATAGACACAAAAGGAAAAACCATTAAGAGAAAACCATGGTACTCTTTACATAACAGATATGGATACCTAATAACCAGATTTGTCTTTCTTTCACTTTTTACTCATTTGTGCATTCATTCATTTAACAAATAATTGCTTATTGTCTCTTATGTGTCAACCTCAACATCTGGTGATAGGAAAAAATCATATAATCAAATAATTATAGCCACCAAACATGTGCTTGTTAAGCTATATACCAAAGCACTATGAGAGACAGAGTAGAGAATGTTAGCAGGTCAGGAAATCTCTCTGGGTTTAATGGGCAGTTGTTGATTTTGCTTCCTAACCATCAATTTCCTATTTTTATGATGACATCACCTCAATTTTAATTTGGTTTGGCCCATGGTTTCTGCCTTTCAATAAGGAGTTAATATCCAAAAGTTATGAATAACTTCTAAAACTCAACACCAGGAAGGTAAACAATCCAATTAAGAAATAGGTAAAGGACCTGAATAGACACTTCTCCAAGGAGGACATCAGATAATCAATAGGCAGATGAAAAAATGTTCTACGTCACTAATCATCAGAGAAATGCAAATTAAAAGCACAATAAGTTACCACCTCACACCTGTCAGAATGGTGCTCATTAACGAATCAACACAGAATAAGTGCTGGCGAGGATGTGGAGAAAAGGGACCCCTCCTGCACTGCTGGTGGGAATGCAGACTGGTGCAGCCACTGTGGAAAACAGTATGGAGATTCCTCAAAAAATTAAAAATGGAACAGCCTTTTGATCCAGCTATCCCACTTTTAGGAATATAACCTACGAATCCCAAATCACTGATTTAAAAGAAGAAATGCACCCCCATGTTTATTGCAGCATTGTATACAATAGCCAAGATCTGGAAACAGCCCAAGTGTTCGACAGTGGATGAGTGGATTAAAAAGCTTTGGTACATATACACAATGGAATACTAAGTGGAAATCTTACCTTTTACAATGGCATGGATGGATTTAGAGATTATTGTGCTAAGTGAAATAAACCAGGCAGAGAAAGACAAATATTATGTGATCTCACTTAAATGTAGTAGACTCTAATGAACACAGTGAACTGAGGAACAGAGTAGAGGCAGATGTGGGGTCATGAGGAGGAGAGGCACAGCTGTCAGGGGGAAGAGGGATGAGGGGATGAGATCGGAGAATGTGAAAGAATTAGCTATAGTATATATACATAACACATAGATAGACCAGGACAGCGAGTCCCAGAGGGAAGGTGGAAGGGAGTAGGGGGCAGGGTGGCAGAGGAAGGTAGGAGGAAGGTATGGCAAAGGGGGTGTAAAGGTTTGAGGGTGTTATCTTGAATGGGACACTTGAATTTATGTTAACACAATCAATTTAAAAATTTAATAAAAATAAATTAAATAAAAAATATATATATTACTTTAATTTTTAAAAAGTATGGAAAAGAAAACTCTCAGGAAGAAACCCAAATTAGAACATAAAGGAGTTTGGCAATGTTACTAGAATTGTATCTAGACTTTAAGGAAGTAAGGTTCTGTTGTTATATATATATGGTTAATTTGTCCTAATTTTTAAGCCAAGATATAAAGATAATTAGTGGCCATAAGGTAAGATTGGCTTCAGGCTGCATATAACAATAAAGATTTAGAATACAGGTTCATGCTGATGTAAACAAGGTAGAAGTCAATCTTTTTCAGGTGACTTGGACTAGAATAGCAGTTTCTCCAAATCATGCTGAACCCCTGAGTCATTATCCCTATGTTTATAGCCTTCATCCTCTTTGCAAAATACAGCTGCTTGATCCTGAGCTCAATGCAGTAGAAGGGAGGAATGGAAGATGAGTAAATGTCCTATGTAAGGACATTTCTGGAATACCTCACATATCATTTTGATTTGCATCTCTTTGACCAAATTTTATATACATGGCCACCCTGGTTGCAAAAGAGGCATAGAAAGATAATATTTTAGCTGGAGGAAAATGAGTCTACCAAGGTAAAGAGTAGATGTGGAGTAGGTAGTTAGCAGTCTCTGCTACAAAGAGGGAGGGAAGAACGGAGCATACAAGTAGGCAGAAAGGAGAGCTACAGGTCTAATTCCTTATCACTCTGGGGCTAATAGCTATCCTCACGGCTTCCATGAGTACAATTTGAAAATTTAACTCCTCCTTGACCAGGTGATGGCACAGTGGATAGAGCATCAACCTGGGACACAGAAGACCCAGATCTGAAACCCGAGGTCGCCAGCTTGAGCGCGTGGTCACTGGCTAGAGCATGGGATCATAGACATGACCCCATGGTCGCTGGCTTGAAGCTCAATGTCGCTGGCTTGAGCAAAGGGTCCCTCGCTCTGCTGGACCCCGGTCAAGGCACATATGAGAAAGCAATCAATGAACAACTAAGGTGCAGTGAAGAATTGATGCTTCTCATCTCTCTCCCTTCCTGTCTGTCTGTCCTTATCTGTCCCTCTCTCTGTCTCTCTTTCTCTGTCTCTCTCTCACACACACACACACACAAAATGAAAGAAAGAAAATTTAACTCCTTTATTATTTATAAAGCTATCTGAGAATGTGATAGCATAATCAAACATTTTAGAAATAGTGGTCATAGCAGTCATAGTAGTAGTAGTATTAATGCTATTTCATTTATATATATATACATATATATATATTCCAAAAAAACACTCTAAAATCCTTTTAAAGGATAACAAAACTAAGCTTCAATTTGAATAAAGATACAATTTTATTCTCTTCGCTTTTCTGACTTTTCCAGCAGGTATTTGTAATTCAGTATACTTCAAATAAATTGATGGACATGTATTCTGTAACTAACTAGATTGAAGCAATTTTCAAAGGCTAAAGGAATTAATTAGTATAGCTTATGGTTTAAGTTGAGGTTGAGTTTAAACCTAGACTTTCAGTGAAGAGCTACATGTCACCTTTACCTTCAGTGATTCACTCCCTAAACTCAGCTTCCTAATATCTAATACAGAAATAACTAAAATAAATTATTAAACTTAAAGGACTGTAATGAGGATTAAATAAGATATATAAAATATATAAGATTTAATAAATGTTGATAATTTTTCAAGATTTAATCAATAAAATACTAAAAAGTAATCAGAGATTATTTTTCAATTTAAAAAAAAGTTATTCACTTTAGAGAGAAAGGAAATGAGAGATAGAGAATCATCAATTTTAAATATTGTCTAAGAATGATTCCAAAATATCAAAGTTTTGTTTTTAATTTTGAATATGGTACAATTAAATTATGTTACAAATTTTATTTGGAAACCTAAACTTTCTAAATTACTAGCATCAAAACTATAACAGAAAGCCTAAGAATTGTCTTTTAATAAGACATTTTCTTTGATCATTTCCTAAATACAAGGGATATTACTTTTTCAGTGAGATACAATTGCCATGTTGTGTAAGTTTAAGGTATGATTACAATCGTAGCTAGCTAACGCCTTTATCACCTCACATAGTGATTATTTTTGTGTGTCTGTATGATGGGAATAATAAAGATCTATTCTCTTAGCAACTCTGAAATCTCTAAAACAGTATTGTTGCCGGTAATCACTATGTGGAGTATCAGGGTTCCAGGACTGACTTATCTACTAGATGCAAGTTTGTACCATTAAACAACACCCCCCCCCCCAGATTTTCCTGCTGCCCAGCCTCTGGTGCCCACTGTTCTACTCTCTGTTTTTATCAACCAGGCTTTTTTATATTGCACATATTAAGGATACCATACAGTATTTGTCTTTCTCTGAAAATACTTTCAATGAATTAGATATTTTATGTATAGTCATTCTGAGCTCTGAGATAGTTCTTCAGCATTTCCTTATTCATCTGGCTTGAATGATTAATAGTCTTTCCATCTCCCTAATTATATCACATAATTGGGGTTTATTTTCTAAAGAAATATTTTCAAACTCTTTGGTATTAGGGTAAACATCTTTTTTCAAAATCAGGGTTTTTTTTGTTTTTTTTTTAACAAGGAATATTCTTTTTTTATTTCTTTTTATTTATTCATTTTTAGAGAGGAGAGAGAGAAGGAGAGAGAGAGAGACAGAGAGAGAGAAGGGGGGAGGAGCTGGAAGCATCAACTCCCATATGTGCCTTGACCAGGCAAGCCCAGGGTTTCGAACCGGCGACCTCAGCATTTCCAGGTCGACGCTTTATCCACTGCGCCACCACAGGTCAGGCCAAAATCAGTTTTATAAGCAGGTATTTCAAGCTGTGTAATACAAACTCAATGTCTCCCAGGGGCCTGTGGGCTCCCTGTCCTTTCTGATCAGCTGCCCAGGTTCTGCATTTCTTCCTGTCCTCTGTATCCCATTGGCTTTGTCTGTAGCCTCTTCTTTCCTTCTGCCATAGATAACTTCAATTACTAGCTCCTATGAATAGCATCTAGAAAAATAATGACTGTATAGCTAATTAATATATTTATGGCCCTGGCTGGTTGGCTCAGTGGATAGAGCTTTGGCCAGGGTATGGATGTCCCAGGTTCAGTTCCAGTCAAGGCACACAAGAAAAGTGACCATCTGCTTCTCTTCCACTCCCTTCTTCCCGTTCTCTCCTTCTTTCCCCCTCATACCCAGCTGCTCAGTTGGTACAAAACTCCACCTTAGGCACTAGAAGTAGCTCGGTTGCGAGCATGGCCCCAGATAATCAGAGCATCGGCCCCAGACAGGGGTTGCCAGGTGGATATATATATCCACTTACTTAAACAAACACACATTTAAAATCTATGGTATACTAAGATGTTCAAAAATAAAAGACAGTCACCAGCCTCAAGGAATCCATGATTTGTAATCAACAGTCTTTTAAGGGTTCTGATTAAGATAGACCCAGGCTCTCATGCCAGCACTATCTTATAAGAAAGAGGTTCTGAGCAACTTGTGGGGCAAAATGCTTACAAAGAAGGATGAGATAGTAAAGCTAATTTATTTTTATGTTTCATCAGTTTAAGTAGATTATTATTAGATCCTTAAAGTTCAGAGAAATGTCTTTTTTTTTTTTTTAATCTTCTTCTCTGGCAAGAATGTTAGAATCATTCATTTACTTGTTGGAAAAAGTAAACTCTTCCAATTTGCTGATGCTGATGTTGATGCTGGCACACCCCTTACTACAGATGGCTTCTTTGTGTTGTCCAGAGGGCAAATGGTAACATTTAATATGAACAATTTACATCTCATATGAACGAGTTAGATACTTTCCTTGGACTGGGCCCATACACAGAGCAAACGATTTATGAAGAAGAGAGAATTCATGAAGACACTCAAAACCTGTGGGTTTATTTATCCTCAAGAAGAGAAGAAAGCAAGAGAGTAAAGGCTAGGGATTTTGCAAGATAAACTTTGCCCAAAGAATTTCTACGTTGGCTAAAACAAAGCTTCTACCTCAGAAGATGCCTACCTACAATTCAGAAATGAGCACAATAGACTGACCACCAGAATACCCAACAATCAGAAGTAAAGTTTTTCTTATGAGACATGAAGTCTATAATACTGACCTAAGCCTCTGCGAGGGCCTCAAATAAATAATCTAAAGATTTAGAAAAAAATGATAGCATAACAAATGTTTTAGTAATCAAGCTATACAGGACTAGAGCTTACTCTCTAAAAAGAAAGATATTGATGTGATTATGAAAATAGAAAATAATTAAATGAATTTTCCTAATCATAATTAACTCTCAAATTAATAATAAAAATTAATGTTCTTTTTTTTTTTTTTTTTACAGAGACAGAGAGAGAGTCAGAGAAAGGGACAGACAGGGACAGACAGACAGGAACGGAGAGATGAGAAGCATCAATCATTAGTTTTTTGTTGCGTGTTGCGACACCTTAGTTGTTCATTGATTGCTTTCTCATATGTGCCTTGACCGTGGGGCTGCAGCAGACCGAGTAACCCCTTTGCTCGAGCCAGAGACCTTGTGTCCAAGCTGATGAGCTTTGCTCAAACCAGATGAGCCTGCGCTCAAGCTGGTGACCTCGGGGTCTCAAACCTGGGTCCCCCACATCCCAGTCCAATGCTCTATCCACTGCACCACCGCCTGGTCAGGCTAATGTTCTTATTTTTTTTTTAAAAAAATCAGATTATTTAGGAGTAATAATAAAATACTGATTGTCTTGTTTTTAAAACAATTAGGCTAAAATATTCTTTGAAGTCATTCATTCTATGCAGTTGACATCTTAATGTAAAAATATTATTACAGACTCTTTAAGAATGCTTAATTTTTGCCTTGATATATATGTTAGCAATTGTGTTTGAAAAAGTATCATAAATGTAAAACTTTGTGTTTAATCACCAGTGTCAAAAATTATTAGGTAATAACCACTGGAGAAAAGAATGTGTAAAAGATACAAAGGCTCACATTTAACATAATTTTTCTAATAGTTTTTTCTGATTTTAAAATGTCATGGCATCATATGAAGGTTAACAGGTCAGATACCAAATGGACTTTTAAAAAAGTGTTGTGATCAATTTGCACTCATAAAAGAGTTAAGATTACTGGAAGTTGAAGTCCTCTTTGACCATCATACAAGGTACATCACTGGCAAGAGAGACAGTAAGGGCTTCCTCTCCTGCATGTCCAACTGGCTAACAAGGTAAACCGAAGTGGTTCCTTAAAGGCAAAATGCCCCAAACTGAGGGCAGAGCATAATCTCATCAGAAGTTACAAGACTAGAATTTTGATTCTAGAATAAATTTTTTTTTTTTTTTTTACAGAGACAGAGAGTCAGAGAGAGGGATAGATAGGGACAGACAGATAGGAACAGAGAGATGAGAAGCATCAATCATTAGTTTTTCGTTGCGCACTGCGACACCTTAGTTGTTTATTGATTGCTTTCTCATATATGCCTTGATCGCAGGCCTTCAGCAGACCAAGTAACCCCTTGCTCAAGCCAGCGACCTTGGGTTCAAGCTGGCAAGCTTTGCTCAAACCAGATGAGCCCGTGCTCAAGCTCGCGACCTCGGGGTCTCGAACCTGGGTCCTCCGCATCCCAGTCCGTGCTCTATCCACTACGCCACAGCCTGGTCAGGCTAGAATATATTTTTTTGAAGATCTCCTGCACTAATCCTGATGCCCTTGTGTCCTCTCTGCCGCCCAAACCACAGGCCTCCTTCCACACTGCAAACGGGCGTGAGGCCAGGGCACCAATGTTGTGAGGCTGCATTGGAGAACAGAACAACTGCTTGACAAAGCTAGTTTGCTTTTTCAATTGCATTTTTTACTATTGAAAGCTTTGGTGAAATGTGTGTTTAAAATCCATGGTGATTGTAAATATGGCATATGTCATTCAGTCTGTGTCTAAATGCCCCAAAACAAAACTTTGGAGTAGAAATAAATACCAACAAGAGAATTGTTTCAGTTTTCTAATACTAGAACTAGATTTCCCCAGCAAAATATGACACCTAATTGTTTTAAGGCAAGTTAGGTGTTAGTAAAGTTTTTAAGAGAAGTGCTTTTTGCAAAAACATCTTAGAGTGAATGGTCTTTCTTTTTCCAAAATATAAGCACTGTTTATTTTCTTTGAGTGGTACAAATTTTCTAAGAAATTGAGATGAGCAGTGTTGAGGAACCACAGTAAATGAGAAGAATTTTGTATATTGTGCCCACCTCCAGTCATGAGCCAAGTACCTCACATGTATATATTTCTGGTCATAAAGTTTATATCCAGTTAGAATTAAAATATCCAGATGCAAAGGCAAAAAGTCATTCAGTCAGGTTGCGATGTTTATCAGCTACAGAAGTCCTGAAATTGGAGGCATTTGGCTGATCATCTGCGATGATCCCAGGGCATCTAGGTGTCTGGCACTGTGTAGCCACAGGAAACACTAAGTGTGAAGTTTTACAGCTATTTGTGTAACACGTGTTTTTTATTTATTCTTATGCTTCACAGAAATAAGCTTCATTTATAAGATAATTTTTGTATCAAATTACATAATCGGTACAGCAAGCTGCAGAAGTGAGAACTGTGTTTGCAAGAGGATTTGGAAGCGAGCACTGCAGCGTAGCCTGGGGCAGGGAGGACGGGAGTCCTGGTGCCTTCCGAGGACTGCAGCGTAGCCTGGGGCGGGGAGGACGGGAGTCCTGGTGCCTTCCAATGCTCACACAGATCATCTGACAGATAAATCACATGGGAACATGGAAAAAATGAGAACGGATTTATAGAAAACTACAGAAGTGAAAATAATGGGGATGTATTGATGCTGGAGGTAGGGCAAAAGGAAAAGTCCAGGGCATCTACTGGGAGCTGCAGCAACAAGGAACACCACTGTCTCACCAGTCAGATGTAATTCGATTAAACATACAGAGATGTATCGCCCTTGAGATTTATGTAGACTGTTTTGTCTTTGAAAAGGTTATTGATTTTAAAAAAAGAAAATTTTATTGACTTCATATTAAAACTAGTATTTTTATTTTAAGTATCAAACAAGAACACCTCTTTTTCCAAAAATACATGTTCTTCTATAGCAGCTTTAAAAAGTCATGGACATTAGTGGAAAAGTGTGTACAATTTCATTAGGGCTTTTCTCTGTGATTTCTCCACGTGCTTGAGTCGTGCTGATTAACTTTTGTCTGACTTGCTTTTCCCAACTGCAAAGGGAAATGAATCCTTTACTTTACCCAAAGTTCTGTTATTTTTCCAACCTGACAGATTGAAAATATATTAAAATTTGAGAAATGTTTGAGATGTAGGAATTTGAAATCATGACACTTTTTTTATAAAATATCACACACAAAAGAAATTATCCTTGTTTAGGGTAAAATTTTCTGATTGATGTCATATAACTACTTTTATAATATCTTATTCACAAGGCACAAGAGTATGTCAGTAAACTTCTTTCCAATTATTGTGAATTCATGAGTCTTATGGCTTGAAGCATATCCATTTAAATGACATTAAGGAAAATACTTTTTAAAAAAACAGCAAACAGCCTGACCAGACAGTAGCTCAGTGGATAGTCAGACTGGGATATGAAGGACCCAGGTTCGAAACCCCGAGATGGCTGGCTTGAGCATGGGATCATAGACATGACCCCTTGTCTATGACCTGAGCCCAAAGGTCACTGGTTTGAAGTCCAAGGTTGCTGGCTTGAGCCAGGGGTCACTCGCTTTGCTGGAGCCCTCTGGTCAAGGCACATATGAGAAAGCAGGCAAGAAAAAACTAAGATGGCACAATGAAGAACTGATGCTTCTTATCTCTCTCTCCCTTCCTGTCTGTCTGTCCCTGTCTATCTCTATCTCTCTGTTTCTGTCAAAAAATAAAATAAAATAAAATAATCACACATTAAGTATGTTTAACCTCACAAGAGTGGGAAAATATTAACTATATAAAAAGAAAATCTGCCACAAATAGCTTTTTATACAAAAAATGATTCCTTAGAAAAATATACTAATTATTTGCTTTTCATATTTAGAACAAGAATGAGAATCTCATTTATTTACTAGATATATGTAATCAATCATAGGCTCAGCATTTTATTTATATCTGTGGGTGAGGAATAAAGGAGTAATAAAACATCAATAATTATGTTGTTATTGTTAGCACTTAACATGGAAATCTGCATTTACAACCAAAATTATATACTAACTAGCTCAACCTCCTTTCTCAACCCAGTTCATTCTTTTCTCTCTCTCTCTCTCTCTCTCTCTCTCTCTCTCAGCATCTCTACCTAACTACTTAACATATACACAGTGTGTCATCCATATTTCCAACACAGCCTAGAGAATGTTAGTATTCCCATAATTTCTATTAACCTATAGCAGATTTGCTTTCATAGATCATTTCATCATAATTATGCTACATTTTTAAAATTTTTTATTTAGAAAATTTAATTTAATGGGGTGACATTGATTAATAAGACAAAAGAAACATTTTCTATCAAGGTACTTTTCCTTCATCTACATAATACCAAAATAGTTTCTATTTGTGCTTCCCATTAAGTTTATGGTCATTGGGGCAAAATTTATGTATTTGTTTCCTACTTACCTCCTACTTTCCATTATTAGGAAACAAAATTTTTTGATACTTACTTCTAAGACATTGTATTGAGCAGTCACTATCTGTAAGTATTTATGATCAAAACTGTGAGAAGAGAAAATTAAGGGAAGCCTTAAAAAATAAGTTAAAAGAAATATTTAAAGCAAAAGAAAGCTATACACATGAAGATTAATAGTTGACATTTTAGTATAATCATGTCAAAAACTTTCCACCATAAGATTATTTTGGTAAAGACGTTTTGCAAGTTACTTACACTGGAAAAAATAATTACTATGCTCATGAATTAGAGCAAAATAAATAAATAAATAAACGAATAAATAAGTGGACTTGAAGAAGATAGAAGTCAATTTCATGCTGAAATAAAGTCCAAAACTAGTGTCTCAATTGCAAGTGAGCTTCTTCAAACAATGACTCAAGGACTCACAGCTTCTCCCACCTTGTGTTTATGTCATTACCAAGATACACTTTCAAAGCTGCTGTCTCAGGTTCATCATGATACAGAAGGATAACAATTACTATTCCTCTCATGCCAGAGGAATAGGCATGAGGAGAATTTACTGGGCCATTTCTGGAAGTTATTTATATAATTTATTATTCTATTCCATTGGATAGATCTCAGATGGAGGGCCATTTTTAACCCTAGGAAGAGACTAAAAAAATACTATTGAGACAGAGGAGGAAATTAGTTAAACAACCAACTAGCTAGTCTTTACCATAAATACAATAAAGAAATTTACATTAACCTTATTTCCTTAAAAATTTTAAGCTAAACTTATCATGTATATAATATAAAGCTCTGTAGCTGTAAAAATATTAATAAAAATGTTAGAAGTAATAGCAATAATGGTGACCCTTGGTGAGTCATTACTATGTTCCATACAATGCTAAGTGTTATATAGAGATGTATCATTTAAACTTCACAGTATCACTCATGAGGTAGATGCTATTATTATTGTTACTATTATTCAGATGGGGAAAATCGAGACATAAGAGAAGTTCCCCAAAGTGGTGAGATGCAGAGACTAAATAAAATGATAAAACATAAATGCATGGAATGTTGCCACTGTAATTCAAGAACAACAAAAAAATGCTTTACCAAAGCTTTGTGATGATTAGCTTCAAATTCCATTTTTATCAATATTTTACTTGTGTTCAGAAAACCTCCCAAATTCTTACATAAGCACATGTTAAAAATAATATGCCTGTATTCAAGCTTACCTACTTGAGAATCTAATGTGATAGGAACAAAAATTTTTAATGAATCAAAGCTTCTTATCCATCCTCTCTATCCAATACCACCACATTTTCCTCACCACCTAAACAGTGCCAAGACAACTCTTTCACTACTATGTCCATCCTATTGTGTATCCAAGGGGCACTTGGTGGAGAGAAAAATAAAAAAGATACAGAAAATTATCTCTCAGTAGAGGGAAAAAATGGAGAACAAATTTGGGTGGGGAGTAAGAAGATAACATCTTAGTAAATATGGTAATTAGGAGAATATTAGTGGGAAGATTTGAAAATAGGCAAAAGGTTAGCTAATAGCAGATTTGAGAGAGAGAAAAAAACAAAGAAATGGAAAAATAAGAATTTTAAAAGTTTTTGATATAAATAACTGGTTAAATCCCTTTAAATAGCATCTCATCAAATTAGTAAAAAATTGTAGGCACTTTTAACTTGCATTGCAATTTATAGTCTCTTTTTCTTTCATTGTGGTCCCAAAATGAACCATAAAAAGCCCCATGTTGTATTTGGGTTACACTGAGATCACGGGAACACAGAATCTTAGAGTCAAAAGCAATTTTAATGATATTCAGTCAAGTACCTCTCCCAATATAAGAATTTATTATTTATCTCAAATTACTTAAATCTCCCATCACCATTTCAATTGATTTTATGATAAAACATTCATTTCCTTATGAGGCAGACCATTTTGTTTCTAAACAAAAGTAAGCACTTTATTATACTAAATTGAAGTCTTTTATATTCACCAATACACCACAGATTCTACTCTCTATAAAAGCACCTTACTCTTGGCCCTGGCTGGTTGGCTCAGTGGTAGAGCATCAGCCTGGCATGTGGAAGTCCAAAAAAATAGAAGTTATAATAAATATTACAAACTAGTATTCATTACCTTATGTTCTAATGGGTGTGCTAAGACTTGAGAAGAAAAAGTAAAAAACACCCTTGGCTAGTTGGTTCAGCAGTAGAGTTTTGGCCTGGCGTGTGGAAGTCCCAGGTTCGATTCCCGGCCAGGGAACACAGGAGAAGTGCCCATCTGCTTCCTCAACCTTCTCCCTCTCCTTCCCTCTGTCTCTCTCTTCCTCTTCCACAGCCAAGGCTCCATTGGAGCAAAGTTGGCCCTGGGCACTGAGGATGGCTCCATAGCCTCCACCTCAGGTGTTAGAATGGCTCCAGTTGCAACAGGAGTAATGTCCCAGATGGGCAGAGCATCACCCCCTAGTGGACTTGCTGGGTGGATCCTAGTAGGGCACATATGGAAGTCTGTCTCTCTGCCTCCCTGCTTCTCGCTTCAGAAAAATACAAAAAAAAAAAAAAGCATCTATTCTTCATATAATAGTTTATCAAGTATTTGAAGATATTTATTAACTTTCTGAAAACTTTATTTTCTTTTATCTAATGATAGAATTGTACTTGGACCTTATGCACTACCCCATCTACTGGTCACTCATTGGATTAGGTTTACGTCCAAACAAACCTATTTCTGGTTTATCAGAAGAATCTTTTCAATTTTCTATTGCCTCAGGTATCTAAAAACATGAAAAGAATAAACAGATGAGATACTCAAAATGAGACAATTTAAGAAAGGTAGATTTATAAAGGGAATTTTCAAACGTGTATGTGTAGAATTGCAACTGGGGCTGGTAGCATCCTGGCTCATACCACCGTAGGGCTGAAGAAGCAAGCAGAAAAACTGGTTCTCATGATGTGGAAGAAGAGAACTGCATGGAATGAATCACCTGAAGGAAGCAATTGCCTTCTGTCCAAGTACACTGCCCTCTCAAGGTGACTCCCAGGAAAAGAACCAGGACATCAAAACCCACACCTGACCTCATTCTTCTTGCTCCCACCATGCTCCAATTGGGGATTCAGATTGACTGAACCAACCAAAAGCAAAACATCAACAACTTCCAAGAGCAGAGAGCAAACGCACAAGTGTGGAGAGAGGATCTAGCGAAGGAAATGTAAGCTATCTGACATGTTCCATAATATTGATTCAGATATCCACCCAAATAAAACCTGCTGCACAAAGGTTTGCAACTGTATGCTTCCTGCTAAGCAACAAACATACTTTTTCGTCTACTTATTAGAAGACTAGTCTTAAAAAAAAGACTAACCAAAAGTAATCATCATGCAGAACTCACATATACATTGTTATGTTTCTGATCTTTCACATACTGACACTTCTTGGTCATCCATAATAAAATTTAGCCCTCTGGTGAAAAGCAGCATTGTCGAGCCTGAGCATGGTGGGCTATCCTGGTCGTTAATACTGCCTACTATAACAAACAACACTACAAAAATAAAAACTCCTAATAGAGGCAGGTGGCTTTGTTCTTAAACAAAGGAAAGGGGGGAATGGTTAAGTTCCAAGCAAGATAGGAGCAGAGAAACAAGCTAGGAATTGACAGTAGAGTTGGTGCATGCCACTGCTCTTGTAGCCTCTCTTTAGTGAGCTCCTTCCCAATATGAAGCACAACAGTCCTCGTCACATAGCTGAGGCTGTGCTGGATAACAGTCCACACCTTAACGAATCTAGGCTGCACACATAAAAGTAGAAATACTTGTATTTATTTGTAATGCCTGTGGCTGAGGCCAGGCAGGTTCACATTGGATTCGGATAGATGGTAGAGAAACTGTGGAGCCAGAAAGTGTTGGGCTATTCTGTTTAATAAAGTCTCACAATGGCCAACAAGCACACAGGCAGGGGAAACCACCTCTCAGGCAAACAAACAGTAAAGTGGCCCCCCACAGGGGTGGGCAGGAAATCGGCCATCTGCAAGCCCCCTGAGTATTAGCACCCAGAGCTTTATATAGGCCACACACACGTGGCACAGCCCCACACTCACGTACCAATTAGGTAAAGTGCTTGCAGCTGGTAACCCCTAAGCAAGCCTAATACAGCTGCCCCTATTCCAAAAATAAACAACAACAACAACAACAAAATAACCTCTAGGAATAAAGGTAAGTTTTATACAACCAAAGTCATATTATGAGTTCACTCATTTATAGGAAAACATACTCTTGCCTACTGACTTGCCTTAAAAGAGCATATGTAAAACATAATGAAATACTGTAATAAGCCTTATGTATTCATTCTAGTACTTTCAAATAAAAACTATAAAAGATATTCCATCATAGAAGATGAGATTCCTTTGCATGGATAATGCAATTTACTTTTGCAGAGTTTCTGAAATAAAGCTGGGATAGTTATCATTCCTGAGGTAACTTACTACTGCTGACTAGTAATTTGCAAACATGTCTAGGCCTAAAATAAATATTTCCATTGTAGTTATATTCTGCCCAAGTTCAATGCTCAGTAGTTCATAATGTTCCCTCAGATCAGGTATATCCCCCTTTTTTTCCTGTCACTTCTCTCCTGAGACTCATTTTAAACTTGTAGTAATCATTTATGTTCACAGAGAAGAAGGACCTCAAAACCAGTAGGCTTTACTGGGAATGAGAAATGTGGCAGCAATTTCCATAGTTGGCTTGGGAGTGGTCTTCTTAATCACTCTTCATGAGATCTTGCTCTATCTACTTCCGTTCAGATTCAAATCACAATACGAAATAGGAAAAGGGCCATCAAATGTTAAAAGAAAAAAAAAGATCAAATAGGTTGATATCTGAAAATGAACTCCACTGGAAAGCATAGCAGGTAATGGATACCAGTCACCAAATTTTATTCAAATCTGAAAATGCGTGCTTTTTATGGGAGTGGCTGGAAAGGTGTGGGAATCGGATGCAGACGTGTCCACGTAAAATTGTGCTTGACAGACACAGACAAATGGGAGTATGATCCTCAGTTAGCTCCTGTCAGCAGAGGAGCCCAAGAGTGCCTCCGAGGACCTTAAAGGTTAACAATAAAATCTCAAATTGAATCTTCATTTTCAATGTGAGCCAGTCTGTTATAAAACAATGAATTGGTATGAACATACCAAGGCCAATGAGTGCAGTTAAGCAAGAGCCTGTCAGCATACCCATACTTTATCACCCATGCAGAGAGCAACTCTCCATGACATTAAGGATGCTCTATTTGATGGAATGTCACAGTTACTTGACACTGGCCTTCTCCTGGATCATAGATTCTCTGTCACATCTTGCCAGTTGAGAGCAGGACCTAATGATGACAATGTTTTACTTTACAAGCCCTGACTGGAAACCAGGGCCGAGTTTAGCACAGCATCAGAGATGCCAATTGGAAGAAATTGATAGAGTAGATGACCAGCCATGGGCAAGAACAGAAAATGACAAGTATTGTGCTCTGATCATGAGGAGAAAAGCTTGTAGTCTCATCAAACCGAAGAAAATTGATTAATAAGAGTTTCAAAGAATTCTGAGGCTGCAGATAATTTCATCTTTTGGTGACTTAATAAAACAAAAAAATCATGTCCTTAGTGGTCACAGGGAAGATAGTGCCCACAAATATACAGAAGTTTGGACAAATTGTGTTAAAGCATCTAACAATATTTATTGTTTATTATGTGCTAGACATTGGAAACCTAGAGACAAACCTAAAGAAAAATAAGGCCAAACAAAACCAACTCGTGGAATCTATTCATAAACCAAATTTATTTTTACAACCTCCTTAAATCTAATCAGTGGGCAAAGCTTCCCTACATGAAAGCTCTCAGGGTTCCAAGATTCTTCTAATGACGATGAAGCCGTGCACACAATGTAGCAATTTAAATCTCTATCCCCAGATCATAGTCACATAACAATTGCTTTAAATTTGGAGTTTTTTCTCCAGTTTGTTCATGCTGAAGAAGGAAAGGCTACAGCTGGGGAAGGCACACGGTCCGCTTCCTTCTTTTCCTGCCTAGGATTTCCTATTCCTCCTGAGACAGCTTGCTAACCTCAGATGCAGTGTAGCAGGGCTGGAGCAGGAACAGAAGGAGAGGAAAAGGATGTAGGAATGTTCTCACCTGATGAACATCGTCATGATGACCCAGCATGAGTGTTCTCTGGGCTTGGCAGGAGTCTGAAGTTTACACTTTCTCTGATGAGTGTTTTTTTGAGTTTTTTTTTTTTTTTTTTTTTCCCTTTATAATTTTATTTTAATGGGGTGACATCAATAAATCAGGATACATATATTCAAAGATGACAAGTCCAGGTTATCTTGTCGTTCAATTATGTTGCATACCCACCACCCAAAGTCAGATTGTCCTCTGTCACCCTCTATCTTGTTTTCTTTGTGCCCCTCCCACCCCCTATCCCTCTCCCATTCCCCCCTCCCCCCCGTAACCACCACACTCTTATCAATGTCTCTTAGCTTCACTATTATGTCCCACCTACGTATGGAATAATACAGTTCCTGTTTTTTTCTGATTTACTTATTTCGCTTCATATCATGTTATCAAGATCCCACCATTTTGCTGTAAATGTTCCGATGTCATCATTTCTTATGGCTGAGTAGTATTCCATAGTGTATATGTGCCACATCTTCTTTATCCAGTCATCTATTGATGGGCTTTTTGGTTGTTTCCATGTCCTGGCCACTGTGAACAATGCTGTAATAAACATGGGGCTGCATGTGTCTTTACGTATCAATGTTTCTGAGTTTTGGGGATATATACCCAGTAGAGGGATTGCTGGGTCATAAGGTAGTTCTATTTTCAGTTTTTTGAGGAACCACCATACTTTCTTCCATAATGGTTGTACTACTTTACATTCCCAC
The DNA here is from genome assembly GCF_036850765.1 of Saccopteryx bilineata. Classification (NCBI taxonomy): domain Eukaryota; kingdom Metazoa; phylum Chordata; class Mammalia; order Chiroptera; family Emballonuridae; genus Saccopteryx; species Saccopteryx bilineata. Next base: position 66,784,568 of record NC_089499.1, on the reverse strand, counting down.
CAACAGTGGATGAGGGTTCCTTTTTCTCCACAGCCTCTCCAACATTTGCTATTACCTGACTTGCTAATAACAGCTAATCGAACAGGTGTGAGGTGGTATCTCATTGCCGTTTTGATTTGCATTTCTCTAATAGCTAAAGAAGATGAGCATCTTTTCATATATCTGTTGGCCATTTGTATTTCTTCCTGGGAGAAGTGTCTATTCATATCCTCTTCCCATTTTTTTATTGGATTGTTTGTTTGTTGTTGAGTTTTATGAGTTCTTTGTATATTTTGGATATTAGGCCCTTATCTGAGCTGTTGTTTGAAAATATCATTTCCCATTTAGTTGGCTTTCTGTTTATTTTGTTATCAGTTTCCCTTGCTGAGCAAAAACTTCTTAGTCTGATGTAGTCCCATTCATTAATTTTTGCCTTCACTTCTCTTGCCATTGGAGTCAAATTCATAAAATGCTCTTTAAAACCCAGGTCCATGAGTTGAGTACCTATGTCTTCTTCTATGTACTTAATTGTTTCAGATCTTATGTTTAGATCTTTGATCCATTTTGAGTTAATTTTTTTACAGGGGGAGAGACTGTAGTCCAGTTTCATTCTTTTGCATGTGGCTTTCCAGTTTTCCCAGCACCATTTATTGAAGAGGCTTTCTTTTCTCCATTGTGTGTTGTTGGCCCCTTTATCAAAAATTATTTGACTATATATATGTGGTTTTATTTCTGGACTTTCTATTCTGTTCCATTGGTCTGAGTGTCTATTTTTCTGCCAATACCATGCTGTTTTGATTGTCGTGGCCCTATAATAGAGTTTGAAGTCAGGTATTGTTATGCCCCCAGCTTCATTCTTTTTCTTTAGGATTGCTTTGGCTATTTGGGGTTTTTTATAGTTCCATATAAATCTGATGATTTTTTGCTCTATTTCTTTAAAAAATGTCATTGGAATTTTGATGGGAATTGCATTAAATTTGTATATTGCTTTGGGTAATATAGCCATCTTGATTATATTTATTCTTCCTAGCCAAGAACAAGGTATATTCTTCCATCTCATTATATCTTTTTCGATTTCCCTTAACAATGGTTTATAGTTTTCATTATATAAGTCCTTTACATTCTTTGTTATGTTTATTCCTAAGTATTTTATTTTTTTTGTTGCAATCGTGAAGGGGATTATTCTTTTGAGTTCCTTCTCAGTTGTTTCATTGTTGGCATATAGAAAGGCTATTGACTTCTGTATGTTAATTTTGTATCCTGCGACCTTACTGTATTGGCTTATTGTTTCTAGTAGTCTTTTTGTGGATTCTTTGGGGTTTTCGATATATAGGATCATATCATCTGCAAAAAGTGATACCTTTACTTCTTCTTTTCCGATATGGATGCCTTTTATTTCTTTGTCTTGTCTGATTGCTCTGGCTAGAACCTCTAGTACCACATTAAATAAGAGTGGAGAGAGTGGACAACCCTGTCTTGTTCCTGATTTAAGGGGAAAAGCCTTCAGTTTAGTGCCATTTAATATGATGTTAGCTGATGGTTTATCATATATGGCCTTTATCATGTTGAGATATTTTCCTTCTATACCCATTTTGTTGAGAGTCTTAAACATAAAATTGTGTTGTATTTTATCGAAAGCCTTTTCTGCGTCTATTGATAAGATCATGTGGTTTTTGTTCTTTGTTTTGTTGATATGGTGTATTACATTAACCGTTTTACGTATGTTGAACCATCCTTGAGATTCTGGGATGAATCCTACTTGATCATGATGTATTATTTTTTTAATATGTTGTTGTATTCGATTTGCTAGTATTTTGTTTAGTATTTTAGCATCTGTATTCATTAGAGATATTGGTCTGTAGTTTTCTTTTTTTGTGCCATCCTTGCCTGGTTTTGGTATGAGGGTTATGTTGGCCTCATAAAATGTGTTTGGAAGTATTGCTTCTTCTTCAATTTTTTGGAAGACTTTTAGTAGAATAGGAACCAAGTCTTCTTTGAATATTTGATAAAATTCGCTGGTATAGCCGTCAGGGCCTGGACTTTTATTTTTGGGGAGGTTTTTAATGGTTTTTTCTATTTCTTCTCTACTGATAGGTCTGTTTAGGCTTTCTGCTTCTTCTTGACTCAGTCTAGGAAGGTTGTATTTTTCTAGGAATTTATCCATTTCTTCTAGGTTGTTGAATTTAGTGGCATAAAGTTTTTCATAGTATTCTACAATAATTCTTTGTATATCTACAGTGTCCATGGTGATTTCTCCTCTTTCATTTTGGATTTTGTTTATATGAGTTCTTTCTCTTTTTTCCTTGGTAAGTCTTGCCAAGGGTTTGTCAATTTTGTTGATCTTTTCAAAGAACCAGCTCCTTGTTCTATTAATTTTTTCTATAGTTTTTCTGTTCTCTAATTCATTTATTTCTGCTCTGATTTTTATTATCTCCTTTCTTCGGCTGCTTTTGGGTTGTCTTTGTTCTTCTTTTTCTAGTTCCTTAAGGTGGGAAGTTATGTGGTTCACTTGGGCTCTCTCTTGTTTGTTCATATATGCCTGAAGCGATATGAACTTCCCTCTTATCACTGCTTTTGCTGCATCCCATAGATTCTGATATGTCGTATTGTCATTTTCATTAGTCTGTATATATCTTTTGATCTCTGCACTTATTTCTTCTTTGACCCATTCATTTTTTAAAAGTATGTTGTTTAGTTTCCACATTTTTGTGGGATTTTTTTCCTCTTTTTTGCAGTTGAATTCTAGTTTCAAGGCTTTATGATCAGAAAATATGCTTGGTACAACTTCAATTTTTCTGAATTTGCTGATATTGTTTTTGTGGCCCAACATATGGTCAATTCTTGAGAATGATCCATGTACACTGGAGAAAAATGTATACTCAGTCACTTTGGGATGAAATGTCCTGTAGATGTCTATCATATCCAGGTGCTCTAGTGTTTTGTTTAAGGCCACTATGTCTTTGTTGATTCTCTGTTTGGATGACCGATCTAGAGCCGTCAGCGGTGTATTGAGGTCTCCAAGTATGATTGTATTTTTGTCAGTTTTTGTTTTAAGATCAATAAGTAGCTGTCTTATATATTTTGGTGCTCCTTGGTTTGGTGCATATATATTAAGAATTGTTATGTCTTCTTGATTCAGTGTCCCCTTAGCCATTATGAAATGGCCATTTTTGTCTCTAAGTACTTTTCCTGTCTTATAGTCAGCATTATCCGATATGAGTATTGCTACACCTGCTTTTTTTTGGATGTTATTTGCTTGGAGTATTGTTTTCCAGCCTTTCACTTTGAATTTGTTTTTATCCTTGTTACTTAGATGAGTTTCCTGTAGGCAGCATACAGTTGGATTTTCTTTTTTAATCCATTCTGCTACTCTGTGCCTTTTTATTGGTGAGTTTAATCCATTTACATTTAGTGTAATTATTGATACTTGTGAGTTCCCTATTGCCATTTTATATCTTGCTTTCTGTTAGTTTTGTGTCTTGTTTGATCCTTCTCTTTCGTTTTTCTATCTTTTGTTTTTATTTGGTTGTATTCCATACATCTTTCCTCTGTTGCTATCTTTTTTATCTCATGTGCTTCTGTGGTGGTTTTTTCAATGGTGGTTACCTTTGAGTAATGAAAAGGGTCCCTACCCTGTTCATTGTAGCGAACTATTTTGTGAGTACTTTTGCACTCCATCGTCCTTTGCTACTGTTAATCTCCGTCTTCTCCCCCTCTTTCTTTTTGTTGTTGTCACAGTTTAAATTTGGTTTTATTGTGTTTTTCTTGGAGCTTTTACTTGTGGCTCTGTTTTTTTTGTTCTTTGTATCTGATTGGAGAACCCCCTTTAGTAATTCCTGGAGTGGGGGTTTTCTGATGATAAATTCCCTCATCTTTTCTGTATCTGTGAATGTTTTTATTTCTCCTTCGTATTTGAAGGATAGCTTTGATGGGTATAGTATTCGTGGCTGAAAGTTCCTCTCTTTCAGGACTTTAAATATTGGGGTCCACTCTCTTCTAGCTTGTAGAGTTTCTGCTGAGAAATCTGATGATAATCTAATGGGCCTTCCTTTATATGTTGTATTCTTCTTTTCCCTGGCTGCCTTGAGAATTTTTTCTTTGCTGTTGGTTTGTGTCAATTTCATTATGATATGCCTTGGAGTAGGTTTGTTGGGGTTAAGAAAACTTGGAGTTCTGTTTGCTTCTTGAACTTGAGGCTTCAGTTCTTTCCACAGGCTTGGGAAGTTCTCATCAATTATTTGTTTAAGTATGTTCTCCATTCCATTTTCTCTCTCTTCTCCCTCTGATATACCTATTATTCTTATGTTATTCTTTTTGATGGAGTCAGATAATTCTTGTAGGGCTATCTCATTTTTTTTAATTTTTGAGTCTCTTTCTTCTTCTCTCTGTTGTGCCTCAAGTTGCTTGTCTTCTATTTCACTAATCCTCTCTTCTATCTGACCTGTTCTATTAGCTAAGCTTGTTACTTCGTTTTTCAGCTCGTGAATTGAGTTTTTCATCTCTGTTTGATTTGTTTTTATAGTTTCAATTTCCTTGGACATATATTCTTTGTGTTCATGGAGTTGTTTTCTGAGCTCCCTATATTGCCTTTCTGTGTTTTCTTGTATATCTCGGAGGATTTTTAGGATTTCTATCTTGAATTCTCTGTCACTTAGCTCCAAGGTTTCCAATATATTAAATTTTTTCTCCATAGATTTTTCCTCATCTAGCTGTGTTACCTCTCTTTCTTTTGTATCCATGATATTTGATTTTCTCTTCCTTAATGGCATCTGAGGGTGGTTTTGTTGATAGTATTAATGAGATTTAATAAAGAATAAAAAGTTAAAAAAATAAAAAAATAACAAATCGAAAAGAGTTGTTTTTTTTAAAAAAAAATTAACAATGAAATAAAGAAAAATAAAATAAAATAAAAATTTTTTAAAAAAGGAAATTATTCCCCCCTTCTTTTTTTCCTCTCCTCTCCTCTCCCCTCTTTCTTGAGAAAATCTTGTGGTGGACTGTGAGTTATAACAAACAATGCCTGTGATGGAGGGCCTGAATTGGGGAAAAGTAATAAAGGGGCAAAAAAGAGAGAAAGAAAAAAAAAAAAAAAAGGAAAAAAAAAAAAAAAAAAATAAAAAAGAAAAAAAAAAAGAGCGTATGGACCCACAAAAAGCAAATAAGGAAAAAATTTGGGTCAAGAATAAAATGATTTGCTTTTAGGTGTTGGTTTTCTAAGAGTTATGATGAGAGGAATAAGAGGAAAATGGAAAAATGGGGGGACAAATTAAAAACTTACTATTGTATTTAGTGGATCAAGAACTAGATAATATGGAGAGCCAGGGATGGGAGCACTGCTAGTGAGTTAAAAAGGTGAAGTAAAAACCCCCCAAAATTCCACAAACATAGGTTTGAGTCCCAGATAAGATAATTTGTTTGTTATTGAGGTTTGAATGAGAGGAGATGTAAAGGAGAAAGGAAGAAGCTAATATAGAGGGAGAAAAGAAAGAGAGAGAGAGAAAAAAAGAGGGAACCACTAAAAGAAGAAAAAAGAAAGGAGAGAGAGAGAGAGAGTTAAGGGTTTTGGAGTGCAACCCTCATAGAGAGAAAGGAAGAGAAGAGAAATGATAATGGGAGATGTAACACTTATGGGTAGTGTAGTTCAGGGAGAGGAGAGAGTAAGACCGGTAGAGAGTTAATCGGCCAAATTGGAGGAGGAAAAAAAAGTCTCAAGAATGAAGATAAGAGAAACAAACGAACAAATATAATAAAATGGGATAGGTTATAAAGTCTGCAGATTATTCTTGATTTTGAGAGGTTATCTTCTTGCTTTTTCTTTTCTCTCCCTCTTCCTGGTCGGTGACTCTGTACCCCGGGTTCTGCCCCTTTGGCACGCTCAGGTAGAGGTTTGCAGTTGATAAGTCTCTATGGCAATGTCATGTATTGTGCTTTAGTCTCGTTGGCAGTTGAAGCTCATTAGCATTTATAGGCTCCGACAGTGAGAGAGTCCGTGTTCCTGGAGCCTTTCTCCTAGTCTTTCCTTCCTCAATTAGTAGCCTGATAGCCCAGGTATGGGGTTGCTGCTGCCTCTGCCTGGATAGTAAGAGGCTCAAATTGCTGGCAACTCCCCACTCTATTTCCACTCAGCACAGGGCTCTGGGTAAGGCTCAGTCAGTCAGAGCTGCTAGCATAATCAGGCGGGCTTTCCGCCCACTCGAACACCTCTGGCTCTGCCACTCTATCCGGTAACACAAGCTGGCGCTCACTTCCGGGGCGCTTGGAGGAAACTCTCACTCACTGTCTGCAACCAGGATATCCGGCCAGCGGTCTCACGCTCTGAGTGAAACCCCCAACCGCAGGGAAAAGTTGCAGCGTTGGAATTGAGTCTCGCTCCGTCCCCGTGTGCGGCTTTTGCAAGGCGCTGGGGTGGCTCGAGATTCCGCCTTGGCCCACACAAAGGCCCCTGACTCTGCCCCTCTGTGCGATAACACGGGCGCGCACTGCCGAGGCACTCGGAGGAATCGCTCACTCCTTATCTGCGCGCGCAAACCAGGATATGAGGCTGGCTGCGGTTCCCTCTGAATGAAACAGCCTCCAGCACGGAAAATCTCCACCGTTGGGATTAGTTCTCACTCCCTCCCGTGTGTGGCTTTCCCAGGGCGCTGGGGCTGCCCAGAGACTCTGCCCTCAGCCCACAGAAAGGCCTCTGACCCTGCCTCTCCGTGGGGCAACACGGGCACCCACTTCCGCGGCTTAGGAAGAAATCTCTCTTCCACTAACTGCGCACCGACCAGGAGACCGGGTAAAATGGCCTCTCCGCTTGTCTTTCTTTGTTTGGGTTTGGCGAGAGTGTTAGCTTGTATTGCCCGGGTTGCCACAGGATCAGATTTTTCTCGGCTTGGATGTCTGAGCCACAGCCTGGTTCGGCCGTTTTTGCTGCGGCGGCCTGGATCTATTCACCCTCTTTGCCCGCCTCAGTTTCTATATTCACAGTTACCAGAAAAAACCGCCCTGTTTAGGTTAGTGAGGAAGGCGGAGCATTTCTTACTCCCTATTTCCTTCGGGGTTTGGTTATATATTTAGCCAATTTTTCACTCAATCATACCTTTGGGTGTATTGCGAAGAATCTGGAAGCTCCAAGTATAGGTTTTTCTGTTTCTGGTTGAAGATCTTGTTGAGTTTTGGGGGAGATTTATCGGTATCGCTTCCTACTCCGCCATTACTCTGATGTCATCAACCGTTTTTTTGAGTTTTTAACAGATTACTCGGTCAGTGGGCATCTCTCTTCTGAAGCTCATCTGATATGATGAATGGACCTCAGTGCCAGTTGTGTGTTTTGGACACCTTCTCTAGACCCTTGGCCTTTAGAGGCCCGCCCCATGCTTCCTCCTACTAAGCATCCTTGTGGCTTTTGGAGGATCCATGGCTGCTCCCTCTGTCAAGGTCCTGTATCAGGTAAATAGCAAACACATATATCTCCTTTGATCTAATGACAGTTTGGAGTACAGTTACTTCTCAAACCACAGACTTCACCTCCCAGACCCTCAATTTTAAATTTCTCATGTGTGTTTAGGACAGCAGTCTCCTGTGCCATCTAAGAAATGCAAATCTAAGCACAGGAATCAGAAAATCTACAGCGCTACACTGTCCTCTCGACATGCTAACTTAGCATTCCCTAGCCAGGGTTCACTTTGTCCTCCAAGGGCCATTTGGCAATGTCTCGGGACATGTTTTGTCGTCACAGCTGGGAAGGAGGTACCACTGCATCCAGTGTGAAGAGGCCAGGGAGGCTGCTCAGTATTCTGCAACGTGCTCACCTAACTCCCAGCAGCCAAGCATTGTGCACCCCAAGATGTCAGCAGTGCTGAGGTTGAAAACCCCACCCTAGGAATTATTTGTTTTTCTTTATTCTTAAGAAGAATAAAACTATAAAGATGAAACTATAATATTTATGACACTTCCTCAACTCTTTATATTAATTAACTTACTAACCATATACAGGGAGTCCTCGGGTTACAACACAGTTCCATTCTTCTGACAGTGACGTAACCCAAATGTTGGTGTCAGTCAAAACACACCCTAGCCTAAGTCATTTAACTATCCTAACACAGTTGTAAAGTCATCATCTAGAACATAAAAACACAACTAAGCCACAGAAAATGGAAAAGGACAGAAACATACTGCACTGAACACTGTATTGTACTAAACGAAAAATATGACAAAACAATGAATATAAAAAAAACGTACAGCCCTGACGGCGTAAGCCGAAACACCAATGTCTCAATTTTTTTAAGTTTTTATGGTAGTGAACGTTATAAACTCAAATCATTCTATGTTGAGATTGTGGTAACCCAAGGACCCCCTGTATATGAATTCAGGCACTGATATCTGGGCTGGGATACAGTGACTCTCATGGCTTCCTTACTAAAGAGGGAGGGGCAATATACAGGGAAATAAATACATTAGCAAACATCTTAACCACTAATAGTTTTCTATAGGTGATAAAGCAGAATTATGTGATAAAGAAAGTGTGCTGTCACTTTGTGTTACGGTGGTCAAGGAAGGCCTCTCTGAAGAAGTGGTAACTGGGCTGACATCCAAACAGAATGTGGCCAAACAGAATCTGGGAAAGGAGCATTTAGGTAAGTCAAGGGCTGTAGGCAGGACCGAGCATATAAATGTTGCAGGAAAATCAAGAGGTTGGTGAGTGCTGAGGAACACCTTACAAAATGAGGACAGAGAAGAATGCAACAGGTAGGTCTTTGGGAACAGTAACCAGGCCCTCTTAACCAAAAGAACATTGGAGGGACTTTGGTCCTGAGTATTGAAGATATCTATGAATCCCTTTGAACACCTACAAATTTTTATGCATATGACTATGTGTATAGTTTGCATTATCTTCAAACATGGCCCTTGTTTAAATGGAGCTCACCCCTCATGTGTCTCTCCTCCATGCACACAGTCACGACCCTCGGACACCAGATGTATGGGTTTTCCACAGATCAGGCAATTCTCTGTGACAGCAGCTGGGTGTTCTGTAATTCGATTCAATTCTAGCACTTGCCTGACCAGGCGGTGGCGCAGTGGATAGAGCATCGGACTGGGATGCGAAAGGACCCAGGTTCGAGACCCTGAGGTTGCCAGCTTGAGCATGGGCTCATCTGGTTTGAGCAAAAAAGCTCACTAGCTTGGACCCAAGGTCACTGGCTCGAGCGGGAGGTTACTCAGTCTGCTGAAGGCCCACGGTCATGGCACATATGAGAAAGCAATCAATCAACAACTATGGTGTCGCAACGAAAAACTGATGATTGATGCTTCTCATCTCTCTCCATTCCTGTCTGTCTGTCCCTGTCTATCCCTCTATCTGATTCTCTCTCTGTCCCTATTTAAAAAAAAAACACAATTCTAGCACTACCTGGCGTTAGTGCAGACCCCATAGATTGTGGGCTCACTCCCACAAGACTACACAAGACATTAATCGGAAGTACTAGCCCCCCTGGTTACTGACAGCTGCTGTCTGACTTAACTACAAATTGGAGGTTCTCATTATCCTCCTGCTTGGAGTCAACAACTTGTTAGGACAGCTCACAGAACTCAGGGAAACACATCTAGCAATTTATAATATAATAAAGGATGTAATAAAGAATGCAGACGAACGGCCAGATAGAGCAATAGAAAGAGTGAGGTCCAGCAAGGTCCTGAGTGCAGGAGCTTCTGACCTGTGCAGTTGGGGTGAGTGTGTTCACCAACCCAAAAGCTCTCCAAACCCCATACTTTGAGGATTTTTATGGAGGCTTCACCACATCGGCAATGCAAGTTGGAGCTGAAAGTCCCAGCCTATACTTATGGCTTGGTCATTCTGGTGGCCAGCCCCTATCTTGAAGCACCCAGGAGCCACCGAGAGTCACCTCATTAAGCAAAAACATTCCTATTACCTGAGAAATCTCCTGAAATTTGGGAGCTCAGTGTAGATACTTCTTTTCTAGCACTGAGGAAGTTACAAATATCTCAGGAGCTCTGTGTCAGGGACCAGGGTCAAAGAGGAAACATTCGAACCAGAGATTCCCTACACTGCTATTTACAAGGGGCCTCAGGAGATCTGGGGCAGCAACTGGAGGCAGGGGCAAATCTGGATGCTTATTATTATTTCACAACCCCAAACAAAGATTGAGGTCTAATCATTAGAAGCCTGTTACTTGCACAGAGTAGAGACTTGTGTCCAAATTAGGATGTTTATTATTCCTCTCAATGTATACCTCAAGTCCACAGGGAAGCCAAGCCTCTTTTAGGGATTTTCTGAGATTTGGGTATATTCCAGGTTGTGGAAGCAGCAGTTTATTGGACTTCTACCTCACGTGTCTTCTTGTGATTCTTAAAATATATATATATATATATATATATATATGTCAAAAAGCAATTTAATAACAAATTACCATAATGACCACAGTTCTGACCCCTAGAGGGGTCATCCAGGAGGTTAATCAAATGCATTTTTTGGCCTCTGAGAAATAGGGATGGAGTGCCTAGACCTGCACAGAAAGAAAGAAAACGGCTTCCTTCTCCCCTTCTTCAGGAGAAAACGGCCACCACTCTCTAACCAAGCTCTCCAAAGAATGGATCACCTACACACAACCCTCTCTGGCTGGACAAAAAAGGATCATGGATGCCTCGAGTAGCAGTACCTAACAGCAAAGAGAATGCAGTAAATTAAATTAAAGGGACTAAATACACTAGCCCAAAGCCTCGGAGTCAGGAAGGCATTTCACAGAAAACCTTGTGAGGAGAGTGGCCAAGATGAAGGAAAAAATCTGACAATATTCAGGCAGCAGACCCAGTTTGGTTATGGCAGCTAAGTAATTTCAAACTACAAAAAGAATTTTAGGCTTCAAAACACCAGCTCCCAAATAGTGTTATAATTAGTATTATTTTCAGATTAAAGAAAATGCCACTTTTGTGTAACAAATTACCTCCATTTTAAAAGCAAAAAGAATATATTTCACTTCATAAAAAATGTCCAAATGGAAGCATTCTTACATTAATTATTTCACTCTATTCAAAAAGCATATTCCTGCTTGCTTCTTATTATGCCTTCCAGCTTCTACTTTGAAAAACATGTTAAGAAGCTGGAAGGTATTTTTTTTTAATGAAAGGAAAAAAAGAAAAAAAGAAAAATAATCTTTGAAGCAATTAGAGTCAAAATGGAGAATACATAAATATACATGTATGTATTTCTTTATTTGCCCCTAGATGGAACTCCTGTTTTCTTCTACCTCCCTACTTGGCAACAAAACCTGAAGCATCTTTCTTCCCTTGAACTTCAACAGCAGGCAAATGTTTGCCCCAGAACTGAATCAGATTCTGTTCTGTGGATTGATTGGCAAGAGTTTTCATAAAGGGGTGGGGTCCCCAGAGGGCAAATACATAATTTTTCTAATGCATTTCTTTCCCCTCCCCACCAACTTAGCAACCAAATCTATTTCTAAACCATTTTATCTGAGAGTAATAATTAGCAGCACGTTGCAAAAGACAAAATGCCACCATCATCGCTCGTGGGGTCTGTAGTTGCTCTTGTAAAATTACCAAAAATACAATTTCACTGTGGGAACAAAGGACATATGTTAAGTAAATATTGTTACAGATTTTAGATTTTGAGGAAGAAACTTTTAAATCTGAATGTTACATAAAACCACAGGAAATTGGGCTTAACATGGATTCTCTCAGCATTCCCGTCACCAGCCTTGGTGACTGAGGTGCAGGGTGTCATTTTGTGTGAGGAATCACCAAGCACAGCCTTTCCTAGCATGGGGAATTGAAGCACTCGAATTGAAAACATCTGAACAATTAAGGCGCCCCCCTCAAGTGAGTCTCAGTATCTAGAAACTGATTTCTAAATGAAAAATATATAAATATGCTCCCATCATTAGAAGACATTAATAGTGAAACATTGAAATTATGTGAATATTAAAAAATGATCTTTAGATTGAATGTTTGTAAGGGAAACAAATACCAAGAGAGTGGAAATAAACGTGTGATGATGTCTTTTGTACTGGGGCAGAGAGGTTGACAAGCCGCACACATCTCAGGGAGGGGCTTCACTCTTTCCCGGCCCTAGAAGCACGTGGTCTGGGCCTTGCACACAGGCAAGATTAGTGCAGCAACATCCTGTTTTGTCGGAGGCCTGGCTTCTGATGATCTCACCTCTCCAGAAACAGAGCAGTGATCCAGAAACCCTCAGCCGTACGCCTTAGCCAGTTGTTTCCAGAGGCTCTTGTCAGGCACCAAGCAAAACTTCCTGATTCAGGTTTTATCCCCAGTCCTAAGAGTCGCAGCAGTCTGATTAATCATACCACAGCACATTAGTCAGTGCAAATGAGAAAGGGCTGGGGATGCCCCAGAGGCAGGACAAAGCTGCTATGTGAAAGACAGCAACAAGACAAAACAGTAAAACTACTGTACAGTAATTGATGGTCATTAAGATGAGCCTGAGTCATCAGGGGAAGCTAAATTATACTCTTATGCTCCACTTAAGAGAGAAGGATAATGCACAGGAGTTCCCAAACCTGGCTGAATATGAGATTGGCCTACAATATCCTGGTTCAGTAGGTCTGGAGTGGATGAGCCCAAAAACATGCATTGTATTTTAACATGTGGCTCAGGGAATGCAGATTTAGCTGAAACACATAATACGACTTGGGAGCATCTCATGTCATAGATGAGGAATCCATGGCACACAGAGAACTTTCCCCAGGTGGCCTAACGAGTAGTAAATGGAAAAGCCAGCATTCCAGCTCAGGCCAACACTAGCAGATTCTTCCAGGGTTCTGCTGCATCTTTTTGCTCTTTGGAGCCAATATATTGGCTTGATTCTGGGTTTCTTAAAGTACATTATTTGGAAACTTGTTAGGAATTCGAATTCTCAGGCACCACACTAACCTTAGGAATCAGAAACTCTGGGAGTGAAGCCCAGCAATCTTTTTTAGAAAAATCTCCAAGAGATCTTGAAATCTACTGTACTAACTTATATCAGATATAATATAAATAAGGGTAAAACAACAGGAAGCATAAAATGTCTCATTTGGTAATTCGCAGAAGTACCCAATCTTCTTGGTTTCTAGAAAGGACAGGTGTTCTTCAGAACTGTCTTCCTGTGCATTTCAACCCTCCAATGGAAGGCCTTTCTCTACGTCTGAGGCATCTTAGTGTTCTTATGTCCTTTTCTTTGGCTACCTCTTAAAAGCTCTTTCTCAGAAAGCAATTTCTCAAGGACACATTATCAGTCAGGGTTCTAGATGATGGAATAAAAACACACAAATAAACTTTGGAGTGACTTGATCAGAAATAGGTTTCACTAGAAGGATATCAGATAGCTCATAGCATCAACCAGAGTGCTGAAAAAAAGGCTAGTAACTCTCATTCAGAAACTAAGAGAATCTATTCAGCAAAGAACACATCGGAAGCCACAGCATGGGACACTCCTTCAGTCACTCCCTCCACAAAGTCTCCTGAATAATCTCTAAGTAGCCATACCTTTTTGCATCACTCATTCAAGATTCAATATTCCAAGAAAAAGCATCCAGCTGGCCAAACCTAGAATGAATCCCCAAGTGCCCACCACTAGAGAAGAGGGAGCCAAACTCTGCATATTTTAGCCTGGTCCACTCTAGGCACCTCATGCCTGACCTAGAGGCACAGGATACACTCTCAAAACACTATGTTGAACTAGAATTTTTGGATTCTTAGTACTTTATTCATGTTTTTCCTGGTAAAAGTGAATTCAAATAGAGAGGTTTCTGAAAACTTTAGGGTGAGGAATTAACACACAATTTTTTTTCAGTTATTTGCTAAGCTTATAACACCATAATCTCTCACAATAGAAAGGTAAACTAAGTCTCAGCTCTGAGAATCTATGCATGCTGAGGATAAATTAAATCCTATCTCATCATCTGTGTTTTAGAAAACCAAGATTATTCCCATCATAATAGATAATTCTTCTTACTTTTAAATCTTCTCTACATTTGAGCATACCACCTTCAACATCTTTTCTATTTATTTATCAAATGTTTATCAAAAGCCTATTTGGTGCCAGAAATGGTACCAGGTGGTAAGAATATAACAATGCTTAAGTATACTCTGCCCTCAAGATATTCTAGTCTATTATCATATAAGTGTTTTTAATCTGGGATCCATAAATGCTTTTTAAGAGATTCATGTCTATCTATATATTACTAAATGAATAAGATATAATATACATACCATGGAATATTATACAGCTATAAAAATAATAACATCTTGCATTTTGACAATATGGATGAACCCAGGGTGTACTGTGCTAAGTGAAATAAGTCAGATAGAGAAAGACAAACACTATGATTTTACTTATATGTGGAATCTGAAAAACAAAACAAGACAGACAAACAAACAGAACAGAACAGAAACAGACTCATCGGAATGAAGAACAAAATGATGGCTGCTGGTGGGTGGGGCTAGGGAGATGGGGGAAAAGGTGAACTGGATTAAGTACAAACTTTTAAATTTAAAATAAGAGCTTGACCAGGTGGTGGCGCAATGGATAGAGCCTCGGACTGGGATGTGGAGGACCCAGGTTCAAGACCTCAAGGTTGCCAGCTTGAGCGCGGGTTTATCTGGTTTGATCAAGGCTCACCAGCTTGAGCCCAAGGTCGGGGCTTGAGCAAGGGGTCACTCGGTCTGCTGTAGCCCCCTAGTCAAGGCACATATGAGAAAGCAATCAGTGAACAACTAAGGAGCCGCAACGAAGAATTGATATTTCTCATCTCTCTCCCTTCTTGTCTGTGTGTCCCTATCTGTCCCCCTCTCTGACTCTCTCTGTCTCTGCCACAAAAACATTAATTAATTTATTAATTAAAAATAAGAAAGTCACAGAAATGTAATGTACAGCACAGGGAATATAGTCAATAGTATTTTAGTAACTTTGTGCAATGACAGATGATCACTAGATTTATCATGATGATCACTTGGTTGTAAGACCTATAAATGTTTAACTATATCATACACCTGAAGCTAATATAATATTGTATGTCAACTATACTTTAATAAAAAAGACATATGCTCTCAATAACCGCTACTGAAATAAAATATCTATCTGCTAAAATTACTTACAAATACCTAGCAATACTTACTTTTCACCTATCTTTCTTTCAATCACTATACATTGGAATGGGAGGGAAAGATAGAGATCTCCCACGTTTCTGCTAGTGACTCAAGTTGATTTTGCTTCCCTGTCTCTGCCCCTGCATCTGGCAGGCAGGAAGTGAGAATTCACACCTCCCCTCCAACAGGCCTTAATCAATAAGGGACGGCAAAGAAGATATAGCTTACCTCCCTCTCCCAACTGGGGAGACAGTTTTGAGGCCTCAGTTCTGAAGTGACCCCAAGAGATCCCCACTGGGATTCAACTCAAAGTCTCTCTGCCTCTGCCTCGTCTTCCCTGTCTCTCTTCCCCACTCCCACCTCCCAAATCAACCACTCCCACTGGAATCCTTGTCTCAGACTCTGTTTCTGGGGAAACCCAAACTAAGACAGAATCGACAAGCCAATGAGATTTTTTAAAAACACTAGCTTAGTGGCAGACAAACAAACCAAAGACTTCAACAGTCTCCTACTGCGGCCAGTATTCTTACAGGGATGTGTGTGGTGATTATAGGAAAACCCCTGGTGAAAGACAGGGGATTTATAAGGAGAGCAGAAATGACATCAAATCACTACATAAACAACTAAGGAATTTCTCTAGGTAAAATAAAGAAAAACTCTTAATCCAAATATATATTTTTAACATTTTCAGTCTTTTTTTAAAATTTATTTATTCATTTTTTTAGATAGGAGAGAGAGAGAAACAGAGAGAGCAAGGAGAGAGAGAGAGAGAGAGAGAGAGAGAAGGGGGGAGGAGCTGGAAGCATCAACTCCCATATGTGCCTTGACCAGACAAGCCCAGGGTTTCAAAACAGCGACCTCAGCATTTCCAGGTCGATGCTTTATCCACTGCGCCACCACAGGTCAGGGCTGACATTTTCAGTCTTTTCTCTTAACCTAATGTCATTTCCTAGAGTCAAAAACAGCTCAGAGGACAGAGGAAAATGCAAGCATTATTTCTATTTGATGAGGGAGAAAGTGACATCCGTACTTGAGAATATCAAGTAGGTATTTTATCCTACTTGGATATTCATTCAAGGCTCGGCTTTGGGAGGCACTGGGAGTCGCCTGCCTTGCCCTGACCCACCAGCTGGCAGAGCAGAAACCCGAGCATCACGTACATGTTTGCCTGCCTGCTCTGTGCTGAGTGGAGTCCAACATGATAGGAACTGTTTATTATATTATTTACTATGTGTCTGTAAGTTAACCTTTTTATGTGTATTGGCTTCCGACCGAGTTAGGAGACAAATCCCCCAGAAGAGACTTTACAAGAATGTTAGCTGAAATGTTGACTAATGATAAATTCCTTGGAGTTTCTTGCATGCTCTAACCCACCATGATGAAACTTTCATGTTTTGTCAGCTGTTGTAATTTTGCTTTCACAAATGCAATACAAATTCTCATATAAGTGACTTTCACATTTAGCGGTAACTTGCAGGAAAATTCTACTATTGTGATTTTCAAAGGCATGTGTTTTAGGAGCTTTATAAAACACACACACACACCTCTAAAAGGTTTATATTTGAATTAATTTCATTTTAGTCAGCCGTAGACAAGTTTTAGTCTACGTTTTTGAATAATTGACTCCATTATATTTGATAAAATATAGGTTAGCTTTGAAGGCAATAGCACTTACATAAAGAGCTTTTTTAATTTTTTTAAATCTTCAGAAAGCTTGTAAACCTAAAATAATTTTCATGTCCCTGTGAGGCAAGTAAGAAGCTCCAGGATTTCCTACTTTTATAAAAGAAGACCGAGCAGGGAACAGTGGAATTGTATTGAAAACATTGAACACAGAGGAATTTAAGGGGCAAGTGCTCTGTATTCAGCTGACCAAAAGTTGCTACTTTTCATCAGCATTGTTGACATGAGAAATATCTAAGTCTTGTAATAATTGCAGAGGTTAGAAACTGTAATTAAAACCACATAGAATGAATGGATGGACTTAGAAAAAGACTCATGTGCCTTAAAATAAAAGTACTTTCACCTAACCTGTGGTGGCACAGTGGATAAAACCTCACCCTGGAACACTGAGGTTGCTGGCTTGAAACCCCGGGCTTGCCTGGTCAAGGCACATACAGGAGTTGATGCTTCCTGCTCCTCCCCCTTGTGTCTTCTTTCTCTCTCTCTTTCTCTCTCCTCTCTCAAACGAATTAGTAAAATCTTAAATAATAATAATAATAATAAAAAGAAATAAAAGTACTCTCAACTAGTTGAGATTTATGTCCATGACTTGTCATTTTTGTGTGTGGGTGTGTCATTTTTAAATGAGGCAAGTATGCAATTATTTAAGTGTGCAAATGTTCCCAATTCCTCACCAAAGAAGGACAAAAGAGGGCAATTTGGGCCACTCAACTGTAATTCTATATAATGAGTTGTGGAGAAACAGTACATAAAAATATATATATGAATTTAAACTGAATTGAACATGAGCAATAAGGGTCACAAAAAATGATTACAGGGCCTGACCTCTGGTGGCGCAGTGAATAAAGCATCGACCTGGAACTCTGAGGTCGCCATTTTGAAACCCTGGGCTTGCCTGGTCAAGGCACATACGAAGAGTGATGCTTCCTGCTCCTCCCCCTTCTTTCTCTCTCTCTCCCTCTTTAAAATAAATAAAAATTTTAAAAATATTAAAAAAAAAAACTGTTTACAGGAATGACTGAGTCATTTACTCACGGTGGGATAAGACATCCTGCTGCAGCCCTGGCCAGTTGGCTCAGTGGTAGAGTGTCGACCTGGCATTCGGAGGTCCTGGGTTCGATTCCCAGCCAGGGCACACTGGAGAAGCGCCTATCTGCTTCTCCACCCCTCCCCCTCTCCTTCCTCTCTGTCTCTCTCTTCCCCTCCTGCAGCCGAGGCTCCATTGGAGCAAAAAGATGGCCCGGGCGCTGGGGATGGCTCCTTGGCCTCTGCCCCAGGCGCTAGAGTGGCTCTGGTCGCGACAGAGCGACGCCCGGATGGGCAGAGCATCGCCCCCTGGTGGGCTTGCGGGGTGGATCCCAGTTGGGCGCATGCGGGAGTCTGTCTGACTGCCTCCTTGTTTCCAGCTTCAGAAAAATTAAATAAATAAATAAATAAATAAATAAATAAATAAATAAATAAATAAAAGACGTCCTGCTGCAGCTTCTCCTGAACCCAGGGAAGGTGGTCTTATCATTTTACTGCCCACTTAGTTAATTATTCTGGAATGTAGTGACCTCTTTTTGTTCTTAGAGGCTATGCATGAATGGCCATCGTGGAACAGCGTCTAGCCAAACTTTTTCTGTAAAGTAGGTAGGTCTCAGACTTGTCCCTGAAGCTCTAGTTGCACACGGCAGGTGGCCGCCTCCGGAGCCCAGGCTGAGGCTTCCCGGACTGGTGATGTGTTCCAGCATGGTTTGGTGAGATTTGTACATATTCATAATTCTTGTTTTCTTAGTCTATTGCTTTAGCTAGCTACTACTCAAGAACCCACGCTGATGTTTTTCCACTGGTGATCGTCAATGTAAAACAAGTTCCAAACCTGTAGGAATTTTTTTATGAGTTTATTTGAACCAAACTGTCAACTTTTGCCAGGAAGCAAAGTCTCAATGAATTAAGAAAATGCTTCAGAAAATGGTGCTTTTAGCACTTATTTTATACAGAGACGTAAAGAGATTACATAAAATAGATTGGATTGGTGATAGACTAGGGAGGTGGGGAAATCTTTGGGACTGGATAAAAAAAAAAGTACTGAAATTTATTTTACACAGGTAGGAATGATAGTTCATAGTTAATTGACATGATAACAATAACAATGAGGGAATCTGTGGGTTCCTGCCCTGGTGGGACACATTGTGAGGGTGGGGCAGACAAAGAAGATCACTTGCGTGTTATCAGGTACAATATTATAGATGCAAAAGTCAACAGACAGGCTAGATTAAGGTAAACACTGACCTTTGTTAGATTAGAATACCCCCTAGGACATGACTACCCTCCATGAACTGTTTTTACATAGAAAGTTTTCATTTCAGACCATCCTGTATGGTTACTTTAGGTCTCTGAGTCTGTACATAGTAGATTCTTAAAAGGGATTATAAAAGACTGTCTTAAAGGATGAACCTGTCATATTATCCTAGCTTTCAAGTCCCTGAAATAATAAATAGGTGTTAAGATTGTTAAACTTTTTAAAATATTCATTATCCTCTATAGTTTTTATTGCAAAATCAAACTCACACATATGCAAATGTCTTTACTTGGATCACCTTACGGCAAACATTTTATGATGTTAAGTGTACATGAATAGTAATGATGTGAAAATAAAAAAAAATTTTTTCTTACCCCCACCCCCAATTAAAAAAACACATTTTCCAGATGGAACCAGGTGGTTCAGAATCTGACTGGTATTTCCAGTGAGGCTGTGTTGAATTGCGAGTGCAGGAGTAATCACGCCTTACTAAAAGAGGGAGCTATCTTCATACCTCAATTTGCATAATTGATCTAGTATGAAGTAAATCCTGTAGCACTCTGGGGACCCTGTGTTTGTCTCTATGTTCAGTGTCTAGGAGGCATTAGCCATCAGATGGATGTATACGTGCATCACCTTCCTCGTGGCTTTCCTGGGAGCTCAACAAACCTTAAAATAATGACAGAATAATCAGAGACATAAACATGTTTCTTTTGGACAAATTTGATGTGTTATAATGGAGTGTTTATGAGTCAGTTACAACCTTCTCTGCCACAGCTTTATTTAGAGAAAGCAGGCAGCGTAGAGAAGCAAGCAGCTGCAAAAGTTTCCTACCAAGATGAAATAAAAAATTCCTATTAAACGCTGCTTGACTATCAATGAGTAAACGAGTCCCAATTCTTGGGGTTGAGGCTCAGAGAAATACCATTGTCCCTATTTTTGGTATGAATATTTTAAGGTCAGATTGCAATTCAGAAACAAGCAAGTAGACTATGTTGATGAGAAAACCCCATAATGGTGGTTGTTTTTCTATGAAGCTATTTATGGTACATATTTGGAAACCAGAATCTTGTGAAGCAGTGAAGCTACTCAGGTCTACACAAATGTGAAAAAGAAAAAAAAATTTTTAGTTGTTTTCAGACCATGAGCACTGGCCACACACTTTGAAAAAGCTATACCACAAATACAAGTATAAAATTGCCTACCAATAAACAAAACAAGTGTAATTGTGACACATTCATAAACAGTATTGAAAATGACTTTGATGACCCCTATAAAGCCTGAGAAGATGACATATCAAGTGTGAAAAGAGAGTGAGCCAAGCCCAAGAGGTGAGTTCACTCTCTGCCCCAAGCCAGAGAACAGCAGCAGCCTGTGGTTAAGTGGCAGAAGGAAAGGCTGGCCAGGGTGGTGAGTGCAAACAGGACATTGTTTACATATCGGAGAACTTAAAATGTATCCCATAGAGAATAGTAATATACTGCAGAAGTCAAAACAGAAAAGTATCATCAGACTTGCCCATTAGAAACAGTTCAGAATATACAAGATAACTTTCTCAGGGACATAATTAGAGGAAGTAAAACAAATCAGGGAGATATTGGAGATATTTCTAACTAGAGTGGCTGGGTGAACAGTGATGCTATTCAAGGTCTTCAGTGGAAAGAAACGCAGGTTTCAGAGGAGGTTCACCTTGTATTAGGTCTGAAGTATTCTTGGAATATTCATGTAGAGATGTTTAGCAATGGCTGACTATACAAGTGAAAAAATTTTAAGGAAAATATTTGAAATATTGATTGAGGTATTCATCAGCACTGAGATGACAGTGGTATACATGAAGGTAAGAATTAAATGATTACTATATCTATAATACTTAAAATGGTTTCAGGCACATAATAGGTACTAACTAAATGTTTTCCCTTAATGATTACTAGATTTATACTTTCTCATGGAGTTTTTTTCCTTGATGGGATTCATTATTTTTTGTGATTACATATTTGTTTGTATGATCAATTGATTGAATTTCTTTCTCATTACTAGGCAAACTCCCTGAGGGCAGGGCCAATATCTGTTTCAGAGGTTTTTAACTTTTTTGAAATGGTTTTAGAGTTCCAGATAAGTTGCAAAAGTGACAAAGAGAATTCTTGTATATCTTCCCACAGTTTTCCCTAATGTTAATCTTACAGTGCAAAAATCAAAACCAAAAATTTAACACTGATAAACAATACTTTTAACTAAACCATAAAGCTTACTTGAAGTTTGAAAGTATTTCCATGTTTGTCTTTTTTCTGGTTAGGTATCCATTCCAGGATTCTACAATGCCATCTTCTATAGCAGGGGTCAGGAAACTTTTTGGCTGAGAGAGCCATGAACGCCACATATTTTAAAATGTAATTCCATGAGAGCCATACAACGACCCATGTACATTACGCATTATCCAATAAAAATTTGGTGTTGTCCCGGAGGACAGCTGTGATTGGCTCCAGCCACCCGCAGCCATGAACATGAGCGATAGAAAATGAATGGATTGTAATACATGAGAATGTTTTATATTTTTAACATTTTTTTTTTATTAAAGATTTGTCTGCAAGCCAGATGCAGCCATCGAAAGAGCCACATCTGGCTGGCGAGCCACAGGTTCCCGACCCCTGTTTATCGTCTCTGGCAGTTCCTTGGTCATTCTTTATCTTTCATAAACTTGAGACTTTTCAAGGTCTGGTGCTCCATCTGAAATTATATGGTGTTTTCTCTTGATGATAGTTACATTTTTGGCAAAATCCCATAGAAGTGATATCATAGTCTATTGGTGCATCCCATCAGGACTGCACAATATCCATATGTCTAATTACCGATAACATCGATCACTTAGTTAAGGTGGTCTGCTTGTTTTGTTTTTGTTGTTGTTTTAGTATAAAGTTACTATTCTGTTTTTCATCACTATTATGTCTTCAACTCTTAGCACGATGCCTGGTACATAATAGATGCCTAATAAATATTTGTTTATAAACGAATGAGTGTTGGCTAGTTCAATTTCTCTCCTCAATTTAAGTAGCTGAACAATGTACTCTTTTCTGTTTTCCCAAGCCAACATAGCTACTATTAGAAGAGAGATGGCTTTGTTAGTTTTCCAACTCTTCCCTGAAAAGAGTAAGTAAGTTCTCCATTTTTTCCCATTTGACATCTAGTTTGTAGTTACTAAATGCACAGATTTATCCTTATCATTCGGGGGGGCTAGGGTACTGGATAAGGGTAGCTGGGATAGGAGGTCACATGGTTGTGAAAGTCAGAATCAGAAGAAGCCAGAGGTCAACTCTTCATTTTTTTCTTTGAAACATTTTTCTTTCCATAAGGATAAGTGCAGAGTCTGTTTCAGGAACTCTCCAACGGCAAAAGTTTATAGGCAGGAGCTCCAGAAAGTGTTGTCAGGCTTTTGCATAAATGCTTGAGTCTTTAGAGAGTGTTATTATAAATGTTACACATTGTACCATTTTCACAGTTGAAGGAGAAAAAAAATCTACAATGTTCTTGCCCTAAATTCTAATTTACTCAGTAATTAATCTGAAATGAAAGCTAATTTCTTTGCTTACTTTGACAAATATTTTAGAACAAAGGGGTTACTTTAATATTTTAACTGACGTGCTAATCTATTTTTGATGACACTAATCTTTTTTGGCTGGAGGCAGTGGCTGAGTGGCCTCCCCATCACCGTAGTTCAACCTAGACTCCCTGGAGCCAGAGGTTCAAATCCCAGCTGGGTCACCCCCGAGGAAGGCTGATAAATTGAGTGCCTTATGATGCAATCCTGACAGGGTGGTGATCTTTCAGCAGAACCCTTGAAAGCTTAAGTTTTCTCTGGACATTAATGATCCCCAAATAGAACAGACCACAGTATCCAAAGCATATTTTTCATTAGTCCTTAACCCCAAATGCATGAGAGAATGTTTATGATAGAGGGGAAGGTTAAACGTGTTGAAAAAGACAAGCTCTGCCAAATGCAAGAAGATCCCAAACAGGTGTAACAGGAGACCAATCTGCTGGAGCCATGAGAGTGTACACATCCAAATATTCCACCAGCGTTCGTGAAACCCTGGGCCGTTTGACGTTGAATATTCTGAAGCAGATGGTAAAATATACTTAGAAAGTATAATAAATAAGTGCATTATAGAAATGGAAAAAAAATGAAAATCATGAACCAGCCCCTACAAGCCTTCTTAATTTTGTGTCCCTTCTGATCCCCACGTGATCGCTGCATAGATCGCCAGGCAACCAAGTTGGGGTACTTGGTTCTCCAACACGTTGTTCAGCAAAATGGGGTTCAAGGGTGGAAAAGTTAAGCCAACTCGCTGGAGATCCGGGTGAGAAAATTAACAAATTTATTTTGCTTCACAAATTCCACCAGTGAAAGCAGGGAAGTCTGCAGTACTCTCTCTGATTGTATCACAATTCACACGGGGGGTCTTAACGTTAAACAGGTGACATGTGAATACATGTATAGACAGCTTATGTGCACATTCACATGTACATTCTGTTTGATAATGTTTTGGTTTATGTTTGCTACCTGAAACGACCAATTAAATAATTGATTATAATCAAAACTCTAACTAATACAGCAGTGTTATTTATGGGCTTTGAAAGTAGTTACTCAATTATTAACTAAATTTAGCTATTTTCCCTAAGGTTTAACTCATTCATTCATTTTTCATTCAACAAATGTTAACAAATACTTACTGCATTTAATGTAGCATTCTATTCATTTGCCTTTGATCAAGTTGTGCCATTTGTATGCGTATGTGTGTGGATATGTGTGTATGCACTGATGACAATTCATCTAGACATTAACCCTCTAAAGGGCAAGAATAATGATTAGGATAAAACAATAAAAATTATTGGCAGATTAGTGACTACAATTCTAAGGAAAACAATAAAAGAATCGTATTTCAATATTCCTATAATGACCAAATAGAGACATTCATATAACTATGAAAAAAGATAGAAATGTACCATATGACCTCTTTTGCCTACATTTGTTGTAGAGTCAATCCAAAATGGAGTAGATTGCATTTACAATGGGGAGTGCTTACTAGAGACATTAGAAAGAATTCCTGGAGTCCCGGGTTCGATTCCCGGCCAGGGTACACAGGAGAGGTGCCCATCTGCTTCTCCACCCCTCCCCCTCTCCTCCCTCTCTGTATCTCTCTTCCCCTCCCGCAGCGAGGCTCCATTGGAGCAAAGATGGCCCAGGTGCTGGGGATGGCTCCTTGGCCTCTGCCCCAGGTGCTAGAGTGGCTCTGGTCACCGCAGAGCGACGCCCCAGAGGGGCAGAGCATTGCCCCCTGGTGGGCAGAGCGTCGCCCCCTTGTGGGCGTGCCAGGTGGATCCCGGTCGGGCGCATGTGGGAGTCTGTCTGACTGTCTCTCCCTGTTTCTAGCTTCAGAAAAATACAAAAAAAAAAAAAAAAAGAAGAAGAAAGAATTCCTGTCTATAGGTAATGAAAGAAGAAAACATTGTCTTCTCTTTTCAAAGAATAAAGTCTTACAATTTAAGAGTTTAGAGAAACTAAAGATTATCTAATCTGTTGCCTGTTAATCCTTTAAGGGATCATATACCCCTTTAGCATCTAATTAACACCTTGACTTTCCTTTCTGGAAAAACATTCACATACAAAATATGGTAAAATATTTCAAAGCGTTTGTGAAGACCCTCTTTAACCCCAATTAAAACTTTTATTTCCTCCAATATTCCCATTGTATGGATGAATCAACTGAAGCCCAAAAGTTAGATTGGGTTTAATTGTGTCCCCCACCCCCAAATTCTATGTTGATATACCAACCTCAGTACCATAGAATGTGAATATATTTGGAGATAAGGACTTTAAAGAAGTAATTAAGTTAAAATTAAGTCCTTAGGTTGACGCTAATCCAATGTAATTTATGTTCGTATAAAAAGAGGAGACTTGGACACAAACATGTATAGAAGGAAGACTAAGTGAAGATACAAGAGAAAGCAGCCATCTATAAGACAAAGAGAACTGCCTCGAAAGAAACCAGCTCTACTGACACCTTTATCTTGGACTTTGTTGGGCAGATAAAATATATTATGCTCACTTTGTTAAA
Organism: Saccopteryx bilineata; assembly: GCF_036850765.1. Classification (NCBI taxonomy): domain Eukaryota; kingdom Metazoa; phylum Chordata; class Mammalia; order Chiroptera; family Emballonuridae; genus Saccopteryx; species Saccopteryx bilineata. Next base: position 66,759,404 of record NC_089499.1, on the reverse strand, counting down.
GATGGCGCTGCCCACGTGGAGGCCCGTCGCCCAGGTGATATTAATGTGTGTTGGGGGCGGGCTGTGGGCAGGCAGGATCCTTGTAGCCTGGGGCTTGGTTTTAGGACTAAGCTTTTCCCACCCTTTTTGATGTGGGGTGGTACAATCCCATCATGCCTCAGATAAGTGACTTTGTAGTAGAGACTTCCCTATTTTGTATATTGGATTAAAGGTTTTGATTTCTGCACTATAAAGTGGGGCAGACCGGGAACTTGCACTCTCGGTTCCTGAAATTAGAGTTAGAGAGCAGAGAGCAGAAAAAGGTCACATGAAGGAGGAGAGGTAGCCAAGATGGCGGAGTGTTGAAAGAGAAGCCAGTTAGTGCAGTTTGTGTAGAGAGAAGGAGATGGGGAACAAAAGAGAATAAGGCTAGTGAGCTAGAAACCTTTGATTCTAGGAAACTCGGATAAGTCAGTAGCTCTGTGAGCGCTGAATGAGTGGGTTTTGGAGCCCAGTGTGTTTTTACTTGCCTGCCGGGTGCAAGCTAGGATTAAAGATAATGGCCCACCAGTTCGTGGCTCTGTTGTTTCATTACCATCTGTCCAAATCCAATGCAAACCTGCATGGGCCAGGTGGCTCTGATGGTGGCCATGAATACTGGCTTTACAAACTTCTAGCCTAAAAATATGTAAGATAAATATGTGTTTAAGCCACCTAGTATGTGATATTTTGTTACAGCAGCCATAACAACTAATATACGAAATAAGTCCAAGTTACATAACTAATAGTAGAGCCTAAAATGGGATTCCTTTCCTCAGACTTCTCCCTAACCCAGTTGTCTTTCAAGTGTTGTATATGTTTGAATAAAGAGTACTGAAACAGACCTACTGGTCTTCTAGGATTACTTTTCTTCTATTGACGCTATGATATTATTCATTTAAGTTTAAAATGCCTTTGTCAAATAATTTAAACACTTGTAAAAATAGAAAACTAAACTGTATGGTCATGGTTCATCAGGAATAATGTAAATATAGTTGTGTTCCATGAAAAAATAAAAAAACTTTAATATTGTTCAAAATTGGTGCATCTCTCTATCTCAACTTCTAAATAAATAGCTACAATACTAAGATAATTTAGTACGAATACTTTCTCATCATAGCTTAGAATAAGCCACTGTAATTACTAAGAGTTACAACTCAATATAGAAGCCCATCTAGAAATGTCTAATCATATTACAGATGAGGTTACACTACAGATATGGTTTAGTTCAGTGGTGGGCAATCTTTTGAGCTTGGTGTGTCAAAATTCGCCAAAAAAACGAGCATAACTTGAGTGGTATGTCACTTCGAGAAAAAAACCATAATTCTGCGATATTTATAGTTTAAATAACAAAAATGTATAATTGTAATATATAACTGTATTTAATAAACCAAAATCTAATTATTTAACTTACCTGCTTAGTGACTTCTTTGTTCATCTGTCAGTTGAGTTTTTTTGTTGGTCTTGATATTATTTAACTTGTGTGGGGTGCCGTGAACTAAGATAAGTGAGGGGGAGGGGGAATTCTTTACCTAACCTGCCAATTAGTGACTTTTTTGTTGCTGAATTTCATTGGCTAAATCTTCAATTGAAGGTTGGTATTTTGTACACTTCAAGCCTAAGCAAGTTGTTGGTTTTGATATTATTAAACGCTGAGAATAAGGACTCACAAAAGTACATAGAGGGAAAAATTGTGAGTAAAGCCATTGCTATATTTTTCAGGGTGCTAAAAGTGTCTGGTAATCGGTTCCAGGCACTCCAAATTTCCTGTTGGTAGTGGCACTCCTCTTGATTCTCCAAGCGGCATCTTTCCAGATTCTCAAGCTTTGACCTCAAGTTGACAAACACCTGAGCCCAGATGCTGTCTTGAAATTCTGCAAGTTGCATCTTATGTAAATTAAGATGGCTGCCGCTATTCCTAACGGCAGGAAATAGCACCCATAGCACAGGCCCTCACCTCTCCCAGCCTCCCCCTCACTTATCTCAGTAATGATGGTCAATTAGAAATCCATGACACCCCAGAACAGTAGATTGGATGATGGTTGCTGTGGTTATGTGGTTGCTGGTAATGGCGATCACAGGGCCCCAGAGATGCGTCCCCCGTGGCATTCCACTGCTCCCTGCTCAGCCCGCCGGAAGTGAGGTAAAAGATCCCCTAACAGCCCAACCAGAAGTCCCAGAACTAGACGCTCTGTGCCGGAGTTCTGTTGTTTTGGCCTACAGACCTCCAGCACAGAGTGTCTACACTACAGCAAATGTTTTATCCTCGGCTACTGCACCTGGCCATGCAGGAGCCGAGAATGAAACGTCCTTCTTGGCATGTGGCCTCATACTTCTCTGGTATGCGGCCGCGCATCATCGAAAATGGCTACATGTGTCATAGGTTCACCATCACGGGTGAAGTTGGCTAAAAGCTAGATGCCAATATAAAAACATATTAATTTAATCCCAGCTCCTTGAAAAATTAGAGTAATGACCTTAGGTAAATTTCTTAACCTCTCTAAACCTCAACTTCTGCATTAGCAGTACAGAGATAATAGAAATATCTATCACATAGGATTATTGTGAGAATGAAATAAAATAATATATATTATATGCTTAACTCAGAATATGCCCAAAGTAAACATCTAATATACAAATTTATATAAAAAAAATTTAAAAAATTAAAAATATATAAGTAGACAAAAATTTACTGAAAATTGATCCTAGGGATAGGAAAACATAAAATTATAAAACTTTACTTGTTTTGTTAAATAGCTTTATTTAGACAATTAATTTTAATGGCATGACATTGGTCAACTAGAGCATATACATTTAGAGAAGACACTTCCAGATCATTTTGACATTTGATTATGTTGTATACCCATCACCCAAAGTCAACTCATCCTCTGTCACCCTTCATTTGATTTTCTTTATGCCCCTCCCCTCCCACCATCCCCTCTCTCTCCTCCCTTCTCCTCCTCCTGGTAACCACTGCACTTTTATCCATGTCAATGAGTCTCAATTTTATGTCTCACTTATGTATGGAATCATACAGTTCTAAGTTTTTTCTGATTTACTTATTTCACTCAGTATAATGTTATCAAGATCCATCCATGTTGTAAATGATCCGATGTCATCATTTCTTACGACTAAGTAGTATTTTATAGTATATATGTACCACATCTTCTTTATCCAATCTTCTATTGAAGGGCTTTTTGGATTGTTTCCATGTTTTGGCCACTGTGAACAATGCTGCGATGAACATGGGGCTGTATGTCTTTATGTAGCAATGATTTTGAGTTTTGGGGGTATATACCCAGAAGAGGGATTGCTGGGTCATATGGTAGTTCTATTCTTAATTTTTTGAGGAACCACCATACTTTCTTCCATAATGGTTGTACTACTTTACATTCCCACCAACAGTAGATGAGGGTTCCTTTTTCTCCACAGCCTGTCCAGCACTTGTTATTGCCTCTCTTGTTGATAATAGCTAATCTAACAGGCGTGAGGTGGTATCACATTTAGTTTTGATTTGCATTTCTCTAATAGCTAGTGAAGATGAGCATCTTTTCATATATCTGTTGGCCATTTGTATTTCTTCCTGGGAGAAGTGTCTGTTCATGTCCTCTTTCCATTTTTTTTTATTGGATTCTTTGCTTGTTTGTTGTTGAGTTTTGTGAATTCTTTATATATTTTGGATCTTAGCCCTTTATCTGAGCTGTTGTTCAAAAATATCATCTCCCATTTAGTTGGCTGTCTCTTTGTTTTTTTTGTCAGTTTCTTTTAATGTGCAAAAGCTTCTTAGTCAGATGTAGTCCCATTCATTTAGCTTTGCCTTTACTTTTCTTGCCTTTGGAGTAAATTTCATAAAATATTCTTTATGGCCAAGGTCCATGAGTTCAGTACTTATGTTTTCTTCTATGTATTTTATTGTTTCGTACTTTATATTTAGATCTTTGGTCCATTTTGAATTAATTTTGGTACAAGGAGACTAACTGTAGTAGTGTTTCATTCTTTTGCACATGGCTTTCCAGTTTTCCCAGCACCATTTATTGAAGAAGCTTTCTTTTCTCCATTGTGTGTTTTTGGCTTTTTTATCAAAGATGATTTGACCATATATACGTGGTTTTATTTCTGGGTTCTCTATTCTGTTCCATGGGGCTGAGTGTCTATTTTTCTGCCAATATCATACTGTTTTGATTATCGTGGCTCTGTACTATAATTTGAAGTCAGGTATTATAATGCCTCCAGCTTCATTTTTTTCCCCCCTTAGGATTACTTTGGCTATTTGTGGCTTTTTTATGGTTCCATATAAATCTGATGATTTTTTTGTTCCATTTCTTAATAAAATGACATTGGTATTTTGATGGGAATTGCATTAAATATGTATATTGCTTTGGGTAATATGGTCATTTTAATTATACTTATTCTTCCTATCCAAAACAAGGAATATTTTTCCATTTCCTTGTGTCTTTTTTGATTTTCTTTAACAATGCTTTGTAGTTTTTATGATATAAGTTCTTTACATTGTTTGTTGTGTTTATTGCTAGGTATTTTTGTTGTTGGTGGTGGTGCAACTGTAAAAGTGATTATTTTTTTTAGTTCATTTTCTGAAATTTCATTGTCAGCATATAAGAATGCAATTGCTTATGTATATTAATTTTGTATCCTGTGACCTATTATATTGGTTTATTGTTTCTAATACTCTTTCTGTGGAGTTTTTGAGGTTTTCTATATACAGGATCATATCATCTGCAAAAAGTGAAACCTTTACTTCATCTTTCCCAATATGAATGCCTTTTATTTCCTTCTCTTGTCTGATTAATCTGGCTAGAACTTCCAGCACTGCATTGAATAGGAGTGGAAAGAGTGGGCAGCCTTGTTTTGTTCCTGAGTTTAGAGGAAAATTTTTCAGTTTTCTGCCATTTAATATGATGTTAGCTGATGGTTTGTCATAAATGGCCTTTATTATGTTGAGATAATTTCCTTCTTTACCCATATTGCTGAGTGTTTTCAACATAAAATGATGTTGTATTTTATTGAATGCCTTTTCTGCATCTATTGATAAAATCATATGGTTTTCTTCTTTGTTTTGTTGATATGGTGTATTACGTTAATTGTTTTACATATGTTGAACCATCCATGTGTTTCTGGGATGAATCCCACTTGATTTTGGTGAATTATTTTTTTAATGTGTTGTTGTATTCGTTTTGATAATATTTTGTTTCGTATTTCAGCATCTGTATTCATTAGAGATATTGGTTTATAGTTTTCTTTCTTTGTGTTGTCCTTGTCAGGTTTTGGTATGAGAATTAAATTGGCCTCATAAAATGTGTTTGGAAATATAGTTTCTTCTTTAATTTTTTGGAAGACTTTGAGTAGGATAGGAACCAAATCTCCTTTGAATGTTTGATATGATTCACTAGTATAGCCTTCTGGCCCTGAACTTTTATTTTTGGGGAGGTTCTGGTAGTTGTTTCTATTTCCTTCCTACTTATGTTTCTGTTTAGGCTTTCTACTTCTTTAGGATTTGGTCTAGGAAGATTATATTGTTCTAGAAATCTATTTATTTCTTCTAGATTGTTAAATTTGGTGGCATATAGTTTTTCATAGTATTCTGTAAAAATCCTTTGATATCTGTGAATCCTATGATATCTGTGGTAATTTCTCCTCTTTCATTTTGGATTTTGTTTATATAAGTCCTTTCTCTTCTTTTCTTATTGAGTCTTGCCAAGGGTTTGTCAATTTTGTTGATCTTTTCAAAGAACCAGCTCCTTGTTTTATTAATTTTTTTATAGTTTTTCTGTTCTATATTTCATTTATTTCTGCTCTAATTTTTATTATTTCCTTTCTTCTGCTGGTTTTGGGTTGCCTTTGTTCTTCTTTTTCTATTTTTTTAAGATGTGATGTTAAGTTGTTTACTTGGGCTCTCTCTTGTTTGTTCATAGAAGCCTGTAGTGATATAAACTTCCTTCTTATTACTGCTTTTGCAGCATCCCACAGATTCTGATATGTCATGTTATCATTTTCATTTGTCTGTATATATCCTTTGATCTCTGCTTTTATTTTTTCTTTGACCGTGTCATTTTTTAGAAGTATGTTTTGTTTAATTTCCACATTTTTGTGGGTTTTTTTGCTTCTTTTTTGAAGTTGAATTCTAGTTTTAAAGATTTTTGGTCAGAAAATATTCTTGGTATAATTTCAGTCTTTTTGAATTTGTTGATGTTAGTTTTCTGTCCCAAAATATGGTCAATCTTGAGAATGTACCATGTACAATGGGAAAAAAATGTATATTCTGATGTTGTGGGATGAAATGTCCTGTAGATGCCCATCATGTCCATTGTTCTAGTGTTTCATTTAAGGCCAATATTCTTTGTTAGTTTTCTGTTTGGATGAATGATTTAGAGCCATCAGTGGTGTATTGAGATCTTCAAGTGTGATTGTATTTTTATCGGTTTTTATTTTTAGATCAGTTGGTAGATGTCTTATATACTTTGGTGCTCCTTGGTTTTTTGCATATATATTAAGAAGTGTTATGTCTTCTTGATTCAATGTCCCTTTTATCATTATGTAATGACCATCTTTGTCTCTGATTATCTTTGTTGTCTTGTAGTCAGCATTGTTAGATATGTATGGCTACACCTGCTTTTCTTTGGATATTATTTGCTTGGAGAATCATTTTTCAGCCTTTCACTTTGAGTCTGTTTTGATCCTTGTAGCTTAGATGTGTTTCTTAAAGGCAGCAAACAATTGGTTTTTCTTTTTTGATCCACTCTGCTACTCTGTGTCTCTTTATTGGTGAGATTAATCCATTTACATTTAATGTAATTAATGACACTTGAGGATTTCCTATTGCCATTTTATATAATGCTTTCTAATAACTATATTTCTTGTTTGGTTGTTCTTTTTTGTTTTTCTGTCATTTGTTTTTGTTTGGTTGTATTCTTTCTTCTGTTTCTTCTTTTTTTAAGCCATGTTTCATTAGTCGTATTTTCAGGGGTGGTTATCATTAGGTAATTACAAGAATATATATCATATTCATTGTAGTCCATTATCTCATGAGTGCTTCTGTACTCCATCTTTCTTTGTTACTGGTAATTTTTGTCTTCTTCCTTTTTTTTGGTTTTGTTGTTACAGATTATTTTTGTTCTTATTGTGGTCTTGTTGGAGCTTTTACTTGTGATTTTGTTTGGTTTTATTCTTTGTATCTGGTTAGATAACCCCTTTTAGTATTTCTTAAAGTGGGGATTTTATGATGACAAATTCCCTCATCTTCTCTATATCTGTGAATGTTTTTCTTTCCCCTTTATATCTGAAGGAAAGCTTTGATGGATATAGTATTCTTGACTAGAAGTTTCTCTCTTTTAGTACTTTAAATATTGGGGTCCACTCTCTTCTGGCTTGCAGAGTTTCTGCTGAGAAATCTGATAACCTAATGTTCCTTCCTTTATATGTTATAGTCTTCTTTTCCCTGGCTGCCTTGAGGATTTTTTCTTTGTTATTGATTTGTGATAATTTCATTATGATGTGCCTTGGAGTAGGTCTGTTTAGGTTAAGGTAATTCTTAGTTCTGTTTGCTTCTTGGATTTGAGGCTCGAATTCATTGCACAGGCTTGGGAAAGTCTCATCAATTATTTGTTTAAATATGTTCTCCATTCTTTTCTCTCTCTTCTCCTTCTGATATACCCATTATTCTTATATTTCTTTTTCTGATAGAGTCAGACAATTCTTTTAGGGCTTTTTCATTTTTTTAAATTCGTGAGTCTCTTATTCTCTCTGTAGTATCTTTAGGTACATGTCTTCTATGTCATTAATTCTCTCTTCTCTCTGGTCTTTTCTATTAGCTAATCTTGTCCCCTCATTTTTCAGTTTATGTATTGAGTTTTTCATCTCCATTTGGTTCCTTTTTTATAGTTTTAATTTCCTTGATGAAGTATTCTTTTGTTCATTAAATTGCTTTTTGAGCTCACTAAATTGTCTTTTAGAGCTTTCTTATATTTCACTGAGTATTTTTAGGACTTCAATTTTGAATTCCCTGTCGTTTAACTCCAAGGTTTTCATATAATTGAAATTTTTTTTCTAGAGAGTTTTTATCATCTATATGAGCTATGTCTCTGTCTTTTGTATTCATGATATTTGATTTCTTTTTCCTTAACAACATTTGAGATTGGCATTGTTAATAATACTAACAAGAGATAATTAAGAAAGTAAAATAAATGTTGAAAAGATACAGTGAAAAAATGAAAATTCTATATTGATAAGTGAAACAAAAACTACAGAGATCAAGGAATAGCAACTGAGGAGAAATGACAAAATAGAGAAAAAAAGAAGTAAAAAACTAGCAAAATGCCACAAGGAAATATGAGTCCAAAATATAATAATTTGATGATAAATGACAATTGGGTGAGTGTAAAAAAAGAAAAAAAAGGGAAGAAGAAGAAGAAGAAAAAGATAATGGAGAAGAAATGAGAAGGGAGAATAAAGAGAAGGACAAGACAAAAAACAAAACAAAGTGAAAGAAAAAGAAAAAAGAAAAAACAGAAGTAAAGTTTTCTGAAATAAAACCTTCACATAAAACAAGAATGAAAAATGTAACAACTATGGATAATGTAGTTCAAAAGAAAAATAATAAAAAAAGGCAAAAGAAATAAGAAAGAAGTAAAAATGATAAAAATAAGCAAAAGTGTTAAGAAAAGGTTATTTTTTCTGGTTTTGAGAGGTAGCTTCTTCCTTTTTATCAGTAGATCGCACTGTACTATGAGTGGTGCCTCTGTGGGGCTCTTGGTCAGAGGTCTGCTGCTGTGTCGCTATGGCAATGACGTAGGCTGAACCTCAGTCCCTTTGGCAGGTGGAGGTTTGTTAGGGCTTTGCAATTATCTGGCTCCAGTAATAGGAGTCTCAGTTTTCCAGGCACCTGCTTGCATGTCCCTCCCATTGGAGCTAGCAGTTGGAAACTTGTCTATGGGGTTCACCTCAGCTACTGTCCTCACAGCAAGGGAATCTATGCACAGCCAGATCCTAACCTCCAGCCCCGCTCAGAGCACTGTTCTAGGGAACACAGTAGGAACCATTGCCACCAGCGCAGGTAAGCAGGGCAGGGCACAGACCAAGGCCAAGTTTCTTTCTGTTACACAGAGGCAAAATTCTATGAGCTCGTGGGCATACCTGGCATGCCTCAGTGCGCCGTGGTTTTAATCTCCACAGTTTTTTTCCACTTGCGCTACTTGGTAGCCTACGACAGGCCATGTGTGTAGTCCAGCTCCCACGACTTCAGCAATGCACACCAACGGTTGCCACTGCCATTCTGGTGCCCAGCACGGGCATTCTCAGGCTAAGGGTCTTGGCCCATGCGCGCCTGGCTCTGGAGATTGTGGAACTGGGAATGCCCAAGACACTGGTGCCCCTGCAGGTACCCTGCGCCGACAATCTCAGGCTAAGCATCTCTGTCTTTGCACATGCCCCATGCTGGGAATCATGGAGCTGGAGGGTGCCCAAAGATGCTGGTGCTCACTAGGTGCCCAACGTTGTTAATCTCGGGCTAAGCACCTTAGCCCTCATACACACCTGCTCGCTCCCCGTGCTGGTGATGCTAGGCGGAGCCACTAGCGCTGCACCAGTGAGTGTGGAGCTGGGAATACACAAAGATGCTGGCACCGGCCCACATGGGCACCCTGTGCTGGTAATTTTAGGTGGATCCCACAGGCTATGTGTGCACCCGGTGTCCGCAATCTCAGGCAGAGCTGGTGTATTCTTTCCTTTGTTTGAGCGCCCACCCTAACTCAGCTCCATCCCCACTATCACAGTCTCTCCTCTTCACCCGGCTCTAAACAAAACTGCCTCACCTCAGATCAGTGTGGAAAGTGAAATGCCCTGTCCTCCGTCTTATATATTCAGCCTCCTTGTCACCCAATCATACCTTTGTTTGGTGTGTGTAAATTTCAGGTGCTCCTAAGGTTTTATTTCTCTGTGTTTAGTTGTTGAATTTGTTGAAATTTCAAGGGGAGAGATTGGGAGTATCTCTCACGCCATTTCTCTGACATCACTAAATTATAAAGCTTTTAAAAAATAAAAGTAAATCTTTGTGACTTGGGGTTATACAGATTTTTAGATGATGCACATATAGTTCAAACTATAAAAGATGTGATAAATTTGACTTTCTTGAAATTAAAAACCTCAGCTCTTTAATATTTATTTATTTATTTATTTATTTATTTATTTATTTATTTATATTTTACAGAGACAGAGTGTGAGTTGGAGAGAGGGATAGACAGGGACAGGCAGACAGGAACGGAGAGAGATGAAAAGCATCAATCATTAGTTTTTCATTGCGCGTTGCAACACTTTAGTTGTTCATTGATTGCTTTCTCATATGTGCCTTGACCGCGGGCCTTCAGCAGTCCCTTGCTGGAGCCAGAGACCTTGGGTCCAAGCCAGTGAGCTTTTGCTCAAACCAGATGAGCCCGCACTCAAGCTGGTGACCTCAGGGTCTTGAACCTGAGTCCTCTGCATCCCAGTCCGACGCTCTCCACTGCTCCACCGCCTGGTCAGGCAAAGCCTCAGCTCTTTAAAAGACACTGTTTAGAAGGTAAAAGGAAAGGTATGGACTGGAAAAAAAATTGCAAAATGCATAACCAATAAGGGATTTCTCCAGAATATATAAGGAATTCTCACAACTTAATAAAAAGATGACAAATAATTGAGTTTTTAAAAGGAAAAAAGATTTGAAAACATATAAATGACAAATAAAAGATATTTACTATTATTAGTCATCATGGAAATTAAAATTAATACCACAATAAGAATTTATTTCACACCAACTAAAATGAATAAACTGAAAAACACTATCAATACCAAAGTTAAAAAGGATATGGAATAACTGGAATTCCTTTCATACTTTCATAGAAAGTTGGAATGGTTAATCATCCAAGATTTAGCTCTTAATTTCTCTATGCCCAAGTATTTTTATTAGTAAAATAAGAATATGGTAGAATCTACCAACAAAAGTTATTCTGAAAATTAAAATGGGCCAATATCTCTGAAGCACTTGGAAAACCATTTAGCTCATAATATTACAATTTATTAATATAAAAATTCAATTAAATTGAGATGATGCAAATAATTTGGATTAATTACCTCTGAATCTCTTGAAGACCAAAGAGTTCAAGGGCCTCTTATTGACTGAAATTTTGAGTACAATAAATCAACGGGAGAATAAGTTCATCAAGGTTTTATATAATTTCCTGAGAAGTGTAGCAGGACTAGGTCTTACCCAAAATATGGAATGTCATGGTTATTCTAAGTCATAGCATATGATCTAATAAAGTAAAATGACCTGAATATTTCCTTGGGTCAGGGTAGGGTTAAATTTTCCATTTGTGATGAATAAGTTAAAAGTAAATACTGTAAATCAATAAACTGGGTGTGGGGAGTTCTATGTTCATGTCAGTCATAACTTAAATGCTTTCTTTTCAACAGATGGCACATTGCCTATATTGAAAAGTTTTTCTTGACTGACTCTTCCTGGTGTTACTACATCCTTGATATAATTAAGTATAAAATCATATACACCAGTCTACCCATTACTGAAATGAATTTCTTTGTTAAGAAAACAAAAAGAACATTGTATTATAGTATAAGAGACTTTGAATTCCAGGAGAGTCTCCTGGCCTTTCTTTGGGAGTTGATTGATTATTTCCATCAGGTAATCTTGGTTACTCTAAAGAAAACTGCAATCTTGGGTCCCTGAAAGAATAGGACCCAGACCAAATTGACAACAGAAATATTTGCCAATTATGGAATCAAAATTATGCTAGCCTGAAAACGATTTTATTTTTATTTTTATTTTTTTTTTCATTTTTCTGAAGCTGGAAACAGGGAGAGACAGTCAGACAGACTCCCGCATGCGCCGGACCGGGATCCACCCGGCACGCCCACCATGGGGTGACACTCTGCTCACCAGGGGGCGATGCTCTGCCCATCCTGGGCGTCGCCATGTTGCGACCAGAGCCACTCTAGCGCCTGAGGCAGAGGCCACAGAGCCATCCCCAGCGCCCGGGCCATCTTTGCTCCAATGGAGCCTTGGCTGCGGGAGGGGAAGAGAGAGACAGAGAGGAAAGCGCGGCGGAGGGGTGGAGAAGCAAATGGGCGCTTCTCCTGTGTGCCCTGGCCGGAATAGAACCCGGGTCCTCCGCACGCTAGGCCGACGCTCTACCGCTGAGCCAACCGGCCAGGGCCTGAAAACGATTTTAAATAGTCCAAAACATCCCCTCCTTCTGCCGTCACCACACCCATGCCCCACCTTGATAGCAATACAGTTCCCAGCAGAATTTTTTGGCTTTGGTTTGTTGATTGGGGGTGGAATGGAGGTTGGAAAAATACCTCCTGAAACTCCCCTGGGACTAATATTAACTAGAATTATGTTTTCTGGTGTGTAAGATTGTGACACTATCTGAAAAGAAGCACATTTTAATTAGAAGGATTTTGAATTTAAATAAGCCCTGCATATAGTATACTGTGAAAAGAGGAAGGAAGCGAATTCTCCTCTCCCCATGGCTGATAGTGTGAAGTTCAGAGAACAAAACATACACATTGCAATAGGCAGATGTAAGGACCAAGAGAAGATCAGAATATCTAAAATAATAGGATATAGGCAGGGCACTGATAGAACAGGGAACTTAAGGGTTACAAACAGGTCCTGTTCCTGTTCTGTTAGGAATACCATGCCCAAGGTCGTTCAAGAAGCAGAGACAGATAGGGACCCTGTGAGGCTGAGAACAAAGAAAGACAAACGTTTGCATTCCATTGGTTAAAGACCCTTATCAGAAGTTTATGTTTAGAATTCACCAATGAGCTAGACCCAGCCCCTGTTGCTATGCTATGTGCAGCCCCCTTAGAGAATAGGTAACCGCCACATCTGCTTCTGTATATGCTTGCTTACTTAGGATATATAAGGAACTAGCTGTAAGCGCCAGGCGCGATTCCCGTTTGTAGCTCCTTGTGAGTAAGGTGTCTCCGGACACCTGGGAATTCACCCCTGCACAAGTTAAACTGGCCAATAAAGAAACATCTATATTCCTGAAAGTCTCTGACGTCTGTTATTGTACCTGGTGCATGCTACAGCAGACATCAACTTCCATAACAATACTGAATGAGTCCGACAAAGGAGGCTTAAGCTCTTTGGTTTTGCTCTCAATATAGAGATTCAAGCGCTACATCAGTTACAAGCTGCTGCACAGTCTGGGTCTTCTCTTGCCTCCCCTACCCCTCCATCTGTACCTTAATCACAGAGGTCTTCCTTTTCCTCCCTCTAATGTATCAGGGTCCCATCCAGTGCCATGATTTTAAGTACTGTCTATACAGTAAGTGACTTTCACATTTTTGTCATTAGCCAGGAAATCTCCTTGACCTCCAAACTCATACTCAACTGCCTGCTTGACATCTTCACTTGAAAAGCAGGCATCTTAGATCTAAACTGTGTGTCTGAGATTTGCTTCCTGGAGGTAGACTGAGACAAATCTTTATGTACAAATTATTTATTTAGCAGGTGATACCAGAGAGCACTAGGAGGGGAGTGAAGAAAGGCAGAAAAAGGGTAGAAGTTACTTCAAAGTACATTTTTTGAGCAGGTTTCCATGTGGGCAAGAGGTTTGTTCCTGCTGGGAAACCCTTCATAATTACTCCCTCCAGGGGCTGAGGAAGACAATGCATCCTGCAAGACCCCCCCTGGCTCACTGCTGTCAGCTGTGGAGGCTGGAATCCCTTGGTACCTCCAGGGCCCCTGTGTGCAGGCTTGAGAGGAAGCCCTCAAGAGGAGAATTCCACGTGCTCGCCACTGGGCACAGTTGGCGTACATGGGTTCAGTGAATGCCGAGGGTGGATGGCAGAGCCCTGCCCAGAACAGAATTCCAGCTCACTGTGCTCAGGCCACAGGGACCTTCAGGCTGCTCTTTGAACAAACTAATCTCCTTCTTGCTCCAAAGGCCTTTACCCTTGCTGCTTTATTGATTTTTACATGGATGCCTTCTTATCATTATTTATATCTCTGCTTTAGTACCATCTTCTGAGAAGCCCTTTCTAAGCTTTCTCATTCAGACAGCCCTTCCACAAATAAGGCCCTGCCTTATTTTCTTATAGCATTGGCTAGCTAAAATAATTATGACATTTACCCACTTCTTTTTCTTTTTCTTTTTTTTTTTTTTTTTGCTTGACTTACTACATCCAATGCTGTATTCACAAAGCCCCAGGTTTGACACAAAGTAGGTACTCCATTAATACTTGCATAAATAAGCAAATAAATACCATAAATAATCAAAAAGTTAAGTTCCCTATGGCCTTAGCAAGAGTTTCCTTTGACAATGATCTATATTCTTACCCAATCACTCATTCTCTTTTTTCCATTTCTTTTACTTATTCTTCACATAGCAGTTCAAATGTTTCCTAAGAGCTCTTCCTGCCCTGCTCCCTATTCTCCAAATTAAGTCAATATTTCTCTCAATAATATGTTCTCTCAAGATTGTCTGGAACATTTCTTCATTCAAGCAGTTATCATTGCTTATGACTATAATTTGTTCAAATAAAGATTTAGTTAAAATCTACCCCTTTCCTTAAACTATAAGCTCCATGCATGCAGAAAAGAAATTTGGTCTTATTTGTAATTATGTCACACACTTTATAAAGTATCTTTCCAATAATGAGTAATCAGGATTTATATATTTTAAAACAAAATGATAACATATAGCATAAAGACATGCTGGATGTGCAATGGACTTAAAGAAGTGTATTAAACTATAAAGGTTTTGATCTTGTGATTGAAATATCTAAGGAGACATTTAGATTCAACAATATATTCAAAACATATTCACACAGTAACACTCACACAAAGAAGCTCTGGTGAGACCAAACACAGACACACATCTAATTGAGCTACACTTTCTTGTGTTTCTCCCTAATGAAATTTTTCATATATCAAAAATTGTTACTTGATATAACAACAGTTTTTCGTGCCATATGATTTTTTTTTTAATTTAGTGACCTACACAAAGAGCAACACACAAGTATTTGTGAACCAACTTTTGACTCAAGAGTTCAGAATCCATGTTGGTCTGGAGGTTATTCCATAAGAAACAAGGTTCAGACAATCATTTCTTGCATATAACTCTCATTAGGCAACATTGTCTCATTCCACTGAATTAACGTGCAAGGCTGAAAAGCCGAATCTATTTGGAAGACTGGAAACAAGTAGAGAGAAAGAAGAATGAAACAAAACATAGAAACGCAAGAAAAATTAGAATAAAAATAAAGGAATGTTTTCCAAGAACACAATACTGAAGATACCTCAGTATATATATTTGTACTCTAGAGCACCAAAGCACAAAGTTCTAAACATAGCCTTTCTTTAATCAAGAAATTATACTAGGACTAATAGATTTCTTTAAATGAAAATATTTAATCCATGATATGGCACAGCAAAATAGGCACTCTTGTAAATTTTGATGCAAATTAGCAAAAACTTTCTAAAAAAGCTGCTTGGCAATATTTATTATAAACCTTAAAAATATTTCTGCCTCATATCATAATCTCATTTTTAAAAATTATTCTGAGGAAATTTTCAGAGATCTGAACAAAGATTTTTACTAAGAACTATTCCTTGCAGAAACTTATAATGGTTAAAATTTGGAAACAAACTATTTAGCAATAGAGTAATAGTTACAT
Source organism: Saccopteryx bilineata (assembly GCF_036850765.1). Lineage (NCBI taxonomy): Eukaryota > Metazoa > Chordata > Mammalia > Chiroptera > Emballonuridae > Saccopteryx > Saccopteryx bilineata. The sequence continues at coordinate 66,743,693 of NC_089499.1, read as the reverse complement.
AATATATAAAGCAGTTGACATGTAACCATTACAAACTCAAAGAATACTTAATATAGTAGAAAAGTTTCCCTAAATATAACATTAAATAAAACAATATTTAAAATGTTTTATTCAAATATAATTGCAACTTTGAAAATATATCTTTTTTTTTAATTTATTTTTAATTTTATTTTTTTAATGGGGTGACATCAATAAATCAGGGTACATATATTCAAAGATAACAAGTCCAGGTTATCTTGTCGTTCAATTATGTTGCATACCCACCACCCAAAGTCAGATTGTCCTCTGTCACCTTCTATCTTGTTTTCTTTGTGCCCCTCCCCACCCCCTATCCCTCTCCCATTCCCCCCTCCCCCCCGTAACCACCACACTCTTATCAATGTCTCTTAGTTTCACTATTATGTCCCACCTACGTATGGAATAATACAGTTCCTGTTCTTTTCTGATTTACTTATTTCGCTTCGTATCATGTTATCAAGATCCCACCATTTTGCTGTAAATGTTCCGATGTCATCATTTCTTATGGCTGAGTAGTATTCCATAGTGTATATGTGCCACATCTTCTTTATCCAGTCATCTATTGATGGGCTTTTTGGTTGTTTCCATGTCCTGGCCACTGTGAACAATGCTGCAATAAACATGGGGCTGCATGTGTCTTTACGTATCAATGTTTCTGAGTTTTTGGGGTATATACCCAGTAGAGGGATTGCTGGGTCATAAGGTAGTTCTATTTTCAGTTTTTTGAGGAACCACCATACTTTCTTCCATAATGGTTGTACTACTTTACATTCCCACCAACAGTGGATGAGGGTTCCTTTTTCTCCACAGCCTCTCCAACATTTGCTATTACCTGACTTGCTAATAACAGCTAATCGAACAGGTGTGAGGTGGTATCTCATTGCCGTTTTGATTTGCATTTCTCTAATAGCTAAAGAAGATGAGCATCTTTTCATATATCTGTTGGCCATTTGTATTTCTTCCTGGGAGAAATGTCTATTCATATCCTCTTCCCATTTTTTTATTGGATTGTTTGTTTGTTGTTGAGTTTTATGAGTTCTTTGTATATTTTGGATATTAGGCCCTTATCTGAGCTGTTGTTTGAAAATATCATTTCCCATTTAGTTGGCTTTCTGTTTATTTTGTTATCAGTTTCTCTTGCTGAGCAAAAACTTCTTAGTCTGATGTAGTCCCATTCATTAATTTTTGCCTTCACTTCTCTTGCCATTGGAGTCAAATTCATAAAATGCTCTTTAAAACCCAGGTCCATGAGTTGAGTACCTATGTCTTCTTCTATGTACTTAATTGTTTCAGGTCTTATGTTTAGATCTTTGATCCATTTTGAGTTAATTTTTGTACAGGGGGAGAGACTGTAGTCCAGTTTCATTCTTTTGCATGTGGCTTTCCAGTTTTCCCAGCACCATTTATTGAAGAGATTTTATTTTCTCCATTGTGTGTTGTTGGCCCCTTTATCAAAAATTATTTGACTATATATATGTGGTTTTATTTCTGGACTTTCTATTCTGTTCCATTGGTCTGAGTGTCTATTTTTCTGCCAATACCATGCTGTTTTGATTGTCGTGGCCCTATAATAGAGTTTGAAGTCAGGTATTGTAATGCCCCCAGCTTCATTCTTTTTCTTTAGGATTGCTTTGGCTATTCGGGGTTTTTTATAGTTCCATATAAATCTGATGATTTTTTGCTCTATTTCTTTAAAAAACGTCATTGGAAGTTTGATGGGAATTGCATTAAATTTGTATATTGCTTTGGGTAATATAGCCATCTTGATTATATTTATTCTTCCTAGCCAAGAACAAGGTATATTCTTCCATCTCATTATATCTTTTTCGATTTCCCTTAACAATGGTTTATAGTTTTCATTATATAAGTCCTTTACATTCTTTGTTATGTTTATTCCTAAGTATTTTATTTTTTTTGTTGCAATCGTGAAGGGGATTATTCTTTTGAGTTCCTTCTCAGTTGTTTCATTGTTGGCATATAGAAAGGCTATTGACTTCTGTATGTTAATTTTGTATCCTGCGACCTTACTGTATTGGCTTATTGTTTCTAGTAGACTTTTTGTGGATTCTTTGGGGTTTTTGATGTATAGGATCATATCATCTGCAAAAAGTGATACCTTTACTTCTTCTTTTCCGATATGGATGCCTTTTATTTCTTTGTCTTGTCTGATTGCTCTGGCTAGAACCTCTAGTACCACATTAAATAAGAGTGGAGAGAGTGGACAACCCTGTCTTGTTCCTGATTTAAGGGGGAAAGCCTTCAGTTTAGTGCCATTTAATATGATGTTAGCTGATGGTTTATCATATATGGCCTTTATCATGTTGAGATATTTTCCTTCTATACCCATTTTGTTGAGAGTCTTAAACATAAAATTGTGTTGTATTTTATCGAAAGCCTTTTCTGCGTCTATTGATAAGATCATGTGGTTTTTGTTCTTTGTTTTGTTGATATGGTGTATTACATTAACCGTTTTACGTATGTTGAACCATCCTTGAGATTCTGGGATGAATCCCACTTGATCATGATGTATTATTTTTTTAATATGTTGTTGTATTCGATTTGCCAGTATTTTGTTTAGTATTTTAGCATCTGTATTCATTAGAGATATTGGTCTGTAGTTTTCTTTTTTTGTGCCATCCTTGCCTGGTTTTGGTATGAGGGTTATGTTGGCCTCATAAAATGTGTTTGGAAGTATTGCTTCTTCTTCAATTTTTTGGAAGACTTTGAGTAGAATAGGAACCAAGTCTTCTTTGAATGTTTGATAAAATTCGCTGGTATAGCCGTCAGGGCCTGGACTTTTATTTTTGGGGAGGTTTTTAATGGTTTTTTCTATTTCTTCTCTACTGATAGGTCTGTTTAGGCTTTCTGCTTCTTCTTGACTCAGTCTAGGAAGGTTGTATTTTTCTAGGAATTTATCCATTTCTTCTAGGTTGTTGAATTTAGTGGCATAAAGTTTTTCATAGTATTCTACAATAATTCTTTGTATATCTACGGTGTCCGTGGTGATTTCTCCTCTTTCATTTTGGATTTTGTTTATATGAGTTCTTTCTCTTTTTTCCTTGGTAAGTCTTGCCAAGGGTTTGTCAATTTTGTTGATCTTTTCAAAGAACCAGCTCCTTGTTCTATTAATTTTTTCTATAGTTTTTCTGTTCTCTAATTCATTTATTTCTGCTCTGATTTTTATTATCTCCTTTCTTCGGCTGGTTTTGGGTTGTCTTTGTTCTTTGTATCTGATTGGAGAACCCCCTTTAGTAATTCCTGGAGTGGGGGTTTTCTGATGATAAATTCCCTCATCTTTTCTGTATCTGTGAATGTTTTTATTTCTCCTTCGTATTTGAAGGATAGCTTTGATGGGTATAGTATTCGTGGCTGAAAGTTCCTCTCTTTCAGGACTTTAAATATTGGGGTCCACTCTCTTCTAGCTTGTAGAGTTTCTGCTGAGAAATCTGATGATAATCTAATGGGCCTTCCTTTATATGTTGTATTCTTCTTTTCCCTGGCTGCCTTGAGAATTTTTTCTTTGCTGTTGGTTTGTGTCAATTTCATTATGATATGCCTTGGAGTAGGTTTGTTGGGGTTAAGAAAACTCGGAGTTCTGTTTGCTTCTTGAACTTGAGGCTTTAGTTCTTTCCACAGGCTTGGGAAGTTCTCATCTATTATTTGTTTGAGTATGTTCTCCATTCCATTTTCTCTCTCTTCTCCCTCTGATATACCTATTATTCTTATGTTATTCTTTTTGATGGAGTCAAATAATTCTTGTAGGGCTATCTCATTTTTTTTAATTTTTGAGTCTCTTTCTTCTTCTCTCTGTTGTGCTTCAAGTTGCTTGTCTTCTATTTCACTAATCCTCTCTTCTATCTTACCTGTTCTATTAGCTAAGCTTGTTATTTCGTTTTTCAGCTCGTGAATTGAGTTTTTCATCTCTGTTTGATTTGTTTTTATAGTTTCAATTTCCTTGGACATATATTCTTTGTGTTCATGGAGTTGTTTTCTGAGCTCCCTAAATTGCCTTTCTGTGTTTTCTTGTATATCTCGGAGAATTTTTAGGATTTCTATCTTGAATTCTCTGTCATTTAGCTCCAAGGTTTCCAATATATTAAATTTTTTCTTCATAGATTTTTCCTCATCTATCTGTGTTACCTCTCTTTCTTTTGTATCTATGATATTCAATTTTCTCTTCCTTAATGGCATCTGAGGGTGGTTTTGTTGATAGTATTAATGAGATTTAATAAAGAATAAAAAGTTAAAAAAAAAATAAAAAAATAAAAAATCGAAGAGTTGTTTTTTTTTAAAAAAAAATTAATAATGAAATAATGAAAAATAAAATAAAATAAAAATTTAAAAAAAAGGAAATTATTCCCCCCCTCCTCTTTTCCTCTCCTCTCCTCTCCCCTCTTTGTTGAGAAAATCTTGTGGTGGACTGTGAATTATAACAAACAATGCCTGTGATGGAGGGCCTGAATTGGGGAAAAGTAATGAAGGGGCAAAAAAAAAAAAAAAGAAAAAAAAAAAAGAAAAGAAAAAAAAAGGAAAAAAAAAGAAAAAAGAAAAAAAAAGAGCATATGGACCCACAAAAAGCAAATAAGGAAAAAATTTGGGTCAAGAATAAAATGATTTGCTTTTAGGTGTTGGTTGTCTAAGAGTTATGATGAGAGGAATAAGAGGAAAACGGAAAATTGGGGGGACAAATTAAAAAATTACTATTGTATTTAGTGGAACAAGAACTAGATAATATGGAGAGCCAGGGATGGGAGCACTGCTAGTGAGTTAAAAAGGTGAAGTAAAAACCCCCCAAAATGCCACAAACATAGGTTTGAGTCCCAGATAAGATAATTTGTTTGTTATTGAGGTTTGAATGAGAGGAGATGTAAAGGAGAAAGGAAGAAACTAATATAGAGGGAGAAAAGAAAGAGAGAGAGAGAAAAAAAGAGGGAACCACTAAAAGAAGAAAATAGAAAGGAGAGAGAGAGAGAGAGAGTTAAGGGTTTTGGAGTGCAACCCTCATAGAGAGAAAGGAAGAGAAGAGAAAAGATAATGGGAGATGTAACACTTATGGGTAGTGTAGTTCAAGGAGAGGAGAGAGTAAGACCGGCAGAGAGTTAATCGGCCAAATTGGAGGAGGAAAAAAAAGTCTCAAGAATGAAGATAAGAGAAACAAACGAACAAATATAATAAAATGGGATAGGTTATAAAGTCTGCAGATTATTCTTGATTTTGAGAGGTTATCTTCTTGCTTTTTCTTTTCTCTCCCTCTTCCTGGTCAGTGACTCTGTACCCCGGGTTCTGCCCCTTTGGCACGCTCAGGTAGAGGTTTGCAGTTGATAAGTCTCTATGGCAATGTCATGTATTGTGCTTTAGTCTCGTTGGCAGTTGAAGCTCATTAGCAGTTATAGGCTCCGACAGTGAGAGAGTCCGTGTTCCTGGAGCCTTTCTCCTAGTCTTTCCTTCCTCAATTAGTAGCCTGATAATCCAGCTATGGGGTTGCTGCTGCCTCTGCCTGGATAGTAAGAGGTTCAAAGAGCTGGCAACTCCCCACTCTATTTCCACTCAGCACAGAGCTCTGGGTAAGGCTCAGTCAGTCAGAGCTGCTAGCATAATCAGGCGGGCTTTCTGCCCACTCAAAGACCTCTGGCTCTGCCACTCTGTCCGGTAACACAAGCGGGCGCCCACTTCCGGGGCGCTTGGAGGAAACTCTCACTCACTGTCTGCGACCAGGATATCCGGCCAGCAGTCTCACGCTCTGAGTGAAACCCCCAACCTCACGGAAAAATTGCAGCATTGGAATTGGCTTTCAGTCCATCCCCGTGCGCGGCTTTTGCAAGGCGCTGGGGCGGCCCGAGATTCTGCTTTGGCCCACACAAAGGCCCCTGACTCTGCCCCTCTGTGCGATAACACAGGCACGCACTGCCGAGGCACTCGGAGGAATTGCTCACTCCTTATCTGCGCGTGCAAACCAGGATATGATCCGGCCGCTTTTCCCTCTGAGTGAAATACTCTCCAGCACGGAAAATCTCCACCGTTGGAATTAGTTCTCACTCCCTCCCGTGCGTGGCTTTCCCAGGGCACTGGGGCTGCCCAGAGACTCTGCCCTCGGCCCACAGAAAGGCCTCTGACTCTGCCTCTCCGTGGGGCAACACGGGCACCCACTCTCGGGGCCTAGGAAGAAATTCTCGCCCACTAACTGCACACCGACCAGGAGACCGGGTAAAATGGCCACTCCGCTTGTCTTTCTTTGTTTGGGTTTGGCGCAAGTGTTAGCTTGTATTGCCCGGGTTGCCACAGGATCAGATTTTCCTCGGCTTGGATCTTCGTGCCACAGCCTGGTTCGGCCGTTTGTGCCGCGGTGGCCTGGATCTATTCACCCCCTTTGCCTGCCTCAGTTTCTATATTCACAGTTACCAGAGAAAGCCGCCCTGTTTAGGTTAGTGAGGAAGGCGGAGCATTTCTTACTCCCTATTTTCTTCGGGGTTTGGTTATATATTTAGCCAATTTTTCACTCAATCATACCTTTGGGTGTATTGCGAAGCATCTGGAAGCTCCAAGTATAGGTTTTTCTGTTTCTGGTTGAAGATCTTGTTGAGTTTTGGGGGAGATTTATCAGTATCGCTTCCTACCCCGCCATTACTCTGACGTCATCTCTGAAAATATATCTTTAATATGCCCAAGTTTAACTCCTTAACACCAGAATTAGTATTGGCTTTAAATAATCAGTATAACTATACATGTCATCACAAATGAATATATGCCCTGAACACACCTATAAAATAAACAAAATCATTTTTCTTTATATTTTTATTTGCTTGCAAAAAGGGGATGTCACAGTACCTAGGAACAAGGTTAAAATAAACTGACAATAGAAAAGATGGAGCTTTGGATCTAAGAGTCTTTTTTCTCATTGTTTCTCATATATATATATATATATGATATACATGATATTATATATATATATATATATCACTTTATAACCACAAGTTTTGGTTTCTTATTCTCTCTTCCTTTAAACCAAGTTCTTCTATTTATTCAATCTATATGTAAGGTATTTTTCCCCGCCGAGAAGGAAGGAAGAGGCCAGAGCCACAAAGTGCGGAATAGCAAACGGCTTTATTGAGTACAGAGCACGCATCCCGCCCAGCAAGGTTCTCTGGCCCCGAGGTAAGATGGAGGCTAGGGAAGTTGCATGGATTAAACCGCGTGGGAGATATTTAAAGGGGTCCCTCTAGGGAAGTCGAGCTAACATGACGTGGTGAAATCCCACTGGCTGGTAGATGGTCGCTTTTTTCCAAACGGTTCCTGTGAAGCCTCCTTTGGCGCACTTGGTTGTGGGTGGTCCCAGCCAAAGTTTGTGGGTCTGATTTCCCCAAGTGACCATCCCTCATTATCCACTGACCTTACATTCTGACCTTTTGTGTTAAATAGAAAAAGGGGTGCCGTTTATTCATCTGGCTACTTCCTGATGAATAGGGGCATCGTCAGGAGGGGGAGATCAGAAGGTGGTGGCATGGAGGGGTGTCAGGAGGAACATCTGTGTGGCCGTGATTGGAGAAACTTCACGGATGCGGTCCTGTAAGGATTTTTAAAAAAGGGGAGTAATAGGGGTCTTGCAGGGTCCAGCCTTTTGGTGAACTGGAGATGGATGGAGTCCAGTGGTTCTGACTGCCAGTGGTCCTGTAAGGAGGCAAGCTTGAGGCAGAACTGCATGTCAGGAGTGGTGTAAAAGGGGAAAGGAAGGGGTCCCATCCATTCCCATAACTGAGACCTGTGAGGGAACTAGAGGTCCAGAATGTGATGGCAAAACAGAGAAGGTAGCCCCCGTGTCCACAGAAATGAGATGGACTTACCCACTAGTTGCAGCATACCCTGGGTTCTCCGAGTCCAGGCCGTGTCCTAGGAGTTCGCATGATGCACTCACCTGGCTGGATTGGCCTTCCCATTCAGGCGGCTTGTCCTCCACGTAGAGGCGCTGAGGAAAAACCTGTTGCCCAAAGGGGCAATCACTCCACCAGTGACTGGGCTGCTTGCAGTCAGGGCAGGGCTCAGTGGGCAGCCACTGGCAGGGGCCCTGCCGGGACCAGTGGTCCTGCTTGCCACACTTAAAGCAAGATGCTGGTGGCTCTGCTGGTCTCAGGGTTGCCATAAGAGTTTTGGTTTAGAGCGTTACCTTCTGTTGCATGTGGGCCTGGCGAACAAGCCTTGGCCTGTATTAGTTGGGACCATTAAAAACTTTAAATGCCGTGTTCACAGGTTCCAGATAGGGGTTTGGGAATAAGAGGAGGAGGGCTCATGCGGAGCCCGGCACCCAGATCTGGCAGGAAACACTGGAGCCAAAGGCAAGACAGGGCAGGAACTTCCTGCAAGAAAATTGGGGTTGGACGTCCTGAAAACCAGTGTAAGAGCCAATGCACAGCTGAGAAAGACCTGATGGAGGAGGGACTTAAGAACACAGTGGAGAAGGGAGGGACCCTGGCCAGTAGGGGAGGAGAAAGAGAGAATAATAGTGGTGAATAAGAAACAGGTTTTTGTAAAGGGAGGGGAGGGGGCTCTCAGAGGGAAGAGACCTGAGCACAAAAGAGGTCCGCAGAGGGACCAGAGAAAAGTCCCGAGAAAGGGGTCCCCCCGGGGGTCAGACAGGAGGAAGAGAGAGTTGGGAGTCTGTGGAGAAGGAAAGATCAGGAGTGGAGGTTTTAGGTGAGGTTTCTCTAGCCAGAAAAGGCCTGTGCAATGGAACAGGCGGCACAGAGATTAAGGACAGGTGCGCGAATAATTAGAAACCATGTATGTAAGAGATCTCCAGTCAGTTCCCAGCTTTTTTGGCGATAGTTAAATTGGTGAGGGTTTTAATACAGAAAGTCCCTTCAGGAGGCTAATTTACTGGGTTCTGTGGCCTGGCCACAGTGGAGAAGAACAGTTTCTTCTTCTTTAGGGAGGGAGATTCCTGTGCCCCCATGGCCGCCCTCAGTCCTCAGAGTGGTCAGTATTTGAGTATTAGCGTCCTAAAAACTCAAGGTCTGGCCACGGATGTAAAAGGTAAAGTGGATATGCTTGGGACGTCTCTGAAGCACCATTCAGACGGAAGAGAGTTCCCTGTTGTAGCTACAGTTTCAGACAGGGAGTCTCAGAGGAAAGAATTGAGAGGAAGGCAGAAGCAGGGGGCTTACTGCACTGTGCGCTGAAGTGGGTGGAAGGTCGGAGATCCTGGTTCTTTCTCCTGGTTCTTTCTCGGAGGGGATGAGGAGGAGGAGCGGTCCTTGTGGACTTCTACTCCTTCCGGGTTTTCGTCACCAAAATGTAAGGTATTTTTCTCCGCCGAGAAGGAAGGAAGGAGGCTCAGAGCCACAAAGTGTGGAATAACAATAAGGCTTTATTGAGTACAGAGTGTGCATCCCGCCCAGCAAGGTTCTCTGGCCCCGAGGTAAGATGGAGGCCAGGGAAGTTGCAAAGACTAAACCACATGGGAGATATTTAAAGGGGTCCCTTTAGGGAAGTGGAGCTAACATGACGTGGTGAAATCCCACTGGGTGGCAATCGCCTTTTTCCAAACGATTCCTGTGAAGCCTCCTTTTGGTGCACTTGGTTGTGGGTGGTCCTAGCCAAAGTTCGAGCGGGTCTGAGTTCCCCACGTGACTATCCCCCATTATCCACCAACCTTACACTATATAGTACAAGATAGAAATGCAAACAGCTCCCAATTTTACCCACTAGAGTTTGAGGCACTAACAAACATTATACCTTTCTCTTGGTCATAACTTTGAGTTGTTCTATTTTGGAACAGTTGCACAATCTTAGGTGCTAAAACAAAATAAAAACAGAAGCCAATTTGAGCTGAGGAGTTATTTCCATTAAGTGGCTATTGCATAAGAATTCCACAATATTAACTTTATTATCATGTAAGGAAGTTTCAGTAACAAGCAAAAAATATAATTCAAAATAGTTTAACCTGTAAGGGATTTTATTTATGTCTCTAGGGGTAAGGTTTGTTTATAAAGGGGTTTCAGTGAACATCCAAATAATAAGACTAGGGTCACTCTGTCTACTTTTCCTTGGCTCTATTTCTTGGCTGTTTTTTTCTATTTTCAATTGTTTTTTCATTATCTTTTCCCATGTTAGTCCCAGTTGGTTTCTGGGACTGAATGCTCCCTTTTTCATATCCAAGAAGACAGAGAAATATTCTTCCCAATCATTAAACAAAAATCCTGAGCATTCATCCAATTTGACCAACTTATGTGACATACCCATCTCTGAACCATTACTGGTAACCAGGTAAATGAGTCAAACTGAAGTCTGGATGGCCTGCCTGATGCTTAGATTTAGGAGTGACCTCAACTTTTCTGAAAAATCGGGCTGCCACCAAATGGGTAAACACTTTTGCAAAGACTATAAAACATCTAACATGATCCAACTAACAAATGTTTAATAGACTTCTAAATTAAATTTGGTACAGAAAATGATCAAAATTTTGATATTTTCTCATTTCTTGATTTTCTAACATGAGTATTTATTACTCATTTAGTCACATACTCTCCAATACCAAAAACATAAAAGTGATTTTTAAGTGGTTTTCTTTATTTTTTTATTTTTTATTGAATTTATTGAGGTGACATTTGTTAATAAAAATTACATGTTTCAGGTGTACATCATCTCTATTTTGTCTTGTGTGCTCACCACCCAAATCAAGTAAGTCTCCCTCTATCACTGTTTATCTGCCCACACCCTCTTCTACCTCCACTCACCTTCCTTTCCTTCTGATAACCACCATGCTGTTGTTTGTGTCTATGAGCATTTTTTTTTTCTTTTTGTTTAATCGCTTCACCCTTTTTACCCAGTCCTGCAACCCCACTCCCTTCTCACAGCTGTCGGCCTGTTCTCTATGAGTCTGTTTCTATTTTATATGCTAGTTTATTTTTTTTTATCAGATTCCACATATGAGTGAAATCATATGGTATTTGTCTTTCTCTGACTGGCTTATTTCCCCTAGCATAATGATCTCTAAGTCCATCCAAGCTGTCACAAAAGGTAATATTTTCTTCTTTTTTAATGGCTGGATATTATTCCATTGTGTAAATGTACCACAGCATTTTTATGCATTCATCTACCAATGGACTCTGGGCTGCTTCCAAATCTTGGTATTGTAAATAATGCTTCAGTGAACTTAGAGATACATATATTCTATTGAAATAGTTTTGGGTTTCTTTGGATATATTCACAGAAGTATAATCATTGGGTCATGAGGCAGTTCTATTTTCAATTTTTTGAAGAAACTCCATGCTGCTTTCCACAGTGGCTGCACCAGTCTGCATTCCCACCAGCAGTGCAGGAGGGTTCCCTTTTCTCTATACCATCGCCAACACTTGTTGCTTGTTGATTTACTGATAATAACCGTTCTGACAGGTGTGAGGTGATACCTCAGTGTGGTTTTAATTTGCATTTCTCTGATGGTTAGAGACGTTGAGATCTTTCTATATATCTACTGGCAGTCCATATGTCCTCATTGGAGAAGTGTCTTTTTCCCATTTTTTAAATTGGATTGTTTGTTCTTTTGGTGTTGAGTTTTATATGTTCTATATAAGTTTTGTATATTCATCTTTATCAGACATATCATTGGTGAATATGTTCTCTCATTCAAGGGCTGTCTTTTTATTTTGTTGATGGTTTCCTTTGTTGTGCAAAAACTTTTTAGTTTAATGTTGTCCCATGTGTTTATTTTTTCTTTTGTTTTTCTTGATCAAAGAGATATATCAGAAAAAAATATTGCTACAAGAAATGTTTGAGAATTGACTGCCTATGTTTTCTTCGTTTTTTTGGTTTCAAATCTAACATTTAAGTCTTAATTCATTTTAAGTTTATTCATATGTATGGTTTAAGAAGGTGGTCTAGTTTTCGTTTTGTTTTGTTTTTTGCACATATCTGTCCAATTTCCCCAAAACCATTTACAAAATAGACTCTTTACCATTACATATTTTTGCCTCCTTTGTCAAATATTAGTTGACTATAAAAACATAGGTTTCTTTCTGAACTCTCTGTTCTGTTCCATTGGTCTGTATGTCTGTTTTTATGCCTGTACCATGCTATTTTGATTATTATGGCCTGGTAATAAAGTTTGATATCAGGTAGTGTGATTCCTCCAACTTTGTTCTTCTTTTTCAAGATTGAAGTGATTATTTGGCATCTTTTTTGTGACTCCATATAAGTTTTGGAATACTTGTTTTAGTTCTGGGAAATACACCATTGGTATCTTGATAAGAGTTGTGTTGAATCTATAGATTGGTTTTGGTAGTATGGACATTTTAAATGTTAATTCTTTCTATCCATGAACACAATATATACTTTCGCATATATATAGATATAGTGACAGAGACATAGAGAGACAGAGAGAAAGACAGACAGACAGGAAAGGAGAAAAATGAGAAGCATCGATTCTTTGTTGCGGCACCTTAGCTGCTTATTGATTGCTTTTGTCATATGCACCTTGACTGGGGAGCTACAGCAGACTGAGTGACCCCTTGCTCAAGCCAGCGATCTTGGGCTCAAGTTGGTGAGCCTTGCTTAAAGCAAATGAGCCCACACTCAAGCTGGTGACCTCAGAGTTTCAAACCTGGGTCGTTCATGTCCCAGTCCGACACTGTATCCACTGTGCCACCACCTGGTCAGGCTACCTTCACTTATGTATATCTCTTTCTTTGGTGCTTATAATTTTTCAAGCACAGGTCTTTTACATCCTTGGTGAAATTTATTCATAGGTACCTTACTTTTTGTTGTTGCAATAGTAAATGAGATTATTTTCTTAATTTCTCTTTCTGAGAGATCATTATTGGTATATAAAAATGAAACTGATTTCTGGTTATTTATTTTGTGTCAGCTAGCTTACTGGATTCATTTATCAGTTCTAGTAGTTTTTTGTGTGGAATCTAGGGTTCTCTATATACAGTATTATATCATCTGCAAATAATGACAGTTTTATTCCTCCTTTTCTATTTGAAAGCCTTTTATTCTTCTTGTCTAATTGCTGCAGCTACAACTTCTAGTACTGTGTTAAATAACAGTGGTGAAAGTGAATATCTCTTTCTTGTTCTTGATTTTGAAAAAACACTTGTAGGTTTTGCCCAATGAGTATGCCATTGGCTGTGGTTTTGTCATACATGACCTTTATTATGTTGAGGCATGTTCCCCCTACTCCTGACATTTTTTTTCTGATTGCTGAGAACTTTCATCAAAAAAGGGTGCTGAATTTTATTAAAAAATTCTACATTTATTGATATAATCATGTGGTTTTTATTCTGCATTTTGTTTATGTGATTTATCATGTTTATTGATTTGTGGATATTTTGCCAATCTTATATCCCCAAAATAAATCTCACTTGATCATTGTATACAACCTTTTTAATATATTTCTGAATATTGTTTGCTAATATTTTTTGAAGACTCTAGCATGTATTTTTATCAAGGATATTGGCCAATAATTTTTTATCTTTGTTGCATCTTTATCTAGTTTTGGAATTATGATAATGCTGGCCTCATAAAAGAGCTTGGAAATCTAGTTTGAGAAGAGTAGGTGTTAGATTTTATTTGAAAGTTTGGTAAAATTCACCTGTAAAGCCGTCCAGTTCAGGATTTTGGTTTGTTGGAAGTTTTTTGATAGTGCTTCAATTTCACTGGTTGTAATATATTTGTTTAGAGTCTATGATTATTCCTGATTCAGTTTTGGAAGACTGTATGTTTTCCAGGAATTTATCCATTTCATCCAGATTTTTTAATTTGTTGGCATAAAGTTGCTCATTACATTTTCTTATATTCCTTTGTAAATTTTCTTATTTCAGCTTTACTTATTTTATTTTTGATGTTATTTATTTGAGTTCTCTCTCTTTCTTTTGATGAGTCTTATTAAAGGTTTATCAATCTTGTTTATATTTTCAAAGATCCAACTTTTGGGTTTATTGATCTTTTGTATTGTATATTTAGACTATTTTGTTTACTTCTGCTTTGATTATTATTATTTCCTTTTTCTACTCACATTGGAATTTATTGTTCTTTTCCAGGTTCTTTCAGTGTAAACTTAGATATTTTATTTGATATCTAAGATAAGGTTTTTCTTGTGTCTTGAAGTGGCCATGTAATGCTATGAAATTCCCTCTTCGGACTGTTTTCACTTTGTCCCATATATTTTGTGTTGTGTTCTCATTTTTGTTTGTTTCAAAATCTGTTTTGAATTCTCCTTTGATTTCATTGTTAACCTGTTCACTCTTTAGTAACATGCTATTAGCTTTCATGTCTTTGTGTGCTTTTCAGTGTGTGTGTGTGTGTGTGTGTGTGTGTGTGTGTGTGATTTCTAGCTTCATACTGTTATGGTCAGAGAAGATGCTTGGTATGATTTCAAACTTCTTAAATTTATTGAGACTGCTTTTGTATCCTAACATGTAGTCTATCTTAGAAAATGTTTCATGTGCACTTGAAAAGAATGTAGAATCAGATACTTTGGGCTGAAATGTTCTGAAGATATCAATTAAATGCATCTGATCTAGTGTGTCATTTAAAGCTGCTGTTTTTGTTATTGTTGCTGCTGTTGATTTTCTGTCTAGAAGATCCTTTCGTCAGTATCTGTGAGATGTTAAAATACCTTACTATGACTCTATTACTGCCAACCTCTGCCTTTATGTCCATCAAGGTTTGCTGTACATATCAAGGTGCTCCCATGTTGGAAGCATAACTGTTTACAGAGGGTTATTCCCTCTTGTTAGGTTGATCCCATTACCTTTATATAATGTCCTTCTTTGTTTCTTACTATAACTTTTGTTTTAAGTCATTTTTTTCAAATATAAGCATTGTTACTCCAGCTTTTGTTCTTTCCATTTTTATGATATATATTTTTCCAACCCTCTACTGCTAGTCTGTGTGTATCTTTTGCTCTTGTAGACAACATGTATATATATGGATATTGTTTTTTTATTTATTCAGCTACCCCATGTCTTTCTATTGGAGCATTGAAGCCATTTCCTTTTAAAATGTTTATTAAGAGGTTGGTATGGTGATGATGACAAACTCCTTTAGCTCTTTCTTGTCTGGAAAGAGCTTTATTTCTCTTTCAACTTTAAATGATAGCCTTGAAAGATAAAGTTGCCTTGGCTGTAGGCACTTGCTTTCTATCACTTTAAATATTTCATGCCTATTCTTTCTGGCCTGAAATGTTTCTTTTAGAGATTAACTGACCTTATAGGAGATCTCTTGTAGATAACTAATAGTCTTTATCTTGCTGCTTTCAAGATTCTCTCTTTGTCTTTTGATACTTTAATTATGATGTATGTTGGAGTGGGCCTCTTTGGGTTCACCTTGTTTGGGACTCACTGGGCTTCCTGGGGTTGTATGTCCTTTTCCTTTATGGGGTCAGAGAACTTTTTGGTCATTATTTCTTCAAATAGGTCCTTGATGCCTTTCTGATATAAGGTATCCTTATGATATAGATGTTGTTATGCTTCATGTTGTCCTAAAGGTTCCTTAAGCTATCCTCATTCATTTTAATTTTTTTTTCATTTTGCTGCTTTTATTGGGTGCTTTTTCCTACCTCACTTTCCAACTCACATATTCAGTCCTCTGCCTTATTCAGGCTATTATTTATTCCTTCCAGTGTATTCTTCATTTCAGATATTATATTCTTTATTTCTGAATGTTTTTTATGGTGTCCATGTCCTTTTCATGCTATTGAGCATACTTATAACCATTATTTTGAACTCTATATCTGATGAATTCCTTGCCTTCATTTAATTTACCTCTTTTTGTGGCTATTTCTCCTATTCTCTCATTTGATAACTGTTTCTTTGTCTCTTCCAGATTGGCTGCCTTTTTGTGTTTGTTTCTATGTGTTAGATAAACCTACCATGACTCCTACTTTTATTGGGGTGGCCTTATGTAACAGGTGTCCCATGGGGTTCAGTGGTACAGACTCATTAATCATCTTAGCTCAGTGTTCCAGGAATATCCCTTGTGTGGGTTATTTGGGCCTTCCTATTTTAATTGCATCACGATTGCTATTGGCCCATTTGTGCATGGGATCGACCCTCAGGCTGGCTGACTGTGAGGCTCAACCCTAACTACAGTGTTCAAGCTGCTGTGCAGGTGCTGACCACACAATGCAGAATTCACCTCATCTGAGTCAGGTGCTGATAGAGATCTCCCTTTAAATATGCTGCTTGTGAAGCTTATCAGATCCTGCTCTTGTGCTGTCTAAAACTTGTTGTTACTGGTGTGTTGATTCTGGGCCTCTTGGGAGGGAGTCGGGTGCAGACTAATGTCAGATGCTACCTGCGATTGGCCTTGGACAACTTGTTTGGAACTACAAGTGATCTACAATTCATGGCTGCCTCTGCTGGTTCTGGGTACATAAAAGAAGAATCAAGCTGAGCACAAAGGCTGGTTTTACCATCACTGAACCTGAGGGCAGGTTAGCAAAAGTTCCAATGCACTCCAAGATCTGCTTCCATATACCTCTGCCTGCTGGCTACTTATATGATTTAGTTACTGAAAGAACCCTTGGCAGTACTTGAGTTGCATAAGGTAAGTTCTTCATGAGTCACCAGGTATGGGAGAGTGGTATTCACCAGACTGATACAAATACAAACCTGGTGCCAGTGCTGGGTCTGAAGCCACTCAGCAAATGTTCCTAGGTATACCAAGTCTAGATACCACCAGCTGGGTGCTCGTACATCTTTATGTTCGCAGACGGTCACTCAGAGTGAGGCCAGCACAGTTTGACCATGTGATGAGAGAGCTTTGCTTTGGTCAGGTGTGTGAGGAAAAAATGGTTCCTGTTTTAAAACTACACAACACAGGCTATTTCAGATTCTGTGAGGTGAAGACAGAGCTCAGCAGCGTGAGGCCGATGGGAGGATGGAGTTAGTGGATCTCCAGTGAGGAGGAGGTGCCAGTCAGGCCTCCCCTCCCTCACAGACAACTCTGTTCAAACCAGTGGCACACTTAACCACTCTCATTTTGTTGTAAGTTGCATGTATCCCAATATCATTTTGTGGTTAGGAATAACTCTTATACAACTCCTAAAATGATGTTTGGCACAAATTATTACCAAAAATTTTATATCTCATGACAACATTCCTAAACTCAACACTTTTTAATCTTTGACAAAATTAACCAAAATAAATATATGTTCTACATTTTAAAAAAATAGCCCGAGAGATATTCAACATTAACCAGATATTTAAGTCATCGACATGTGGTTAAACAATTTTAAATGCATGCAACACAACAAGGCTGTTGTGCATGAATGTGCTTTGCACTTGCAATATTGGGTCCACCAAACTATGTACTCTGATAAACAGATATTCTTTAAATTTTTTTTCAATATAGGCAGTCCCAGGTTACAAATGAGCTAGGTCCTGCAGGTTTAAAAATGTTTAAGTATTTATATGCACTTAAACAGAAAGGTAAAAATAAATACTATGTTAAGACAAACATCTGTCTAAGTTGCATTTAACAGGTAAGTGTGCCTCTTCCACCTTACATACAAATTCAACTTAAGAACAAACCTACAGAATCTATCTCGTTCATATCCCAGGACTGCCTGTACTTGGCACTTGAAAAGTTCAACACAAATAGCACCAACTGCGCACCAACCTGCATCAGTCCAGGTAGTTTAAATTTCTCCATACACCACTGCCCTTTGGGCTATGCGCTGATTATGGAATCCCCAATGAGGGTATTCAGGGATCTTCCTGTACCTCCTAGATTATTTATCTTCCATCCTCAAGGTTAATTCACATGAAACAATTTCTCTTGTTAAATGCCAATTTTGCCCTAAGGTATGAATAGTTCATCCTCATGAAGATATTGGGAGTTCCATGTCTGCAGTGGTTACAGTCCCTTAACTAATTAGTGGTGAAAGGATATTAATAAGAGACCAATTTATATAATACTGAGGCACTGCCAAATACAGTTAAATCTAATTTAGACCAACTGGTGGAAAAACCAGACTTAACTGGTAGAAAAGTACGAGCTATAGAATATTTTAAGAGATTATATATTTTAACTTTCTAACACATTTGGTATTTCAAAGGGCTTCTCAAGCTTTAAAGGAACAGAGTACATAAAGTGTTGCAAACCAGAGACACTTTTATGAAAACTTCATTAAATGGATAAATGTTAGTGATTGTGGTTATCACCTTATAATATTTTTAATATTAATAAATACTTTTCAGTTTTAAACCTTTTTTCTGACTCTATTGTAGTTCTGCATAATTTTAATTACATTAATGTATTGCTCAAAAAGTCATTCAGACTTGTTATGAGTAAATTGGCCCCTATTGTTTTAAAGATGCACACACAAAAAAGGCAAGCAAGTACCTCCTAGCTTTGCCTGGGCTCACAAGCTAGCTGGTGAAATAAGATAAAAATGTGTTAAGAGCTCAAAGATAGTTAGCTCTTCGCCACATTTTATATAACAACATTTACTATAGAGTGCTTTCTATAGCCTAGGTACCAGGTGCAAAAAGTGGGCTTTGTAGGGCAAGTTAGTGTCTAAATTTGATTGAAGTACTGTGAGAAGTCATTAGTCCATTTTCAATGAAAAAAACTTTTTTGGATTTCTGCAATATGAGGTGGGGGTATAAGGGTATGCTTAGACCAAAGGTGCCCAGGGTTGAATTAATCATATTTCTGAGAATATCACACACTATCATCCCAGCTTTTTTCTTCACTTACATTTATATGCCCTTCTTAATTACAGAACCCACTCCTATATTGTCCTCCACCATGGATAATTATTTTAATAGTCAGTGTCTTTCTTTTATTAGCATGTCCTTTATAAAGAACACATTGTTCATTTTGTTCACATGTATTTTGATGGATGTATAGCACCATTACATTATACCTTTAAACTTTCTTTTCATTTAGTATATTTTCTATATACTTTATTTGTATGTGTATTTGATTGTTTGTTTCTAATGGCTACAGAGTATTCCAATGCATAAATCCATCATATTTCTATATCCTTCAACTGTGCAACTAACAGCTAATATGTTTCCATCTCCTCCCCACTACCACAAAGCTAAGAAGAACATGCTTATACATGTTCTCTTATCAACCTGCATCAGATACTTTCTTCTATATATACCTGAGAGTGCAACTGGCCAGTTATAAGGTATAAGTATACTTAATTTAACTAACAACTCCAGATTACCCCCAGAAAGGTTTCTCCTGTTTACCCTCTCATGAGATGTGTCTGAAGACTCTTATATTCCCAGACTCCTGACAATAATTTGCATTATTTAGCTATCTAATTCTTGTAAATATAATAGGTATAAATTTGTATGGCCACTATCACAGCCGCCTGGGCTTGCAGGTTCACATTTTATTCGGACAGATCATAGAGAAACAATTGAGCCGAAAACTGGTTGGTCCATTTCCCTTTATTCTAGACTCGCACCGGCAAGCAAGTAAAAACACAGCAAGAAACACTTCCCTTTCCATTCAGGGCTCCCAAAGCCACTGACTCATCCAAGTTTTCCTAGATAGAATCAAAGGCTCCACCTCTTTGCCTCCATTTTGGCTGCCTCCTCTCTCCCACCTGGCCTCTCTCTCTACTCTGGAGAAACGTGGTCTCTCTCTCTCATGCTACAGCATGGGCTCATCCTCTCTACAAGAACAAGGCCTTCTAGTTCTTCCTTTTAAAACCTTTCAGTGTGTAAGTCCTCCCCCAACACACATCAGCACAGCCAAACCCCTTCCCAAAAAAGAAGAGCATTTAGCTGTATCACGTGAGAGCATCACCACGTGAGAGCATCGTCCATCTTTTTTTAAATTTTTTTTTTATTTTATTTATTTATTTTTAGAAAGGAAAGAGAGAGAGAGACAGAGAGAAGAGAGAGACAGAGAGAGAGAAGGTGGGGAGGAGCAGGAAGCATCAACTCCCATATGTGCCTTGACCAGGCAAGCCCAGGGTTTCGAACCGGCGACCTCAGCATTTCTAGGTCGACTCTTTATCCACTGCACCACCACAGGTCAGGCAGCATCGTCCATCTTTAACAGAGTGATCAATATATATTTTATCTGCCCAACAAAATTGATATCTCATTATTGTTTTAATAAGCATGTTTCTAAATATTAATTAATATGGGTATCTTAATGTATATTGGTCAACATTTTGAGTTTTTCATTTCATTTTGTATACTGCCTGTTCATATTTACCTCTTTTGATGGTGTTCTTATTTTTTGATTTGCAGAAATTTCACTTCTATGCCTAAATATTAGTCTCATAAGTTCGTCATTGAAAACATCTTTTTCTAATTTGTCACTTCTTTTAACTTTGCCTATTACATCTTTCATTTTAACAAATGTTTTAATTTAGTTCCAATAAAATTTTTACTTATGACTTAGACTTCATGGCATTTATTTTAGAAATTCTTCCCCAATTTAGGTCTTAAAATTAGTCTCCTACAATGTTTTCTACTCACTTTACATGTTTACCTTTTACACTGAGGTCTTTAATCCATCTGTAGTCCACTTTTGCATATAGTGTTACAAAAAAATCTAGTTTTACTTTTTCCATAAAAATGAGCTAGTTTTACTAACATTATTTAATTAAAAAGTATATAATTACTTACGGTACTAGTAATCAAATATTGAGCTCACCTATATTTTCCATTGGCTTATTTGTCTCTTCTGTTACCAATCTCATACAGACTTTAAAAAATGACTTATTTGGTAAGGCATGAAATTATTTGGTGTTATTTCTTTGGTTTCCTAAATTTTGAATGTTTATTGAGTTTCTAAACAAAAATTCCTGCTGGAAATTTGACTGGCATTCCATTGACTTTAAAGTTTAAATTTAGAAAAACAGTCTATTCATTTATTTGGTTCTTTTTTATTTTTTAATTTAATGTTAAACATTTTCTCTGAAAGGACTTAGATTGATTTATGGTAACTCTTAGTTTATAGGCCCTTAGGTATAATTCTGTAATAAATTATATTTCCTACTTTATTATTGGTGGTGTAGAAAATTAACATATTATTTATTGATAACATAAGCATCAACCCTGCTGAATGTCTTACTGGTCTTTATAGTTTATCTTTTTTTTTTAACTTTATTTAGACAATTAATTTTAATGAGATGACATTGATCAATTGAGTACATAGATTCAGAGAAAACATCTCCAGATCATTTTGACATTTGATTATGTTGTATACCCATCACCCAAAGTCAAATTGTCCTCCATCACCTTTCATTTGTTTTTTTAAAGCCCCTCCCCTCCTCCCTCTCCTCCCTTCCCCTCTTGCTGGTAACCACTGCACTCTTATCCATGCCAATAAGTCTCAATTTTGTATTCCACCTATGTATGGAATCATACAGTTCTTAGCTTTTCTAATTTACTTATTTCATTCAGTATAATGTTATCAAGGTACATCCATTCATCATTTCTTATGGATGAGTAGTATTCCATAGTAAATATGTACCACATTTTCTTTATCCAATCTTCTATTGAAGGCTTTTTGGTTGATTCCATGTCTTAGCCACCATGAGCAATGCTGTGATGAACTTGAGGCTGAATGTGTCTTTACATAGCAATGATTTTGAGTTTTGGGGGTATATACCCAGAAGAGGGATTGCTAGGTCATATGGTAGTTCTATTCTTAATTTTTTGAGGAACCACCATACTTTCTTCCATAATGGTTGTACTACTTTACATTCCCATTAACAGTGAATGAGGGTTCTTTATTCTCCACAGCCTCTCCAACACTTGCTATTACCTGTCTTGTTGATAACAGCTAATCTAACAGGTGTGAGGTGGTATTTTATTGTAGTTTTGATTTGCATTTCTCTAATAGCTAGTGAAGATGAGTATTTTTTTCATATATCTGTTGGCCATTTGTATTTCTTGGGAGAAGTATCTGTTCATGTCCTCTTCCCATTTTTTTTATTGGATTCTTTGCTTGTTTGTTGTTGAGTTTTTTCAGTTCTTTGTATAGTTTGGATATTAGGCCCTTATCTGAGCTGTTGTTCAAAAAATCATCTCCCATTTAGTTGGCTGTCTGTCTTGTTGTCAGTTTCTTTTGTTGTGCAAAAACTTCTTAGTCTGATGTAGTCTCATTCATTTATCTTTACCTTTACTTCTCTTGCCTTTGGAGTCAAATTCGTAAAATGTTCTTTATGGCCAAGGTCCATGAGTTTAGTACCTATCTTTTCTTCTATGTAACTTATTGTTTCAGATCTTATATTTAGGTTTTTAATCCATTTTGAATTAATTTTTGTACAAGGAGACAAACTGTAGTTGTGTTTCATTCTTTTGCAAGTGGCTTTCCAGTTTTCCCAGCACCATTTATTAAAGAGGTTGTCTTTTCCCCATTGTGTGTTTTTGGCTGCCTTTATCAATGATGATTTGACCATACATACATGGTTTTATTTCTGGGCTCTCTATTCTGTTCCATTGGTCTAAGTGTCTATTTTTCTGTCAATACCATGCTGTTTTGAATATCGTGGTTCAGTACTATAATTTGAAGTCTGGTATTGTAATGCCCCCAGCTTCATTCTTTTTTCTTAGAATTACTTTGCCTATTCATGGTTTTTTATGGTTCCATATAAACTTGATGATTTTTTGTTCCATTTCTTTAAAAAATGATATTGGAATTTTTATGGGAATTGTATCACATTTGTATATTGCTTTGGGTAATATGGTCATTTTAACTATATTTATTCTTCCTATCTAACAACAAGAAATATTTTTTCATTTAATTGTATCTTTTTCAATTTTCTTTTACAATGTTTTATAGTTTTTATAATATAGGTCCTTTACATTCTTTAATATATTTATTTCTAGGTTTTTTTATTGTTGTTGTTACAACCATAAAAGAAATTATTTTTTTTAGTTTATTTTCTGAAGTTTTATTGTTGGCATATAAGATGGCAATAGACTTCTGTATATTAATTTTGTATTCTGTGACTGTAATGTATTGGTTTATTATTTCCAATAGACTTTTTGTGGAGTCTTTGGGGTTTTTGATGTACAGTATTATATTATCTGCAAAAAGTGAAACCTTTACTTCTTCTTTGCTAATATGAATGCCTTTTACTTCTTTCTCTGTCTGATTGCTCTGGCTAGAATTTCCAGCACTACGTTGAATAAGAGTGGAAAAGTGGGCAGCCTTGTCTTGTTCCTGATTTTATTTATTTATTATTATTTTTATTTTTTTATTTTTTTGCATTTTTCCAAAGCTGGAAACAGGGAGGCAGTCAGACAGACTCCCGCATGTGCCTGACCGGGATCCACCTGGCATGCCCACCAGAGGGCGATGCTCTGCCCATCTGGGTCATCTCTCTGTTGCATTCAGAGCCATCCTAGCGCCTGGGGCAGAGGCCACAGAGCCATCCTCAGCGCCCAGGCCAACTTTGCTCCAATGGAGCCTTGGCTGTGGGAGGGGAAGAGAGAGACAGAGAGGAAGGAGACGGGGAGGGGTGGAGAAGCAATGGGCACTTCTCCCGTGTGCCCTGGCCAGGAATCGAACCCGGGACTCCTGCACGCCAGGCCAACACTCTATCACTGAGCCAACCTGCCAGAGTCTTGTTCCTGATTTTAGAGGAAATGTTTTCAGTTTTTTGCCATTTAATATGATGTTAATTGATGATTTGTCATAAATGGTCTTTTTTTTTTTTATTAAATTTAATGCAGTGACATTGATAAATCAGGGTACATATGTTGAGAGAAAATATCTCTAGATTATTTTAACATTTGATTGTGCTGTATATCCCTCCCGCAAAGTTAAATTGTCTTCTGTCACCTTCTATCTGGTTTTCTTTGTGCCCCTCCCCTCCCCTAACCCCTCTCTCCTTCTTCACCCCATCCCCATTCCCCCAACCCCCCGCCCCTGTTGCCATCACATTCTTGTTCATGTCTCTGAGTCTCATTTTTATGTCCCTTCTATGTATGGATTCATCTTAGTTTTTTTTCTGATTTACTTATTTCACTCCGTATAATGTTGTCAAGGTCCATCCATGTTATTGTAAATGATCTGATGTCATCATTTCTTATGGCTGAGTAGTATTCCATAGTATATATGTACCAAGCTTTTTAATCAACTCGTCCTCTGACGGACACTTGGGCTGTTTCCAGATCTTCGCTATTGTAAACAATGCTGCCACAAACATGGGGGTGCATTTCTCCTTTTCGAGCCGTTCTATGGTGTCCTTGGGGTATATTCCTAAAAGTGAGATAGCTGGGTCAAAAGGCAGTTCGATTTTCAGTTTTTTGAGGAATCTCCATACTGTTTTCCACAGTGGCTGCACCAGTCTGCATTCCCACCAGCAGTGCAGGAGGGTTCCCTTTTCTCCACATCCTCGCCAGCACTTATTCTGTGTTGTTTTGTTGATAAGCACCATTCTGACTGGTGTAAGGTGATATCTCATTGTGGTTTTAATTTGCATTTCTCTAATGATTAGTGATGTTGAACATTTTTTCATATGCCTATTGGCCATCTGTATGTCCTCTTTGGAGAAGTGTCTATTCATCTCTTTTGCCCATTTTTGGATTGGGTTGTTTATCTTCCTGGTGTTGAGTTTTACAAGTTCTTTATAAATTTTGGTTATTAACCCCTTATCAGATGTATTGTCAAATATGTTCTCCAATTGTGTAGTTTGTCTTTTTATTCTGTTCTTGTTGTCTTTATCTGTGCAAAAGCTTTTTAGTTTGATATAGTCCCATTTGTTTATCCTGTCTTTTATTTCACTTCCCCGTGGAGATAAATCAGCAAATATATTGCTCCAACAGATGTCGGAGAGCTTACTGCCTATGTTTTCTTCTAAGATGCTTATGGTTTCACGGCCTACATTCAAGTCTTTTATCCATTTTGAGTTTATTTTTGTGAGTGGTGTAAGCTGGTGATCTAGTGTCATTTTTTAGCAGGTAGCTGTCCAATTTTCCCAACACCATTTGTTAAAGAGGCTGTCTTTACTCCATTGTATTTCCTTACCTCCTTTGTCAAATATCAGTTGTCCATAGAACTGTGGGTTTATTTCTGGGTTCTCTGTTTTTGTTCCATTGATCTATGTGCCTGCTCTTATGCCAGTACCAGGCTGTTTTGAGTACAATGGCCTTGTAGTATAACTTGATATCAGGAAGTGTGATACCTCCCACTTTATTCTTCTTTTTTAAGATTGCTGAGGCTATTTGTGTCCTTTTTTGGTTCCATATAAATTTTTGGAATATGTGTTCTATATCTTTGAAGTATGTCATTGATATTTTAATTGGTATTGCATTGAATTTATAAATTGCTTTGGGTAATATAGACATTTTAATGATGTTTATTCTTCCTAACCATGACCACGGTATATGCTTCCACTTGTTTGTATCTTCCTTGATTTCTTTTATCAATGTTTTGTAATTTTCCAAGTACAAGTCTTTAGTCTCCTTGGTTAAGTTTACTCCTAGGTACTTTATTTTTTTGGTTGTAATTGTGAAGGGGATTGTTTCCTTAATTTCTCTTTCTGACTGTTCATTGTTGGTGTATAAAAATGCCTCTGATTTCTGAGTATTGATTTTATATCCTGCCACTTTGCTGAATTCATTTATCAGGTCCAGTAGTTTTTTGACTGAGACTTTAGGGTTTTCTATATACAATATCATATCATCTGCAAATAATGATAGTTTTACTTCTTCTTTTCCAACTTGAATGCCTTTTATTTCTTCTTCTTGTCTGATTGCTGTGGCTAGGACTTTCAGGACTATGTTAAATAAGAGTGGTGAAAGGGGGCACCCCTGCCTTGTTCCTGATCTTAAGGGTATTGCTTTTAATTTTTGCCCATTGAGTATGATGTTGGCTGTGGGTTTCTCATAGATGGCTTTTATCATGTTGAGGTATGTTCCCTGTATTCCCACTTTGCTGAGAGTTTTGATCATGAATGGGTGCTGGATTTTATCAAATGCTTTTTCTGCATCTATTGAAATTATCATATGGTTTTTCTCCTTCTTTTTGTTTATGTGATGAATCACATTGATTGATTTATGAATATTGTACCAGCCTTGCCTCCCCAGAATAAATCCCACTTGATCATGGTGTATGATTTTTTCCCTATATTGTTGGATGTTGGATCCGGTTTTCTAATATTTTGTTGAGGATTTTAGCATCTATATTCATCAGAGAAATTGGCCTATAATTTTCTTTCTTTGTGTTGTCTTTGCCTGGTTTTGGAATCAGAATTATGCTCACCTCATAAAAGGAGCTTGGAAGTCTTCCTTCCTCTTGAATTTTTTGAAATAGTTTGAGAAGGATAGGAGTTAGTTCTTCTTTGACTATTTGGTAGAATTCAGTTGTGAAGCCATCGGGCCCCGGACTTTTCTTTGTTGGGAGTTTTTGATAACTGTTTCGATCTCATTTGGTGTAATCGGTCTGTTTAGGTTTTCTGATTCTTCCAGATTGATTTTTGGAAGATTGTATGTTTCAAGGAATTTGTCCATTTCATCTAGGTTGTCTAGTTTTTTGGCGTACACTTCTTCATAGTATTTTCTTATAATATTTTATATTTCTGTTGTGTCAGTTGTTATTTCTCCTCTCTCATTTCTAATTTTATTTATTTGATTCCTCTCTCTCTTTTTCTTGGTGAGTCTACTTAAAGGTTCATCAATCTTGTTTACCTTTTCAAAGAACCAGCTGCTAGTTTCATTGATCCTCTGTATTGTTTCTTTAGCCTCTATGTCATTTATTTCTGCTCTGATCTTTATTATTTCCTTCCTTCTACTACATTTGGGCTTTACTTGCTGTTCTTTTTCTAATTCTTTTAGATGCAGGGTTAAGTTGTTTATTTGAGCTTTTTCTAGTTTCTTAAAGTGTGCCTGTAGTGCTATGAACTTCCCTCTCAGCACTGCTTTCGCTGTGTCCAATAAATTTTGAGTTGTTGTATGCTCATTGTCATTCGTTTCTAGGAATTTTTTTATTTCTTCTTTGATCTCATTCTTAATCCATTCATTATTTAACAACCTGCTATTTAGTTTCCATGTGTTTGAGTATTTTTAAGCTTTTCTGCTGTGATTCATTTCTAGTTTCATGCCGTTGTGATCAGAGAAAGTGCTTGATATAATTTCAGTCTTCTTAAATTTGTTGAGAGCACTTTTGTGCCCTAACATGTGGTCTATCCTAGAGAATGTACCATAAGCACTTGAAAAGAATGTATATTCTGCTGCTTTAGGGTGAAAAGTTCTGAAGATATCTATTAAATCGAGTTGATCTAGTGTTTCCAATAAGTCTGCTGTTTCTTTGTTAATTTTCTTTCTTGAGGATCTATCTAGTGATGTTAGTGGGGTATTGAAATCCCCTACTATTATAGTATTGCTGTTGATCTCGCCCTTTAAATCCATCAAAGTCTGTTTTATATATTTGGGTGCTCCTATATTAGGTGCATAGATATTTATAATAGTTATATCTTCCTGTTGTATTACTCCCTTTATCATTATGTAGTGGCCTTCTTTATCTCTTACTATATCCTTTGTTTTAAAGTCCAATTTGTCTGATATAAGTATGGCTACTCCAGCTTTTTTTTCATTTCCGTTTGCATGAAACGTTTTTTTCCATCCTTTTACCTTTAATCTGTGTGTGTCTTTTGTTCTAAGGTGTGTCTCTTGTAGACAACATATGTATGGGTCCTGTTTTCTTATCCACACAGCTACCCTATGTCTTTTGATTGGATCATTTAATCCATTTACATTTAAGGTTATTATTGATATGTAGTTGTTTATTGCCATTTTCTTCTTTAAAGGTGTATTCCTTTTTTTTTTTTTTTTCTGTATTCTTTTCCCACTTTATCTGTTTACGCCAGGCCCCTTAATATTTCCTGCAGCATTGGTTTGGTTGTAATGAATTCCTTGAGTTGTTTTTTGTCTGGGAAGCTTTTTATTTCTCCTTCAATTTTAAACGATAGCCTTGCTGGATAAAGTAGTCTTGGTTGTAGGTTCTTGTTCTGCATTACTTTGAATATTTCTTGCCATTCCCTTCTGGCCTCAAGTGTTTCTGTTGAGAAGTCAGATGTCATCCTTATGGGGGCTCCTTTGTAGGTGATAACTTTTTTTTCTCTTGCAGCTTTTAATATTTTCTCTTTATCGCTTAGCTTTGGTATTTTAATTATGATATATCTTGGTGTAGGTTTCTTTGGGTTTCTCTTTAATGGAGTCCTCTGTGCTTCTTGGACTTGTGAGAGGTTCTCTTGCATTAATTTAGGGAAGTTTTCAGCTATGATATGATTAAACAAAGTCTCTATCCCTTGTTCTTTTTCTTCTTCTTCAGGAACCCCTATGATGCGGATGTTATTTCTCTTCATATTGTCACAGAACTCTCTAAGAGTTTCCTCTGACTTTTTGAGTCTTTTTTCTCTTTTTTTCTCTGCTTTCATGCCTTCATTCCAGTTGTCCTCTAACTCGCTGATTCGATCCTCTACTATATCTATCCTGTTTTTAATTCCTTCCATTGTGGTCTTTATTTCTGATATTGTATTTTTCATCTCCAACTGATTCTTTTTTATACTTGCTATTTCTTTGTTTATGTTTTCAAACTGTCCCTCCATTGTTGTTCTAAGATCCCTAAGCATTCTTACAATCATTATTTTGAACTCCACATCTGGAAGTTTGATTATTTCCATATCACTCAGTTCATCTCTCGAAGGTGTCTCTTGTGGTTTCATTTGGACTGCACTCCTTTGTCTTCTCATTTTCTTTTTTTTTTATTATTTGTAGAGTTGGTTGAGTCTAGGCTTGGTGTTGTCTGCCTCCAGTTTTCAGTTGTGTTATTTCTAGGTCTTCGTGGGTTGGTATCAGCTATTATTTGTAATCCACTTTCGGATTTGGGCAGCTTTGAAGTCTTGATTTGTTTGTTTTCTTAACAGGTGATAGTCTTGTTAACTGATCTCAGCAGGGGGCTTCCTTGAAACTGTAACCAGGAATGCTGTGGGTGTAACCTGAGACGCTGAAGGTCTCTTCCACCAACTAATCTCACTGGGGGCAGGGTTTTTTCTCAGCTTCAGTAGGGGGAGGTGTATCTCAGATCTCCATGGAGACCTGAGTTACTGCCCCTCCTCCCCACTTCTTGTTTTCAGCTGTGTCTTGTTGCGCTGATTGGAGCTGGATAGATGTCCAGAGATCTCTTATCCGGAAGCACTTCAGCTCTGTTTTGTGAAAGGTTCAGTCCCTCCCCCAGCTATGGCCGCCTCCAGCACGAATGAGTCAGCTTTTTTATTTCGTTTCTTGCATACCTTAGCCCCTCACAGTCTGTCCCTCTGTGAGCAGTAGTTTCTGCTCTTTTTCCTCTGTGAAATCCTCTCTGGGCTCTCAGCCTCACCCCCCCCCCTTCCGTTCCTGTAAGCAGAGGAGATTCAGGCACTCCTTACCAGGATTATTGTGTCTTCCTCTTTGCTCCTTAGTTTTTGAGAGCTGTTGTTGCAGTTCAGTGTTGGTTTTTCATGCTGATTTTTTCTAAATCGATTTGTATTCCAGTTTGGTGTTGAGAGCTGGGCGTCTGTGCATCCGCCTACTCCGCTGCCATCTTCTGAAAGCCATAAATGGTCTTTATTATCTTGAGATATTTTCCTTCTATACTCATTTTATTGAGTGTTTTCAACATAAAATGATGTTGTATTTTATCGAATGCCTTTACTGTATCTATTGATAGGATCGTATAGTTTTTGTTCTTTGTTTTGTTGATATGGTGTATTATGTTAATTGTTTTACATATGTTGAATCATCCTTGTGATTCAGGAATAAATGCCACTTGATCATGATGAATTATTTTTTTAATGTGTTGTTGTTTTTCGATTTGCTAGAATTTTGTTTAGGATTTTTGCATCTGTATTCATTAGAGATATTGGTCTGTAGTTTTCTTTGTGTTGTCTTTGCCAGGTTTTGGTATGAGGGTTATGTTGGCCTTATAAAATGTGTTTGGAAGTATTGCTTCTTCTTCAGTTTTTTGGAAGACTTTGAGTAGAATAGGTACCAAATTTTCTTTGAATGTTTTATATAATTCACTAGTATAGCCATCTGGCTCTGGACTTGTATTTTGGGGGGCATTTTTGATAGTTATTTCTATTTCCTCCCTGCTTATGGGTCTATTTAGGCTTTCTACTTCTTTGTGACTCAGTCTAGGAAGATTGTATTGTTCTAGAAATTTATCCATTTCTTCTAGATTGTTAAATTTTGTGGCATATAGTTTTACATAGTATATATTTTATCTTTTGAAACTGTTGGACTTACTATATTTATCTCCTTTGAGTAATATTGTGGTCACTAACTAGATGGGGGTCCTGAGTACTTAAAAGGTAGCTAGTGCCAAATGTTGTAATAAAAGTATTTTGGAAGATTGTATAAAATATTATTAAATATTATATACTAAATATTATACTATTAAAATTATTTTCACTTGTTTCATTTTCATTTTTTTAATTTCAGAAATTTAAAGTTAAATATGTTTCTCATATTACATTTCTATTGGATGGTACTGATATAGATCATCATAACATTTGCATGTAATGGTAAGTATCTTTTTCTTTCAAGATTTTGCTTTATACAAATATAGCTGTTCCTATGTTGGGTACATAAATGTTTACAAGTGCTATACCCTCTTGTTGGATTCATCTATTTATAGTTATGTAGTGTCCTTGTTTGTCACTTTCTATTATATATTATAGCCTTTGTTTTGAAGTCCATTTTGTCTATGATAAGTATTGCTACCTGAGTTTTTCATTTTTGCATTTCTCTTTGCATGAAATATCTTTATCTCATTCCTTTACATTCTGTCTATTTGTGTATTTTATTCAGAGATGGGTCTATTATGGACTGTATATGTAGAGGTCTTGTTTTCTTATCCATTCAACTACCCTATGTCTTTTGATTAGAACATTTAAGCCATTTACATTTAATGTGATTATTGATAGGGGCATATTTATTGCTGTTTTATTCTTTTTTCTTTTTTTTTTCTTTTTTTTTTTTTTACAGAGACAGAGAAAGAGTCAGAGAGAGGGATAGATAGGGACAGACAGATGGGAATGGGGAAAGATGAGAAGCATCAATCATCAGTTTTTCATTGAGACACCTTTGTTGTTCATTGATTATTTTCTCATATGTGCCTTGACTGCGGGCCTTCAGCAGACCGAGTAACCCCTTGCTCGAGCCAGTGACCTTGGGGCCAAGCTGGTGAGCTTTTGCTCAAACCAGATGAACTCGCACTCAAGCTGGCGACCTCAGGGTCTCGAACCTGGGTCCTTCCGCATCCCAGTCCGATGCTCTATCCACTGTGCGACCACCTGGTCAGGCTTATTCTTTTTTCTTCTTATTCTTTTTCAAGTGAGAAGAGGGGTAATATGAGGCAGACTCCCGTATGCTTCCTGACTTAGATCCACCCAGCAATCCCCACCTGAGCCTAATGCTTTGCCCATCTGGGGCTATACTCACAACTGAGCTATCTTTAGCACCTGAGACAGAGGCAACACAGAGCCATCCCAAGTACCCAAGGCAATGCACTCAAGCCAATCAAGCCATGGCTGTGGGAAGGGAAAAGAGAAAAAGAAAGAAAGAGAAGGAGGAGGGGCAGGTGGAAGGGTGGAGAAGCAGAAGGTTGCCTCTTCTGTGTGCCCTGACTGGGAATCAAAGCCAGAACATCCACATGTTGGGCCAACACTCTTCCAATGAACCAACCAGTTAAGGCCACTCTTTTATTCTTTACAGCTATGTTTCTCTTTTTTCTTTTTCTTAAAAAAAAGTACCTTTAACATTTTTTATAATACAAGTTTGGTGGTCATAAAATCTTACCTTATTCTTGTTTGAGAAGCTCTTTATCTTTCCTTAAATTATAAATGATATCTTTGCTGGAAGAGTATTCTTGGTTGTAGGCCCTTCTTTTTCATCACTTTGAATATTTTGTGCCAATTGCTTCTGGCCTGAAATATTTCAGCTGACAGTTTTATGAGAGCTCCCTTGTAAGAAACTAACTATATTTCTCTTTCAGTTTTTAAGATTCTCTCTTTGTCTTTAAGGGGATTTTAATTATGATGTGTGATGGTGTAGACCTCTTTGGGTTCGTCTTGTTTTATATTCTCTGTGTTTCCTGGATTTGTGTGTCTTTTTCCTTTACCAAGTTAAGGAAGTGTTAAATCATTATTTTTTCAAATAGGTTCTCAATCCCTTGTTCTGTCTTTTCTTTCTTGTACTCTTATAATGCAGATGTTGTTACCCTTCATGTTGTCCAGAGATCCTTTTCTATTCTAACTGGGTGTTTTTTGCTACCTTGTCTTTCTAATTAGTGACTCAGTCCTCTGCTTCATATAATCTACTGTCAATTCCTTCTTGTGTATTCCTTACTTCAGGTGTTGTAGTCTTCATTTCTGACTAGTTCTTTTTTATAGTTTCTATGTCCTCTTTTATGCTTACCATCTTTTTTTTTATTCTCACTGAGTTTATCCATTTTTCCCCTAAGTTCTTAGAGCATCCTTACAGACATTGTTTTTAACTCTGTATTTGATAGATTGCTTGCCTCAATTTCATTTTGTTTTTTTCTAGGTATTTCTACTGTTCTCTAATCTGATGCATGTTTCTTTGTCCCCATTTTGGTTGCCTCTTTGTATTTATTTCCATGTATTAGTTAGATCTGTTGTGTTTCCCAGTATTGATAGAGTAGTCTTATAAAGTAGATGTTCTGTGGGGCTCAGTAGCACAGTCTCCCTTATCACCTAAGCAAGGTTCTCCAGAAATGTCCCTTTTGTGGGGTGTGAGCCAGCCATCTTGAGTCTTGATTGCTGTTGGCCCTCCATGTGTGGGGTCAACTCTCAGGCTGGCTGACTATGAGGATTGAATCTGACCACAGTATACAAGCTGCTCTGCCAATGCTGACTACAGAAAGCAGAATTTTCCACAGCAGGGTCTGATGCCAGCTAAGATTTCCCTTTGGATATGCTGCTTATAAAGTTAAGTGGATCCTTCTCTGATGTTGTCTGAAACCCAGCACCAGTTGTGATGGGTCTAGGGCCTCTTAGGGAAGACTTTGGTGCATGTCACTGTCAGACACTGCCTGGAACTGGTTTTGATCTACTTGTTTGCAGCTAAAAAACAATCCACAGTTTGTGACTGCCTCTATTTGGCCTGTTTGTGCATGGGAGGTGCCAAGATGTGAACCAAGTCCAGCTTCCACCAGCTCCAAGCTCAAAGC
Organism: Saccopteryx bilineata; assembly: GCF_036850765.1. Classification (NCBI taxonomy): domain Eukaryota; kingdom Metazoa; phylum Chordata; class Mammalia; order Chiroptera; family Emballonuridae; genus Saccopteryx; species Saccopteryx bilineata. The sequence continues at coordinate 66,710,516 of NC_089499.1, read as the reverse complement.
ACGTTAACAAAAGGACCAAGACACCTAAAGATCCACCTTTACCTGCCAGCTACCTGTTAGGCTTAGTCACTGAAAAAGCCTCTGGCAGTATGTGAGTTGCATGAAGTAGGTGTTTGGTAAGTCACAAGGTAGGGACAAGTGGTAGTCACCGGACTGAATCAGATTCAAATTTGATGCCAGTTCTGGGTCTGAAGCCACTCCGCAAAAGTCCCAGGTTACACCAAGACCAGCTGCCAACCACTGAGTGTCCATAGACATTTTTCATGAGGCAGAGTATTAGGACATGGTCAGGATGAGGCCAGCACATTTCATTAGATTAAAACAGATCAAGATTTGACTTTCTGAAGAGAGTTCTCAACACAGGAACAATGGCACAATTTGGCATATAAGGTAAAAATGGTTTCGGTCCTGGAACCACACAACTCATTCTTTCTCAGACTCTGCTTGGACCTTCTCAAGACCCTAGCTGAGCAAGACAGGACTTGGAGTCAGAGGGAAGGGGCTAGTGGATCTCCCATGGAGGAGAGTTACTGGTCAGGCTTATGGAAAGGGGATAATGGTCTCTGTCACAGAGTCACACATCTTACTTCTCCTGATCTGCCTGGACCTCTACTCCATGAGGTTAGATAGCTGACTTCTTTGCAGGGCAAGAGCTCTGCAGGGCAAAGTGACAGTGAGTCTGCAGAGTGGGACAACTGCCTTCCCACAGACTGATGCTGAATAAAAGGAAAGGTCCTACCCAAGAAAGATGACATCTGTGGTGTGGGAAAGGGACTCAACACAGAGACCCTGGTGACTTCAACTCTCTCCTGGGATCAACACAGCCCAGACTGTCCTTATACAACTCTAGTCCACTCCTCCCACTCTCCATAAGAGCTTAAATGAGTGACTATGAAGGAGATTTTGTGCACTGGCCCTTTAAGAGGGGTTTAGATTTCTAGCAGACTCAGTCTCCCCTTGGCAAAAAAAAATCTCTGCCAATTTTTACTGCCAAATGTTATGTGGACACTTCTTCCTGGCAGTGGTGCACGGGGTTAGGGAGCCCTGCATGGGATTGAGACCCCTCACTCTTCAGGGAGAACCTTTCCAACTTAGATATGTCTCTAGATTCTCAGTTGCTGTTTGTGGGGCCAAATCTTTTGCCCTTCCACCCTTCCTACCAACCTCAATGTAACTTCTTCGGTAAGCCCTTGGTTATAAGACATCTGCTCTGCTAGTCTTCCATTGGTAATTCAGTTTGATTAATCTTGACTTTAGTTTTAATTCCAGTTTTTTCTGGAAGAGGTGAATACCATAATTTTGAATTCCCACAAATTATCTTTCTTTAAATCTTCACATATATTATTTCTTTTTCCTAATATAGAGTTGTGATGACACATATAATACAATATTATTCAGCAATAGTAATATATATTATTCTCTTAGTCCAAAGAAAATGTGGCAAAAGTTTTATCATTATGTATAGTTTCATAAAGATTTTTGGCATAAAAAAATTCTCTTTAATTCCTAGTTCAATAAAAGTAAGTGGTAGTTTTCGGCAAATGTTTTTCTGCACCTGTCAAAATAACCATATTTTCACCTTCAAGCTCTTAATGCTGTTAATTACAAAGATGGATTCTTTGATGATGAACTATCTTTGCATTCTAAGAATAAGTTCTATTTTATCATGTCAGAATTTTAGTCCATTTGGCTACCTAAATCAGATTTTTTTATTAAATTTAATGCAGTGACATTGGTAAATCAGGGTACATATGTTGAGAGAAAATATCTCCAGATTATTTTGACATTTGATTATGCTGTATACCCCTCACCCAAAGTCTAATTGTCTTCTGTCACCTTCTATCTGGTTTTCTTTGTGCCCCTCCCCTCCCCCACCCCTTCTCTCCTTCCTCGCCCCATCCCACCCTCCCCCCAACCCCCCAACCTCATTACCATCACATTCTTGTTCATGTCTCTGAGTCTCATTTTTATGTCCCATCTATGTATGGATTCATATAGTTCTTAGTTTTTTCAGATTTACTTATTTCACTCCATATAAAGTTATCAAGGTCCATCCATGTTATTGTAAATGATCCGATGACATTCTTATTGCTGAGTAGTATTCCATAGTATATATGTACCAAAGCTTTTTATCCACTCGTCCTCTGATGGACAATTGGACTGTTTCCAGGTCTTCGCTATTGTGAACAATGCTGCCACAAACATGGGGGTGCATTTATCCTTTTGGAGCAGTTCTATGGTGTTCTTAGGGTATATTCCCAAAAGTGGGATAACTGGGTTAAAAGGCAGTTCGATTTTCAATTTTTTGAGGAATCTCCATACTGTTTTCCACAGTGGCTGCACTAGTCTGCATTCCCACCAGCAGTGCAGGAGAGTTCCCTTTTCTCTACATTCTCACCAGCACTTATTCTGAGCGCCATTCTGGCTGGTATGAGGTTATATCTCATTGTGGTTTTAATTTGCATTTCTCTAATGATTAGTGATGTTGAGCACTTTTTCTTATGCCTATTGGCCATCTGTATATCCTCTTTGGAGAACTGTCTATTCATTTATTTGTCCCATTTTTTAATTGGATTGTTTGTCTTCCTGGTGTTGAGATTTACAAGATCTTTATAAATTTTGGTTATTAACCCCTGATCAGCCGTATTTTCAAATATGTTCTCCCATTGTGTAGTTTGTCTTTTTATTCTGTTCTTATTGTCTTTAGCTGTGCAAAATCTTTTTAGTTTGATATAGTCTCATTTGTTTATCCTGTCTTTTATTTCACTTCCCCGTGGAGATAAATCAGCAAATATATTGCACCGAGAGATGTCGGAGAGCTTACTGCCTATGTTTTCTTCTAAGATGCTTATGATTTCATGGCTTACATATAAGTCTGTTATCCTTTTTGAGCTTATTTTTGTGAATGGTGTGGTGGTCTAGTTTCATTTTTTAGCAGGTAGCTGTCCAATTTTCCCAACACCATTTGTTAAAGAGGCTGTCTTTACTCCATTGTATTTCCTTACCTCGTTTGTCAAATATCAGTTGTCCATAGAGCTGTGGGTTTATTTCCGGGTTCTCTGTTCTGTTCCATTGACCTATATGCCTGTTCTTATGCCAGTACCAGGCTGTTTTGAGTACAATGGCCTTATAGTATAACTTGATATCAGGAAGTGTGATACCTCCTACTTTATTCTTCTTTTTTAAGATTGCTGAGGCTATTCGTGTTCTTTTTTGGTTCCACATAAATTTTTGGAATATGTGATCTATATCTTTGAAGTATGTCACTGGTATTTAAATTGGTATTGCATTGAATTTATACATTGCTTTGGGTAATATAGACATTTTAATGCTTATTCTTTCTAACCATGAGCAGAGTATGTGCTTCCACTTGTTTGTATCTTCCTTGATTTCTTTTATAATTTTCCGAGTACAAGTCTTTAGTCTCCTTGGTTAAATTTACTCCTAGGTACTTAATTTTTTTGGTTGTAATAGTGAAGGGAATTGTTTCCTTAATTTCTCTTTCTGACTGTTCATTGTTGGAGTATAAATATGCCTCTGATTTCTGAGTATTAATTTTATATCCTGCCACTTTGCTGAATTTATTTATCAGGTCCAGTAGTTTTTTGACTGAGACTTTAGAGTTTTCTATATACAATATCATATCATCTGCAAATAATGATAGTTTTACTTCTTCTTTTCCAACTTGAATGCCTTTTATTTCTTCTTCTTGTCTGATTGCTGTAGCTAGGACTTCCAGGACCATGTTGAGTAAGAGTGATGAAAGGGGGCACCCCTGCCTTGTTCCTGATCTTAGGGGGATTGCTTTTAATTTTTGCCCATTGAGTATGATGTTGGCTGTGGGTTTCTCATAGATGGCTTTTATCATGTTGAGGTATGTTCCCTGTATTCCCACTTTGCTGAGAGTTTTGATCATGAATGGGTGCTGGATTTTATCAAATGCTTTTTCTGCATCTATTGAAATTATCATGTGGTTTTTCTCCTTCTTTTTATTTATGTGATGAATCACATTGATTGATTTACGAAAATTGTACCAGCCTTGCCTCCCAAGAATAAATCCCGCTTGATCATGGTGTATGATTTTTTCCATATATTGTTGGATCCGGTTTGCTAATATTTTGTTGAGGATTTTAGCATCTATATTCATCAGAGAAATTGGCCTATAATTTTCTTTCTTTGTGTTGTCTTTGCCTGGTTTTGGAATCAGGATTATGCTCGCCTTATAAAAGGAGCTTGGAAGTGTTCCTTCCTCTTGAATTTTTTGAAATAGCTTGAGAAGGATAGGAGTTATTTCTTCTTTGAATATTTGGTAGAATTCACTTGTGAAGCCATCAGGCCCAGGACTTTTCTTTTTTGGGAGTTTTTTGATAACTGTTTCGATCTCATTTGGTATAATTGGTCTGTTTAGGTTTTCTGATTCTTCCAGATTAATTTTTGGAAGATTGTGTGTTTCAAGAAATTTGTCCATTTCCTATAGGTTGTCTAGTTTTTTGGCATACAGTTCTTCATAGTATTTTCTTACAATATTTTGTATTTCTGTTGTGTCAGTTGTTATTTCTCTACTCTCATTTCTAATTTTATTTATTTGAGTCCCCTCTCTCTTTTTCTTGCTGAGTCTAGGAAAAGGTTCATCGATCTTGTTTACCTTTCCAAAGAACCAGCTCCTAGTTTCTTTGATTCTCTGTATTGTTTCTTTAGCCTCTATGTCATTTATTTCTGCTCTGAGCTTTATTATTTCCTTCCTTCTACTACATTTGGGCTTTACTTGCTATTCTTTTTCTAATTCTTTTAGATTCAGGGTTAAGTTGTTTTATTTGAGCTTTTTCTAGTTTCTTAAGGTGTGCCTGTAGTGCTATGAACTTATCTCTCACTACTGCTTTTGCTTTGTTTTATAAATTTTGAGTTATTGTATGCTCATTGTCATTCGTTTCTAGGAATGTTTTTATTTCTTCTATGATCTCATTCTTAATCAATTTGTTATTTAACAACCTGCTATTTAGTTTCCATGTGTTTAAGAATTTTTGAGCTTTTCTGTTGTGATTCATTTCTAGTTTTTGCCATTGTGATTAGAGAATGTGCCTGATATGATTTCAATCTTCTTAAATTTGTTGAGACCTCTTTTGTGCCCTAACATGTGGTCTATCCTAGAGAATGTACCATAAGCACTTGAAAAGAATGTATATTCTGTTGCTTTAGGGTGAATGGTTCTGAAGATATCTATTAAATCTAGTTGATCTAGAGTGTCCAATAAGTCTGCTGTTTCTTTGTTAATTTTCTTTCTTGAGGATCTATTTAGTGATGTTAGAGGGGTATTGAAATCCCCTACTATTATAGTATTGCTGTTGATCTCACCCTTTAAATCCACAAAGTCTGCATATATATTTAGTGCTCCTATATTAGGTGCATAGATATTTATAATAGTTATATCTTCCTGTTGTATTACTCCCTTTTTCATTATGTAGTGGCCTTCTTTATCTCTTAATATATCCTTTGCTTTAAGGTCTAATTTGTCTGATATAAGTATTGCTACCCCAGCTTTTTTTCATTTTCATTTGCATGAAATGTTTTTTTCCATCCTTTTACCTTCAATCTATGTGCATCTTTTGTTTTAAGGTGTGTCCCTTGTAGACAGCATATGTATGGGTCCTGTTTTCTTATTCATGCAGCTACCCTATGTCTTTTGTTTGGATCATTTAATCCATTTACATTTAAGTTTATTATTGATATTTAGTTGTTTATTGCCATTTTATTCTTTAAAGCTGTATTTCTGTTTTGCTATATTATTTTTTCACTTTGATCTGTTTACACTAGGCCTCTTAACATTTCCTGCAGCATTGGTTTTGTTGTGATGAATTCCTTGAGTTGTTTTTTGTCTGAGAAGCTTTTTATTTCTCCTTCGATTTTAAATAATAGCCTTGCTGGATAAAGTAGTCTTGGTTGTAGGTTCTTGTTCTGCATTACTTTGAATATTTCTTGCCATTTTCTTCTGGCCTCAAGTGTTTCTGTTGAGAAGTCGGATGTCACCCTTATTGGGGCTCCTTTGTAGGTGATAACTTTTTTTCCTCTATCAGCTTTTAATATTTTCTCTTTATCATTTAGCTTTGGTATTTTAATTTTGATGTGTCTTGGTGTAGGTTTCTTTGGGTTTCTCTTTAATGGAGTTCTCTGTGCTTCTTGAACTTTTGAGAGTTTCTCTTGCATTAATTTAGGGAAGTTTTCAGCTATGATATGATTGAACAAAGTCTCTATCCCTTGTTCTTTCTTTTCTTCTTCAGGAACTTTCTTTCTTTCTTTTTTTCTTTCTTTCGTTCTTTCTTTCTTTCTTTCTTTCTTTCTTTCTTTCTTTCTTTCTTTCTTTCTATGATGTGGATGTTATTTCTCTTCATGTTGTCACAGAGCTCTCTAAGAGTTTCCTCAGACTCTGAGTCTCTTTTCATTATTCCTGCCAGCTTTCTTGCCTCACTGAAGTTGTCCTCCAACTCGCTGATCGATCCTCAGCTCTATCCATCCTGTTTTTAATTTCTTCCATTGTGGTGTCATTTCTGATATTGCATTTGTCATCTCCAACTGATTCTTTTTTAATATTTCAATATCCTTTTTTATACTTGCTATTTCTTTATTTAGGTGTTCATAATAACCATCCATTGTTGTTCTAATATCCCTAAGCATCCTTACAATCATTATTTTAACTCTGCATCTGGAAGTTTTAATATTTCCATATCACTCAGTTCATCTTCTGAAGGTTTCACTTGTGGTTTCATTTGGAATGCACTTCTTTGTCTTCTCAATATCTGTGTTTATGTGTTTTGTTTGTAGAGTTGGTTGAGTCTAGGCTTGGTGTTGTCTGCCTCCAATTTTCAATTGTGTTTTTCCTTGGTCTTCTTGGGTTGGTATTAGCTATTATTTGTAATCCACTTTCGAATTTGGGCTGCTTTGAAGTCTTGATTTGTTTGTTTTCTTAACAGGTGATAGTCTTGTTTACTGATCTCAGCAGGGGGCTTCCTCTAAACTGTATCCAGGAATGCTATGGGTGTAACCTGAGACTCTGAAGGCCTCTTCCACCAACTAATCTCTCTGGGGGCAGGGTGTTTTCTCAGCTTTAGTAGGGGGAGGTGTATCTCAGATCTCCATGGAGACCTGAGTTACTGCCCCTCCTCCCGACTTCTTGTTTTCAGCTGTGTCTTCTTGCACTGATTGGAACTGGAGAGATGTCTGGAGATCTGTGATCTGGAAGCAATTCAGTGTTCTCTTTTGTGGAAGGATCAGTCCCTCCCCCAGCTATGGCCACCTCCAGCATGGATGAGTCAGCTTTTTAGGTCATCTCCTTCATTTTTTTCCCCCTCACCAACTGTCCCTCTCTCTTTTCTTTCCACTTGGGAGATAAACTTGATCCTTTCAACACACCTCACTCCCTAGTCACCAGGCAAGTGACTGTGAGCAGTATTTTCTGCTCTTTTCCCTGGAATGAGAGCCCCTCTGGGCTCTCAACCTCACCCCTCCCCCATTCCCATAAGCAGGGGAGATTTAGGCACTCTCTACAAGGCTTGTTGTGGCTTTTTCTTTGCTCCTTGGTTTTTGAGAGCTGTTTTTGTAGTCCAGAGTTGGTTTTCCATGCTGATTTTTCCTAAATTGATTTGTATTCCAGTTTGGTGGTGAGAGCTGGGCATCTGTGCATTTGCTTACTCTGCTGCCATCTTCGGTTCCCCCCTACCTAAATCTGATTTTGATTTTAAAGAGATGCCTACTATTCAGTGAGGATTGAGTTGGAAAAAGATAGTGAAATCAGATATATTTGTGTATGTGTGTTTATATTATATTTTCACTATATAAGCTTCTTATGTATTGACTCTTGGATTATTATAAATAACCCCATTTTATTTCCTGCAATGCTTCTTATTTCAACATATATTTTGTCTGATATTAATATAGACTTTTCAGATTCTTATGCTTACTCTTTGCAGTGTATATCTTTTTCTCTAACTTATTTTGAATCTATTGGTGCCTTTTTATTTAAAGGGCATCTTTTGTAGACAGCAATAAATTGGTTCTTTTGTTTGTTTTTTAATCCAGTTTTATACTCTCTGTCTTTTTATATGAGTGGTTTATCCATTTATATTAATGTAATTATTGATATGGTTGTATTACATCCAACATTTTGTAAGTTTTTTTTTTATTTCTCACTCTTTGTTTGACTTTATTTGAGTTGGTAAGATATTTTTTAGTACTCTACTTTAGTTCTATTGGCTTCTTAGTTATATCACTTTGAAAAACTTTAGTGGTTGCTACGTTGATTGTAATCTGCCTCTTAAATTTATCCCAAATAACTTAAAGCTAACATATAATTATTCAGTAAATATAAAATGCTTACAATGGTTTTGATTTCCATTTATATCATCTGATTGGCATAAGTCTAAGATAGTCCCCAAAACTACTGTCTGCTAATATACATGCCCTACATAATCTCCTCTCTTTGGAGGAGAACAGAACCTCTGAGTATGATAGAACTAGGTTATTAATCAGTTGAACTTGATTTTGTCAAAAGGAAGATCATTTAAGTGGGCCTAACATAATCAGATGTCAGGCCCGTTTCAAAGGGAGTGCAAACCTGGCTGGTTAGCTCAGTCAGAGATCAGTATGAAACAACAACGTTGCAGGTTCAATTCCCAGTTAGGACACATATGGGAAGCCACCAATAAATGCACAGCTAGTGAAACAACAAATCAATACTCACCTCTCTATCTTCCTTCCTCTCTCTGTCTCTTTAAAATTAACCAATAATTTTTTTTTTTTAAAGAAGTGGAACCTTTATAAAGTCAGAGAGATTCAAACACTAGAAAGCCTACAGAAGACACATGGAAAGAGTGTATGAAGGCAGATAGGAGCTGGAAGTTGCCCCTGGTCAACTGCTTGTGGGAGAACAGGTGTCTCAGTCCTGTAGCTGTAAGGAACATCAACAGTCATGTGAGCTTGAAAAAATACCCTGAGCTCTGTAAAGAAAAAAAAAAAGATAGATATATATATAATATATATATATATATACACACACACACACATACATACATCTAATGCTTTGATTTCAACTTTGAAAACCTAAAAAAAAAACCCAGTTCAGACTTATCACTTCTAGAACTGTGCATTAATAAATGCATACTGTTTTAAGTTACTAAATTGTAAAGGTTTTTATGTAGCCACCAATCTTAACTGTCATTATCATACATTATTACATCTAAAAATCCTGTAATCCCATCAATGCAATGCTATCATTTTTGGTTTAAAAAGTCAAATGTATTTTAAATTGATTAACAAAACAAAAGAAAACCAGTCTTTTATATACAATAGTGGGCAAAAATAGGTTTATAATTATGAGTACATGGTACAAATAGTTTATTTTTGTATTATTATTTATTAAATGTTTTATTATTTTCCATACAACTGTGAACCTACTTATGCTTACCCTTGTATACTAACATATTTATCATCTCCAGAGTTTTTTATTTTGATAGATATAGATATAGATAGATATATACATAAAATACAGATATATATGTAGTTTACCTTCAGATATAAGAACTCCATTATCATTGCTTATGTTGCCAGTCTAATGGTGATGAATACTGACAGATTTTTATTTTCTCAAATGGCTTTACTTTGCCTTCATTTTTAAAGGGTACCATTGCAGAATATATAATTCTGGCTGACAGTTTTATTTTTCATTCAGCACTATGAATATGTCATTCCAATCCCTTCTGACTTCTGTAGTTTCTGATGAGAAGCTATCTATTTTTCTTACTGTTTTTCTCTCTATATAAGCTATCATTTTTCTCCAAATGCTTTCTATATTTTCTCTTTCATTTAGGCTTTCAGCAACTTAGCTATTATGTGTCTAGGAATTATTTTATTTCATTTTACCCGATTAGGTACAATTGTACCTCTTGAAGCTATAGATTAATGTTTCTTAAAAAGTTTGTGATGTTTTAAACCATTATTTCTTCAAATATTTTTTCTGCTTTTTTATCTCCTTGTTTCCTGAGATTCTAAATACATATATGAAATGAACTATATTATATATTATACATCTAAAATGTTATATATATTCTAATTATATGTATTGAGAATTAGGGGGCAATCTTTAGAAGAAGAATACTACAGAGAGGGTGATCCTCATTTCTATTAAACTCTATCATTATAGTAGCATTTTACAGATACATGAGAAGAGTCTAAAAAATAAACAAGGAAGTCACAAAATAATAAAAAATATATAAGCTATATGGGACTATATATATAACATTGATATATCAGACCACATTATATATTCCTATATATTTTTAAGGTTCTGAATATTCTTTTTCTGAAACATCTTTTTCTTTTCTTCAAATTTGGTAATTTTTATTGCTTTATGTCATGTATGAAATATTTATTTTGCTGCTGTTTAAATCATCTAGCATATTTCTATTGTATTGAATGTACTTCTCAGCTTTAGAATTTTTATTTATTTTATTGTTTCTATGTAGATGTTTAGATTCTCTTTCTGTGTATTCAATAACATCATATACTCTTTAAATTATTTTTAAATGTTTTTTTTTTCATTATCATAAGACAATTACAGTTAAATGACACAGTTGTTGAAATTCATAGCTGATTTAAAGTTTTGTCTAATAAATCTAACATCTGTGCCCTGCTTTATTCCCTGAATGTGTGTCAAATTATTGTATGTTTTTATGTCTGGCAAAATTTGGTTTGAAACTAGGTATTGTTTACAATATATGATAATAGCTCTCATGTCCCTTTGTACTTTTGAGAATTATTAAGTCTTGTTTTATTATTGTAGAAAGCATTGAATTGCCTGGATTCAGATTGCAAGCTTTGATATATGATAAATACACAATTGATAATACTCATTTTATGATTTTCTTCCCCTATTTTTTAGGGAAGAAACACGTACCTGAAAATGTAACTACAACCAGAGTTGAATAAAGATAAGAACTGCTTTCTCTGGGTTCCCTGTTTGTAACAATTGCTTTCTAATTCCCAACTGTTACATTTGGTTTTAGACTATATTCTGATGTCTCAAGTTCTTCCATTTCATCTTGCTACTGCTTGGGCTTCAAATGGTTATAGGAAACACCTAACAAAGAAAAGTGTCAGATTAGACTGAAAGCGAAGATAGAAAAAAATGTTTCTTGCAAATGGGAATGAAAAAAAAGCTGGGGTAGCAATACTTATATCCAACAATAAGCCTTTAAAACGAAGGCTATATTAAGGGACAAAGAAAGTCATTACATAATAATAAAGGGAGCAATCCAACAAGAGGATAGAACCACTGTAAATATTTATGCACCCAATATAGGAGCACCTAAATATATAAAGCAGATTTTGATGGACATAAAAGGAGAGAATGACAGCAATAAAATAATAGTGGGAGATTTTTTTTGTGTGTGTATTTTTCTGAACCTGGAAACGGGGAGGCAGTCAGACAGACTCCCGCATGCACCCTACTGGGATCCACCCGGCATGCCCACCGGGGAGCGATGCTCTGCTGCAACCGGAGCCATTCTAGCACCTGAGGCAGAGGCCATGGAGCCATCCTCAGCGCCCGGGCCAACTTTGCTCCAATGGAGCCTTGACTGCAGGAGGGGAAGAGAGAGTCAGAGAGGAAGGAGAGGGGGAGGGGTGGAAAAGCAGATGGGCACTTCGCCTGTGTGCCCTGGCCGGGAATTGAACCCAGGACTCCTGCACGCCAGGCTGACGCTCTACCACTGAGCCAACTGGCCAGGGCCAATATTAGGAAATTTTAACACCCCACTAACATCAATGGACAGATCCTCCAGACAGAAAATTAACAAAGAAACAGTGGTCTTAAATGACACACTAGGTCAACTGGATTTAATTGATATCTTCAGAATATTTCACCCAAAAGCAACAGAATATACATTCTTTTCAAGGGTTCATGGTACATTCTCTAGGATAAACCACATGTTAGGACACAAAACAAGTCTCAATAAATTTAAGAAGATTGAAATCATATCAAGCATCTTCTCAGACCACAATGGCATTAAACTAGAAATCAACTACAATAAAAAAAACTGAAAAAGATTCAAACACTTGGAGGCTAAATAGCATGTTATTAAATAATGAATCAGTTAACAATGAGATCAAGGAAGAAATCAAAAATTTTCTTGAAACAAATGAACATGCAAGAACACAAAATCGATGGGACACAGCAAAAGCAGTCTTGAGAGGGAAGTTCATAGCATTATAAACATACCTTAAGAAGCAAGAAAAAGCTCAAAAAAACAATCTAACCTTCCCCCAAAATAATTAGAAAAAGGATAACAAATAAAGCCCTAAGGAAATAGAAGGAAGGCAATAATAAAGATCAGAGTGGAAATAAATGACATAGAAGCTAAAACAAAAAAAATTCAAAGGATCAACAAAATCAAAAGCTGGTTGTTTGAAAGGGTAAACAAGATTGGCAACCCTTAACTAGACTCATCAAGACAATAATAGAGGACCAAAATAAATAATATTAGAAATGAAAGTGGAGAAGTAACAAGTAACATCACAGAAATACAAAGGATTATAAGAAAATACTATGAAGATCAATATGTCAATAAGTTGGACAACCTAGACAAAACATACAATCTTCCAAAACTGAATCTGGAAGAATCATAAAAGATAAGCAGACCAATTCTGAGAGACTAAGTTGAAGCAGTTATCGAAATGCCCCCTTTAGTTACATTAAAAATGTTGGGAATTACTAGTTTTTGTTTATAGCAAACATGCTAAAAGATTTCATATGGTACAAATTGCTTTCTAATGTTTTTTCTTTTTCTTTTTTAAGTGAGAAGAGAGGGGATAGAGAGACAGATTCTTGCATGCACCCTGACCAAGTTCCACCTAGCAACCTCCATCTGGAGCCAATGCTCTGCCCATCTGGGGTCATGCTCACAGCCAAGCTATTTTTTTTATTAATCTTAATGGGGTGACATTGATAAATCAGGGTACATATGTACAGAGAAAACAGCTCTAGGTTATTTTGACATTTGTTTATGCTGCATTCCCATCACCCAAAGTCAAATTGTCCTTTGTCACCTTCTAACTGGTTTTCTTTGTGCCCCTCCCCTCCCCCAACCAACGCCCTCTCTCCCCGCCATCCCATAACCCCACACTCTTGTCCATGTCTCTGAGTCTCATTTTTATGTCCCATGTATGTATGGAATCATATAGTTCTTAGTTTTTTCTAATTTACTTATTTCGCTCAGTATAATGTTATCAAGGTCCATCCATGTCGATGTAAATGACATGATGTCACCATTTCTTACAGTTGAGTAGTATTCCATAGTATATTATGTACCAAGCTTTTTAATCCACTCGTCCTCTGATGGACACTTGGGCTGTATCCAGATCTTCATTCGCTATTCTGAACAATGCTGCCACAAACATGGGGTTGCATTTATCCTTTTGGAGCAGTTCTGCAGTGTTCTTGGGGTATATTCCTAAAAGTGAGATAGCTGGGTCAAAAGGCAGTTTGATTTTCAGTTTTTTGAGGAACCTCTATACTGTTTTCCACAGTGGCTGCACCAGTCTGTATTCCCACCAGCAGTGCAGGAGGGTTCCCTTTTCCCCACATCCTCGCCAGCACTTATTCTGTGTTGTTTTGTTGATGAGCACCATTCTGACTGGTGTGAGGTTATATCTCATTGTGGTTTTAATTTGCATTTCTCTAATGATTAGTGATGTTGAGAATGTTTTCATGTGCCTATTGGCCATCTGTATGTCCTCTTGGAGAAGTGTCTATTAATTTCTTTTTCCCATTTCTTGATTGGATTGTTTGTCTTCCTGGTATTAAGTTTTACAAGTTCTTTATAAATTTTGGTTATTAACCCCTTATCAGACGCATTGTCAAATATATTTTCCCATTGTGTAGTTAGTCTTTTTATTCTGTTTTTATTGTTTTTAGCTGCACAGAAGCTTTTTAGTTTGATATAGTCTCATTTGTTTATCCTGTCTTTTATTTCACTTCTTTGTGGAGACAAATTGGCAAATATATTGCTGCAAGAGATGTCAGAGAGCTTACTGTCTATGGTTTCTTCTAAGATGCTTATAGTTTCACTGCTTACATTTAAGTCTTTTATCCATTTTGAGTTGATTTTGTGAATGGAGTGAGTTGGTGGTCTAGTTTCATTTTTTTGGCAGGTAGCTGTCCAAATTCCCAACACCATTTGTTGAAAAGGCTGTCTTTATTCCAATGTATGCTCTTACCTCCGTTGTCAAATATCAGTTGTCCATAAAGGTGTGGGTTTATTTCTGGGTTCTCAGTTCTGTTCCATTGATCTATATGCCTGTTCTTATGCCAGTACCAGGCTGTTTTGAGTACACTGGCCTTATAGTATAACTTGATATCAGGAAGTGTGATACCTCCTACTTTATTCTTCTTTTTTAAGATTGCTAAGGCTATTTGTGTTCTTTTTTGATTCCACATAAATTTTTGGAATATGTGATCTATGTCTTTGAAGTATGTCACTGGTATTTAAATTGGTATTGCATTGAATTTATAGATTGCTTTGGGTAATATAGACATTTTAATGATTATTCTTTCTAACCATGAGCAGAGTATGTGCTTCCACTTGTTTGTATCTTTCTTGATTTCTTTTATAATTTTCCGAGTACAAGTCTTTAGTCTCCTTGGTTAAATTTACTCCTAGGTACTTAATTTTTTTGGTTGTAATAGTGAAGGGGATTGTTTCCTTAATTTCTCTTTCTGACAGTTCATTGTTGGAGTATAAATATGCCTCTGATTTCTGAGTATTGATTTTATATCCTGCCACTTTGCTGAATTCATTTATCAGGTCCAGTAGTTTTTTGACTGAGACTTTAGAGTTTTCTATATACAATATCATATCATCTGCAAATAATGATAGTTTTACTTCTTCTTTTCCAACTTGAATGCCTTTTATTTCTTGTTCTTGTCTGACTACTGTAGCTAGGACTTCCAGGACCATGTTGAGTAAGAGTGATGAAAGGGGGCACCCCTGCCTTGTTCCTGATCTTAGGGGGATTGCTTTTAATTTTTGCCCATTGAGTATGATGTTGGCTGTGGGTTTTTCATAGATGGCTTTTATCATGTTGAGGTATGTTCCCTGTATTCCCACTTTGCTGAGAGTTTTGATCATGAATGGGTGCTGGATTTTATCAAATGCTTTTTCTGCATCTATTGAAATTATCATGTGGTTTTTCTCCTTCTTTTTATTTATGTGATGAATCACATTGATTGATTTGCAAATATTATACCAGCCTTGCCTCCCAAGAATAAATTCCACTTGATCATGGTGTATGATTTTTTCCATATATTGTTGGATCCAGTTTGCTAATATTTTGTTGAGAATTTTAACATCTAAATTCATCGGGGATATTGGCCTATAATTTTCTTTCTTTGTGTTGTCTTTGCCTCGTTTTGGAATCAGAATTATGCTCGCCTTATAAAAGGAGCTTGGAAGACTTCCTTCCTCTTGAATTTTTAAAAATAGTTTGAGAAGGATAGGAGTTAGTTCTTCTTTGACTATTTGGTAGAATTCGCTTGTGAAGCCATCAGGCCCAGGACTTTTCCTTTTTGGGAGTTTTTTTGATAACGGTTTCAATCTCATTTGTTGTAATTGGTCTATTTAGGTTTTCTGATTCTTCCAGATTAATTTTTGGAAGATTGTATGTTTCAAGGAATTTCTCCATTTCCTCTAGGTTATCTAGTTTTTTGGCGTACCATTCTTCATAGTATTTTCTTACAATATTTTGTATTTCTGTTGTGTCAGTTGTTATTTCTCCACTCTCATTTCTAATTTTATTTATTTGAGTCCTCTCACTTTTTTTCTTGGTGAGTCTGGTTAAAGGTTCATCGATCTTGTTTACCTTTCCAAAGAACAAGCTCCTGGTTTCATTGATCCTCTGCATTGTTTCTTTAGCCTCAATATTATTTATTTCTGCTCTGATCTTTATTATTTCCTTCCTTCTACTACCTCTGGGCTTCACTTGCTCTTCTTTTTCCAGTTCTTTTAGATGCAGGGTCAAGTTGTTAATTTGACTTTTTCTTGCTTCTTGAGGTATGCCTATAAAGCTATGAACTTCCCTCTCAAGACTACTTTTGCTGTGTCCCATAAATTTTGAGTTGATATATACTCATTATTTATTCATTTCTAGAAATTTTTTAATTTGTTTTTTGATCTCATTGTTAACCCATTTGTTATTAAATAACATGCTTTTTAGGTTCCAAGTCTTTGAGTATTTTTCAGTTTTTCTGTTGTGGTTTATTTCTAGTTTATGCCATTGTGATCAGAGAAAATGCTCAATATAATTTCAATCTTCTTAAATTGGTTGAGACCGCTTTTGGGCCCAAACATGTAGTCTATCCTAGAGAATGTACCATGAACACCTGAAAAGAATGTATATTCTGCTGCTTTAGGGTGAAAGGTTCTGAAGATATCTATTACATCGAGTTGTTTTAATATGTCCTTTAAGTCTGCTGTTTCTTTGTTAATTTTTTTTCTTGAGGATCTATCTAGTGATGTTAGAGGGGTATTGAAATCCCCTACTATTATAGTATTGCTGTTGATTTCGCCCTTTAAATCCGCAAAGTCTGCTTTATATATTTAGGTGCTCCTATATTAGGTGCATAGATATTTATAATGGTTATATCTCCCTGTTGGATTGCTCCCTTTATCATTATGTAGTGACCTTCTTTATCTCTTACTGTAGTCTTTGTTTTAAAGTCCATTTTATCTGATATAAGTATTGCTACCCCAGCTTTTTTTTCATTTCCATTTGTGTAAATTATTTGTTTCTATTCTTTTATCTTCAGTCTATGTGCATCTTTTGTTTTAAGGTGTGTCTCTTGTAGACAGCATATTTTTTTATTCTGTTTTCTTATCCACACAGCTACCCTATGTCTTTTGATTGGATCATTTAATCCATTTACATTTAAGGTTATTATTGATATGTAATTGTTTATTGCCATTTTATTTTTTAATATTGTATTCCTCTTTTGCTATATTCTTTTTTCCCTTTGATCTTTTTACAACAGGCCTCTTAGCATTTCTTGCAGCCTCGGTTTGGTTGTAGTGAATTCCTTGAGGGTTTTTGTTTTTTTTTTGTCTGGAAAGCTTTTTATTTCTCCTTCAATTTTAAATGATAGACTTCCTGGATAAAGTAGTCTTGGTTGTAGGCTCTTATTCTGCATTACTTTGAATATTTCTTGCCATTCCCTTCTGGTCTCAAGTGTTTCTGTTGAGAATTCGGAAGACATCCTTATGGGGCCTCCTTTGTAGGTGGTAGTCTTTTTATCTCTAGCAACTTTTAATATTTTCTCTTTATCACTTAGCTTTGGTATTTTAATTATGATGTGTCTTGGTGTTGATTTCTTTGTTTTCTCTTTAATGGAGTTCTCTGTGCTTTCTGAACATATGAGATGTTTTCCTGCCTTAATTGAGGGAAATTTTCAGCTATGATATGCTTGAACAAAGTCTCTATTCCTTGTTCTTTCTCTTCTTCTTCAGAAACCCCTATGATGCGGATGTTATTTCTCTTCATGTTGTCACAGAGTTCTCTTAGAGTTTCCTCAGACTTTTTGAGACTCTTTTCTTTTTTCTGCTCTGCTTCCATGCCTTTATTTATCGTGTCCTATAACTCACTGATTCAATTCTCAGCTTCATCCATCCTGCTTTTAATTCCTTCCATTGTGCTCTACATTTCAGATATTGTATTTGTCATTTATTACTGATTCTTTTTTATTATTTCAATGTCCTTTTTTATATTTGCTATCTCTTTATTTAGGTGTTCGTAATGACCATCTATTGTTGTTCTAATATCTTTGAGCATCCTAACAATCGTTATTTTAAACTCTGCATCTGGTAATTTGGTTATATCTGACTTATTCAGGTTTTTTTCTGAGGATTTCTCTTGATTCATTTGTGTTGCCTTTCTCTGCCTTCTCATCTTCTCTGTGTAAAAGAAGGTCTTGGCCACTGGAGTCCACTGTGTGTGGCCTCTGTTCCCTAGGTATGGTCTTTCTATTGGCCCGCCACCCACTCTGCTGTTGCTGCCTAGGGCGTTTGGGTATGGGCATTGCCAGTGCCTGCCCACTGGGGCTGTTGCTATGGTTTCCGCCTTTCCTTCACGGAGTGGCTGTGATCATGTGCTCAGGTGCACAAGCCTTGGTGGCCTTGGCCTTTGCCCCGTCCCCATTGGTGGCCTTATGCTTGGCCCTGTGGGCAGTGGCAAGCACCTTTGCTCAGCTGCAGGTTTCTGCCTGTTTCCAGGCTTCCGCCTTGCTCTTGCAGAAGGAGCCCACTCGTGGGATGACTGCAAGCCTTGGCTCCACAGGTCAGGCGGCACTGCATGCCCACACTCAGTTGTGGGACTCCACCTGTTCTAATTTTTTGGCTCCACCCCCACGGGAGGAGCCAGCTCTCAAGTCAGGCCACAAGCCTGGGTTCTGTGGCTGGGGCAAGGGTGTGCTCCTGTGCCATTGCTCAAGGATGTCTCCACCCCTTCCGGGGTTCCCGCCCTTCTCCCGCAGGCTGGATTATAGGCAGCCCACTGCTGGGCTTGACCACTTTTGCACACCCCCTCCTCTCCAGCCAGGCAAGACTGAGCTCACTCCTGGGCCCAGTGGTGGCCAGCTGGCTTCCGCCATTGCCAACAGAACTGTGCTTCAGCGTCCTGCTTCCGCCCACCCTCAGGCGAGCCCTCAGCCATGTGGGGTGTGGGCACTGCAGCTCAGACCCTAACACTCACTACTCTAGTCCCGAAAGCTCCCTCCTTCTAAGCGACTCTGCTCTGATTGCCATGGGAGAGCTTGTTTGGCTGGTGTCCTGCTTCCCTTTGCTTGAATTGCTGTTTCCAGGGGAAATACTCACTTCAGATTTGGGGAGTGACTTGTCCCAGGGGTTAGGGTGGCTGTCTCTCAAAATGTTTCTCCTTGTGCCTCCTAGATTACACACTCTTTCTGTTGCTCTGGTCCTCTCCTCTCTCCCTGTCCCCCAGAGCCCCAGGTGGGTGGTTGTGAGAGAGGTTTTCTGCATGGTCCCTTTAAGAAGAATCCTGGGTCTTCTTTAAGAAGAAATCAGTCTCTTTCTCACAAACAGTATCCTGACTTATTTCCAGCTAAATACTGTCCATACACCGCTTCCAAGCTCTGGGGAAGCAGGCTGGGGCTTTGTTCCTGGGGCTCAGGACCGTCCCCTCTCTGTTAAACTCACTTCCTGCTACATGAGTCTCTCCCAGCTGCCGTTCACTCTGGGGAGCTGGGCAGCCCTCTCCATGATTCTGCTTTTCCTACCAGTCTCGGTGTGGCTTCTTCAGTGTTCCTTGGTTGAAGAGTCCTCTTAGTTTAGTCCAAAGTTGGTTTTTCCAGATGATAGTTCTTAAAATTAGTTTGTAATCCACTTTGGTTCTGGGAAATGGAAGTTGGTACATCCACCTACTCCATCACCATCTTGTCTTCTAACCAAGCAATTTTTAATGCCTGAGCCTGAGGTTCCATATAGCTATACTCAGCACCCCAGGCCAATAAACTTGAATCAATCAAGCCATGGCTGTGGGAGGAAAAGGCAGAGAGAGGGAGAAAGAGATGAGAATGGGGAGGGGTGGAGAAGCAGATGGTTGCTTTTCCTCTAAGACCTGACCAGGAATCATACCTGGAACTTAAATATACCAGGTTCATGCTCTACCTCTGAGTCAACTGACCAGGGCTGCCTTCTAATTCTTAGATTTATTTATCAAGATGAGTGAGAGGCTCTTAATATTTGGTTGAAAAGAAAAACAGCAATTAAAATATTTTATTAAACAATGATTGATTGGAAATCTATATACTGAAATGTATTAGTGGTTATTGCTAAATCATAAAATTATGATTAATTTTTCTGGAGGTTTATTTTGTATGTTTTTTAATCTCCTGCATTAAATTTATATTTTTTTATGTAGTTGGAGAGAATAAATACACCATTAAGATGAGGCTTGTGGAGTTGCCAGAGGAAACAGTTCAGCACTTGGAGCAGCAATCAGTGTTGTGGTTGAGAGCATGGACTGCAGACTCAGCTGGCCTAGGTTTATGGCCTGGCTTCTCCACTCTCTAAAACGGAGCTAATATCACAGTTACCACAATTGAATGTATCAAGAACTTTAATAATTCTATTAATAAATAATATAAATTTAAAACTTACATTAATGGAAGATGGAAATTCTTTTTCAACTTTCACAGATGAGAAAACTTAAGCTTTCAAATATTATGTAAATGGCCAATATACCATAAACAGTAAAGGAAACCACTTCTGCCCAACTGGAAAGTTCCTTTTCTTCACCTCTACTCAAGTGGATCTGAAACTTTTGTGCACATCAGAATCACCAGGAGGGCTTGTTAAAACATTCATAATTATAGTTCAGTAGGTCTAGGTGTAGCCTGAGAATTTACATTTCTAACAAGTTCTCTGGTGCTTATCATGCTGCTGGTCAGAGGGCCATATACCGCAATCCACTCTGATACACTACATTTTCTCAGTGACTGTGCACAGTCAACAGAACAATAATTTGAGCATAATTTCTCATACATGCAAGCATTAACTGTTCTTTATTTTGGTGTTTGTTTCCTAACCTCTTGTCTTTGTAATTTTTGTATTATGGTGAAGTCTCTGGGTTTATAAAGAAGCTTGTTGAATTCTCTCAGGAGTCATTATTCCAGTGTTTTTCTTTTTTTTTTTTTTTTTTTTTTTTTTTTTTTTTCTTTTTGCATTTTTCTGAAGCTGGAAACAGGGAGAGACAGTCAGACAGACTCCCGCATGCGCCCGACTGGGATCCACCCGGCACGCCCACCATGGGGCGACGCTCTGCCCACCAGGGGGCGATGCTCTGCCCATCCTGGGCGTCGCCATGTTGCAACCAGAGCCACTCTAGCGCCTGGGGCGGAGGCCACAGAGCCATCCCCAGCGCCCGGGCCATCTTTGCTCCAATGGAGCCTCGGCTGCGGGAGGAGAAGAGAGAAACAGAGAGGAAGGCGCGGCGGAGGGGTGGAGAAGCAAATGGGCACTTCTCCTGTGTGCCCTGGCCGGGAATCGAACCCGGGTCCTCCGCACGCTAGGCCGACGTATTCCAGTGTTTTTCTTCACTCCAGTGCTCTAGATGGTTTTCTAGTGGTTTAAAGAGTTAATGTCCTTCCCACTTCATCATTTAATTCTAGGGAGTAAATAAGCCACCAAACAAAATCTGTTATTATATCAATCTTTTACCAGAATTTTGAAAGCATGAAGGGAATTTGTTACAAAATCATGTCACATGAATAAATATCTGTAACCTTTTGGTTTCACTTTACATTTGACTTTTCTCCTTTCTCTGCAGCTATGTGGCTGGGTTGGAAAAAATTTGCCTGTGAGGGCTTTATTTATTGCCTTAAAAACAAGTTTTCTCTCTGATCATTGTATTGAGCTTTTCTCCCACAATGAAGATTTGGTCAGAAAAAGCTCATGCAGTCTGGGCCAGACTCTGTGTGCACTGTACTGAGGAGCAAAATTGGAGATTGCTTTCTGTATGGTCATTTCTCAGATGTTATGATGTAGTCAGCTTTAAAGGACTAATATCATCATCTCAACAGTGTTCAAATCACATGCTAGTTATTTTGCATGAAAACACTGTCCAGTTAGTAAATGTCTTACTAGAAAGTAAGATTCTTCTTCCTAAAATTATTGCTCAGAGTAAGAGGGAATCTCCTTAAATATTTTATATTATGGTGAACTTCCAATTACTTTATATTGAATTTGATCAGGGATCGGGAACCTTTTTGGTTGAGAGAGCCATGAACGCCACATATTTTAAAATGTAATTCTGTGAGAGCCATACAAACGACCCGTGTATCTTATGCATTATCCAATAAAAATTTGGTGTTTTTCTGGAGGACAGCTGTGATTGGCTCCAGCCACCCGCATCCATGAACATGAGCCGTAGGAAATGAATGGATTATAATACATGAGAATGTTTTATATTTTTAACGTTTTTTTTTTAAAGATTTGTCTGTGAGCCAAATGCAGCCATCAAAAGAGCCACATCTGGCTGGTGAACCATAGGTTCCCAATCCCTGAATTATATAGTAGTCAAACAAATGTTATCATATTTTACAAGTAGATACATGTGATTAGGAGTTGACTTATGTTAGGATATATATAGTACTTCCTTCATTTTTATTTCCAGAATATTTCAGATTTAAGAAACTGAAATAAATTAGTAATTAAAAATCTTTAATTACAATAAACAGGAACCCACTCAAGCTTTACTAGCTTAAGTAATAAGCAGGATTGTTAGAATACAAGATGTCTTCATGAATTCCCAAGACAAGAAGACTGAGCTTCTCAATGGGGCCAGAATAAGGAAGTGAATACCCATCAAGAATGCAAGCATTGGGAGACCTGAAGATGGCAGTGGAGTAGGCGGACACACAGACGCCCAGCTCTCACCACCAAACTGGAATACAAATCAATTTAGGAAAAATCAGTGTGAAAAACCAACTCTGACTACAAGAACAGCTCTCAAAAACCAAGGAGCAAAAAAGAAGCCACAACAAACCTGGTAGGGAGTGCCTGAATCTCCCCTGCTTACAGGAATGGAGGGGGGGAAGTGAGGCTGAGAGCCCAGAGGGGATCTCACTCCAGGGAAAAGAGCAGAAAATACTGCTTACAGCCACTTGCCTGGTGACCAGGGAGCAAGGTGCATTGAAAAGACAAGCTTATCTCCCAAGTGGAAAGGAGAGAGAGAGGGACAGACTATGAGGGGCTAAGGAATGGAGGAGATGACCTAAAAAAGCTGACTCATCCACGCTGGAGGTGGCCATAGCTGTGGGAGGGACTGACCCTTTCAAAAAACAGTACTGAATTGCTTCCAGATCAGAGATCTCCAGACATCTCTCCAGCTCCAATCAGTGCAACAAGACACAGCTGAAAACAAGAAGTGGGGAGGAGGGGCAGTAACTCAGGTCTCCATGGAGATCTGAGATACACCTCCCCCTACTAAAGCTGAGAAAACACCCTGCCCCCAGAGAGATTAGTTGGTGGAAGAGGCCTTCAGAGTCTTAGGTTACATCCATAGCATTCCTGGATACAGTTTCAAGGAAGCCCCCTGCTAAGATCAGTAAAAAAGACTATCACCTGTTAAGAAAACAAACAAATCAAGACTTCAAAGCAGCCCAAATTCGAAAGTGGATTACAAATAATAGCTTATACCAACCCACGAAGACCTAGAAATAACACAACTGAAAACTGGAGGCAGACAACACCAAGCCTAGACTCAACCAACTGTACAAACAGAACACTGACAATGAGAAGACAAAAAAGTGCAATCCAAATGAAACCACAAGAGAATCCTAAAGGAGATGAACTGAGTGATATGGAAATAATCAAACTTCCCGATGCGTATTTCAAAATAATGATTGTAAGGATGCTTAGTGATCTTAGAACAACAATGGATGGTCATTATGAACACCTAAATAAAGAAATAGCAAGTATAAAAAAGAATTAGTTGGTAGATGACAAATACAATATCAGAAATGAAGACCACAATGGAAGGAATTAAAAACAGGATAGATAGAGCTGAGGATCGAATCAGCAAGTTGGAGGATAACTGGAATGAAGGCATGAAAGCAGAGAAGAAAAAAAAAAGAGACTCAAAAAGACTGAGGAAACTCTTAGAGAGCTCTGTGACAACATGAGGAGAAATAACATCCGCATCATAGGGGTTTCTGAAGAAGAAGAAAAAGAACAAGGGATAGAGACTTTGTTCAATCATATCATAGCTGAAAACTTTCCTAAACTAATGCAGGAGAAACTCTCACAAGTTCAAGAAGAACAGAGGACTCCATTAAAGAGAAACCCAAAGAAACCTACACCAAGACACATCATAATTAAAATACCAAAGCTAAGCAATAAAGAGAAAATATTAAAAGCTGCAAGAGAAAAAAAGCTATCACCTACAAAGGAGCTCCCATAAGGATGACATCCAACTTTTCAACAGAAACACTTGAGGCCAGAAGGGAATGGCAAGAAATATTCAAAGTAATGCAGAACAAGAACCTACAACCAAGACTACTTTATCCAGCAAGGCTATTATTTAAAATCGAAGGAGAAATAAAAAGCTTCCCAAACAAAAAACAACTCAAGGAATTTATTACAATCAAACCAGTGCTGCAGGAAATGTTAAGGGGCCTGGTGTAAACAAATCAAAGTGGGAAAGGAATATAGCAAAACAGAAATACAGCTTTAAAGAATAAAATGGCAATAAACAACTACATATCAATAATAACCATAAATGTAAATGAATTAAATGATCCAATCAAAAGACATAGGGTAGCTGCGTGGTAAGAAAACAGGACCCATACATGTGCTGTCTACAGGAGACACACCTTAGAACACAAGATACACATAGATTGAAGGTAAAAGGATGGAAAAAAACATTTCATGCAAATGAAAATGAAAAAAAAAGCTGGGGCAGCAATACTTATATCAGACAAATTGGACTTTAAAACAAAGGATATAGTAAGAGATAAAGAAGGCCACTACATAATGATAAAGGGAGCAATCCAACAGGAAGATATAACTATTATAAATATTCTATGCACCTAATATAGGAGCACCCAAATATATAAAACAGACTTTGATGGATTTAAAGGGCGAGATCAACAGCAATACTATAATAGTAGGGGATTTCAATACCCCACTAACATCACTAGATAGATCCTCAAGAAAAAAAAATTAACAAAGAAACAGCAGACTTATTGGACACACTAGATCAACTAGATTTAATAGATATCTTCAGAACCTTTCACCCTAAAGCAGCAGAATATACATTCTTTTCAAGTGCTCATGTTATATTCTCTAGAATAGACCACATGTTATGGCACAAAAGTGGTCTCAACAAATTTAAGAAGATTGAAATCATATCAAGCACTTTCTCTGATCACAATGGCAAGAAACTAGAAACGAACCACAACAGAAAAGCTCAAAAATTCTCAAACACATGGAAACTAAATAGCAGGTTGTTAAATAATGAATGGATTAAGAATGAGATCAAAGAAGAAATAAAAAAATTCCTAGAAACGAATGACAATGAGCATACAACAACTCAAAATTTATGGGACTCAGCAGAAGCAGTACTGAGAGGGAAGTTCATAGCACTACAGGCACACTGTAAGAAACTAGAAAAAGCTCAAATAAAGAACTAAACCCTACATCTAAAAGAACTAGAAAAAGAACAGC
This sequence comes from Saccopteryx bilineata, assembly GCF_036850765.1. NCBI lineage: Eukaryota > Metazoa > Chordata > Mammalia > Chiroptera > Emballonuridae > Saccopteryx > Saccopteryx bilineata. The sequence goes on along the minus strand of NC_089499.1, from coordinate 66,685,239 downwards.
AAGTAAAGCTCAAACATAGTAGAAGGAAGGAAATTATAAAGATTTGAGCAGAAATAAATGACATAGAGGCTAAAGAAACAATACAGAGGATCAATGAAACTAGGAGCTGGTTCTTTGAAAAGGTAAACAAGATTGATGAACCTTTAACTAGACTCACCAAAAAAAAAGAGAGAGGACTGAAATAAATAAAATTAGAAATGAGAGAGGAGAAATAACAACTGACATAACAGAAATACAAAATATTGTAAGAAAATACTATGAAGAACGGTATGCCAAAAAACTAGACAACCTAGAGGAAATGGACAAATTCCTTGAAACATATAAATTCTAAAAATCAATCTGGAAGAATCAGAAAACCTAAACAGACTGATTATACCAAATGAGATCGAAACAGTTATCAAAAAACTCCCAACAAAGAAAAGTCCTGGGCCTGATGGCTTCACAAGTGAATTCTACCAAATAGTCAAAGAAGAACTAACTCCTATCCTTCTCAAACTATTTTAAAAAATTCAAGAGGAAGGAAGACTTCCAATATCCTTTTATGAGGCGAGCATAATCCTGATTCCAAAACCAGGCAAAGACAACACAAAGAAAGAAAATTATAGGCCAATTTCTCTGATGAATACAGATGCTAAAATCCTCAACAAAATATTAGCAAACCGGATCCAACAATATATGGAAAAAATCATACACCATGATCAAGCGGGATTTATTCTTGGGAGGCAAGGCTGGTACAATTTTCGTAAATCAATCAATGTGATTCATCACATAAACAAAAAGAAGGAGAAAAACCACATAATTTCAATAGATGCAGAAAAAGCATTTGATAAAATCCAGCACCCATTCATGATCAAAACTCTCAGCAAAGTGGGAATACAGGGAACATACCTTAACATGATAAAAGCCATCTATGAAAAACCCACAGCCAACATCATACTCAATGCACAAAAATTAAAAGCAATCCCCCTAAGATCAGGAACAAGGCAGGGGTGCCCCCTTTCACCACTCTTACTCAACATGGTCCTGGAAGTCCTAGCTACAGTAGTCAGACAAGAACAAGAAATAAAAGGCATTCAAGTTGGAAAAGAAGAAGTAAAACTATCATTATTTGCAGATGATATGATATTGTATATAGAAAACCCTAAAGTCTCAGTCAAAAAACTACTGGACCTGATAAATGAATTCAGCAAAGTGGCAAAATATAAAATCAATACTCAGAAGTCAGAGGCATTTTTATACATCAACAATGAACATTCAGAAAGAGAAATTAAGGAAACAATTCCCTTCACTATTACAACCAAAAAAATAAAGTACCTAGAGGTAAACTTAACCAAGGAGACTAAAGACTTGTACTCGGAAAATTTCAAAGCATTGATAAAAGAAATCAAGGAAGATACAAACAAGTGGAAGCATATACCGTGGTCATGGTTAGGAAGAATAAACATCATTAAAATGTCTATATTACCCAAAGCAATCTATAAATTCAATGTAATACCAATTAAAATACCAATGACATACTTCAAAGATATAGATCACATATTCCAAAAATTTATATGGAACCAAAAAAGAACAGGAATAGCCTCAGCAATCTTAAAAAAAGAAGAATAAAATGGGAGGTATCACATGTCCTGATATCAAGTTATACTACAAGGCCATTGTACTCAAAACAGACTGGTAGTGGCATAAGAACAGGTATATAGATCAATGGAACAGAACAGAGAACCCAGAAATAAATCCACAGCTCTATGGACAACTGATAGTTGACAAAGGAGGTAAGGAAATAAAATGGAGTAAAGACAGCCTCTTTAACAAATGGTGTTGGGAAAATTGGACAGCTACCTGCAAAAAAATGAAACTAGATCACCAGCTTATACCACTCACAAAAATAAACTCAAAATGGATAAAAGACTTAAATGTAGGCCGTGAAACCATAAGCACCTTAGAAGAAAACATAGGCAGTAAGCTCTCCGACATCTCTTGGAGCAATATATTTGCTGATTTATCTCCACGGGGAAGTGAAATAAAAGACAGGATAAACAAATGGGACTATATCAAACTAAAAAGCTTTTGCACAGGTAAAGACAACAAGAACAGAATAAAAAGACAAACTACACAATGGGGGAACATATTTGACAATATGTCTGATAAGCGGTTATAAACCAAAATTTATAAAGAACTTGTAAATCTCAACACCATGAAGACAAACAATCCAATCAAGAAATGGGCAAAAGAAATGAATAGACACTTCTCCAAAGAGGACATTCAGATGGCCAATAGGCATATGAAAAAATTCTCAACATCACTAATCATTAGAGAAATGCAAAGTAAAACCACAATAAGATATCACCTCACACCAGCCAGAATGGCGCTCATCAAGAAAACAACACAGAATAAGTGCTGGCAATGATGTGGAGAAAAGGGAACCCTCCTGCACTGCTGGTGGGAATGCAGACTGGTGCAGCCACTGTGGAAAATAGTATGGAGATTCCTCAAAAGACTGAAAATCAAACTGTCTTTTACCCAGCTATCCCACTTTTAGGAATATACCCCAAGAACAGCATAGAACTGCTCCAAAAGGATAAATGCACCCGCATGTTTGTGGCAGCATTGTTCACAATAGCGAAGACCTGGAAACAGCCCAAGTGTCCATCAGAGGATGAGTGGATTAAAAAGCTTGGTACATATATACTATGGAATACTACTCAGCCATAAGAAATGATGACATTGGATCATTTACAATAACATGGATGGACCTTGATAACATTATACGGAGTAAAATAAGTAAATCAGAAAAAACTAAGAACTATATGAATCCATTCACAGATGGGATATAAAAATGAGACTCAGAGACATGAACAAGAATGTGATGGCAACAAGGATGGGTGGTGCAGGGAGCAGGGATGTGGCGAAGAAGGAAAGAGGGGGTGGGGTAGGGGAGGGGCACAAAGAAAACAGATAGAAGGTGACGGAAGACAATTTGTCTTTGGGGGAGGGGTATATAGCACAATCAAATGTCAAAATAATCTGGAGATGTTTTCTCTCAACATATGTACCCTGATTTATCAATGTCACTGCATTAAATTTAATTAAAAAAAAGAATGCAAGCATTATTGTCTCTGCTTTTGCTTTGACTTTTTATTTCTGTTCTGCTTGAATTTTTTTCTTTCTGCACATCATCTTTCTCAAGTTCTCTTGCATATGGAAGAAGGATGACTCCTCCAGAGTTCATTAGGATACATTCATCACATTTTTATGAGATACCTAGAACAAGCAAATTTACAGAGATAGAAAGTATATAGAGGTTACCAGGGCTGGAGGGAAGTGGTAATAAGAAGTTATTATTTAATGGAAACAGAGTTACTATTTGTAATGATGAAAAGTTCTGGAAATGGATGTGCAACATTGTGAATTATATAAGGTCAATAAATTGTACACTTAAAATGCTTAAAATGATAAACTTTGAGTTATGTATATATCAACACAATAAAAACAATAAAGAAAAAAGGGGCAAGGTGTCTCATCCTCTTTTCTTTGGTCACACATGGAGTGGTAATATGGAGTGAGCTGATTGAATTGATTCGTGCATGTATGTTTATGCATTCATGATTCTTTGCTTTTTTAATCACAAGGAAATAGAGTTGACTCCTTTCCTTGTAAAATCTCTTCGTTGCTTTCTAATTTTCTGATCCTTACAAAGCAACAATCCCACTTTACCCCCAACAAGGACTGGTAAAGTAGAGCCATCAGAATACACTTAATCCTAAATGCAATCTTGTTGTGACAGTCATCAGAAAAAGAAAAAAAAAACTCTTCCCCATGAAAATATAGGATATTAGATCAATCCAGCATTTTCCAAACCTTAGTCTTTTACAAGCCAAAGTCAAAATTGTTGCTATACTTGCACAACTGCCTGTACTATTTTACTTGTTTCTCTTTAAATCGCTGATTTTTGTGGGCAAATGGTATCTGTCTCCAGATAAAGTCTAAGAAGTTTTGTTCACTGCATCTTGGTATCAGAGTCAGCAAAGACTACACAAGACAATTAAGCACTGGATGGAACAATGAGAAGAAGAAGAGCAGGGACAATTTCAGTCTCAGGAGTTGGTCTCCAGGCAACCAACACAGGACAAGTAGCTTGCCTGCTACCTCTCTTCTGTCATAGGGACAAAGGGCCGCAGCCTCTCTTTGCAAGAGACAAACAAAGTAGTGGTGTTGGCCGGGTACCATATGATGCACACACTGAGCTAGAACAAAGGTGTCCACACTGCATCTGAAACATAAAGATATTCCCACATAAGGTGGCAGGTAAGTCCAGCATGAGCTGTGAGGACTCTAGATTTCTTCGTTAGGGAGTGTTCCAGGCCCAAGGCCCTTTCTTATGTGGTTGAGTGGGGATCTAAAGACTGCCTTTCTCAACAATTATTGAAATACAGCTTTAAAATGAAAACCTTAAAGTATTATTGCAACATAAAGGTAATATTAATTGCCCTAAACAGAAGGTAATCTTAAAAATAAATATGAAAACATATAGTACTACATTTTTATCATTGCCTATCAAAGGATAAAGAATTATTTTTCCTCTCGAATAACAAGGAATTAAGTCATTCTAGCATTAAACAAGGATGTTCTTTTTGACTTAATAATATTTGGATGAGATTTACAATGGGATCACCATTTTCATATTGAGATTCAGGTTTGTTCAGCCTTGTGTCCTGTAACATTGCCTTGACTTCAGTGTTACTGGTCTGCATCCTGTTCTTTGGGAAATATGGATCTAGCTCAGCTCTCTTATTTTAACAGTGGGTAAAAGACACGTGGCAAGAAAAGTGCCTTCTCCAGTTGTAGCGCTGACAATATCCAACTTGTACTAAGTGTATATAATGCCAGGTACTATGGCGTGCCTCTCCTGTGCCCCTTCTCTCAGCCCTAACCAGTTCCTACAGGAGAGCACCACTATTCAACAGAGTAGCTCAGAGACACGAAATTTCTGGCCTGAGCTCACACACTTCGTAAAGGACATGGTTAGACCAACTGAGTTTCCAACATCAGCAGCCAGTCTATTTGATGCCTACAGCCTTCATTTTTCACATTCCTGGGGTTGAGTAGAAGTGAACACAGAATTCTGTTTTCCTTTCCAATAATAGGAATTTTTATTGGGCTTCCTGTAAGTAATAATTTTTGTGTTTTTCTCTTCTGTTAGAGCAAAAAATAAATCAAAATAACCACTGAGTTTTTATGCAGAAACATAGCTGATAAAAGTTTAACCTATGGCATAGAAGGCATTACTATTTGATAAATATAAACATGTATTAAACCTAATTGCACTGTGTTTCTTATTTTTATTTAGTTTATTTATTTTTATCCTTGGGCATCTATTAATATGTCTGGTCTAAGGTGATAGCAAGTAAATCATTGACCAGTGTAATTTTTCTAAAATAATGAGTGGGAAAACATGTTAGGCCAGATAAATAAAAGCCATCTTTCTTCTAAGTAGAGAAACTTGCTTTTCTTTCCACTCAGCTGCTTACTTCTGTATAGTAACAGACTGAAGAAGATCATGTTACAAAATTTGGCATCTACAGAGTTTATATTTTTCAGAATATTTAATGAAAGGCCACCAAATGTTAAAATAATTATCCGTTTCCTGTATGAATACAAGTTTTTTCCACTGCTAAAAATTTTTAATTAAAAAATTAATTAAATAGGTTCTTCTAATTAAGAAGTGACTATAGACCTTGCACTCATGAACAATGAAAATAATTCACTTCCTTCGTGGCTGTCTTAAGCCCCTCCTAAGTAGGTAATTCTGGTGGATTTAGGAAGACCTTTCTTTCCTTATTGCTTCCATTAACTCATATGTTCAAAGCTTTAGTTTCCTCATCCATATATTTAACCCATTTGATTCTTTTACAGTGGAGCACCTTAACATATTAATATAGTATTACATCATATAGACATTTAACCCACTTAAATTTATATGACTTTGTTTCATATAGAGAGGACAGGCCCCAAGGGTGAAACAAATTATGAAAGAGAAAACTAATAATTTTTAAAATGTCACTAATTTGCTTACCATCCACTCAATATGCTTCTACCCTAGCACGAATATTATTAGATGAGAAATGTGAATCTGTTGTTCCATTTGTGGGTTTTAGTTCTTATGTTCTTTTTATAGAGTAATCATCTCCCTACAATGAATATTATTTAGTGGTGTATTACTTATATTTTTAACAATATGGACCATATACACTGATTTTAGGTTATGTTTCTTACGTAAAATACAGCTCTGCATGAGTACTAAAGCCTTTTAAGTAAGTAGGAATATGGGTGTGGGTTATAATCTTTCCTTTGTCTACATAGCGTAATATTGGGTGTTTTCTTCCATCTCAATTCTCCCTTTCAGCTCTGCCTTCGCTGTTCAAAGCTCCCTCCCCCTCTTTCCACAAACCCAATCATGGCAGCTGGCGCTCTCTCATGTTTGCAGGAGCTTTTGTGAGTTGCCTCATGTAACAATATGTGTATCTGGCTTTCCCCATTAAATGGAGGTTAAATCAGGCACCCTCTTAGAACACAAAGATAATGTTAATTCCTATTCCAGCCACGTTATCCACACCACAGAAGTTACCTCTGTTGCTATGGCAGGATAGGGATAGGCCCTACTACACTTCTGCCGTGCAGTCATTAGAGAACCATGATTAGGACTGATGGTCATGAGCCTCGGAAAGGTAAAAACTACCCTTGTCCCACCACTGAGTTTCACGGATCCAATGTGGGATAATCATTTTGCAGGCTGGGAATATTCGTATGTCTGTGCTATGCTTGGTGTTTTAAACAGAAATTATCTTTTTAATATCTGTGATATTATGGCTTTATTTTTTGTTGTTGTTTGCTTCTGTAAAGCATTGTGGAATGTATTTAAAGTTGATTTTTTTAAAACCTGGGTTCAGTTAAAAGAAGAAAAGATAATGTGAATTCAAATACTAGCACTGAGATTCTGAAAAGTGTAGGTAATGTAATTAATTGTTTCTCAAACTGTGAAGGAGAAGAACACTGTTTAAATAATACATTTGTAAAATACAATAAATATGAAATAAAAAATTTAAAAAATAATTGGAAATATATATATTTTTAAAATTCAACAGTCATTTTATTATTGCTACAACTGTTTTTAAATGCTTAGTCTCACTTTCTGTATTTATCTTCTTGTGTGCTTGTCATGGACCATACTTTGAGGAACAGTGTATTATGTAACTGATAGCTTTTACTGCATTTTAAACACCTATTATTATTTACAGTCACCATAGGCACACTTTCTTTTTATATCATTTGATAATATTTGATTAGAAAAATTATGTAATCTTATTTCATGTCCTAATATTAATGTGTATGTGTGATCTTATCAAAATGTTATTAGGTCCTTGATTTCTTTAAAGTGTAGTAATATATGAGCCCAACATTCTCAATGAACTTTTGGCATTATTTATGAAAAATAGTCTTTAATTACCAAGCTTAACACATTATCCTTGGTGGAGACTCAAGTCTCTTTTCCAACTTTAAACTGAGCAAAAGCTTTCATCTGGCAAGGTACTGAAGCCCACTATGAAAATTTTGTGCATAGAATTATCACCAAGAGCTATTTGGCAGCTTCTCCATCTCAGTGAAAAGGACTCTGTATTTTAACTTCACACAAATAACTCTCACCACCATATAAATTATTTTCTCAATTATCTTTTAACCTTTTAGCAATAAGGTTTCATGAATAAGAACTGGAAATATCCACATCACATTCTATGTCACATTTCTTGCTCCAAATTATTTTAATTAGTTACTTAGCCCAAATCTATTGCAAGCACAACAATTTCCTGTATATCTGGAAGAGTGGTGGAAAATTGTTACCTCATCAAACCCAATCATGGACCATAAGCCCATATTAATCTGGGAGACAGCCAATGCTTTTCTCTGGAGTCATGTTACTTCTCATTTAGCCTGCAAGATATTTTTGTGTTGGAAGTAAAATTTCATAATTGTGAAAGAGATTTCCAACACACATATTCTAGTTGATCCCAAGTGAAGTGTAAGGCATTGGGGCATCTTAAGACATCCTGTCCAAACAGGGTACTGCCTCCTACATTTTTAAAGCACTCACTTCATGCTCTTGGTAGGGAGCCAAGGGAAGTGCTGGGTCAGCACACTCAGTTTTAAAGGAGCATCTATTGTATTGTCTCACCCTCTGCATTTCAGGGAATAGTGGATTGCCACCAGTTCATAGTGTAGCTCAGATTGTTAAGTTATTTTCAAATTGCACTCTTGAATTCGTTTCTCTTCTCACTTTCTTTGTGGCATGCATGCTCTCTGATGCATTTGAAAACAATTTATGGCTTTGAATGACCACCAGATTCCATAGATATCACTCAGGCTTGGACAGTCTCATGAGACATTGTTGTTGACTATGGCCTGGAGTTTTAGTGCAGAAGTTCCTGTGGAAAAGGCCCATTGTTGGGCTTTATTGGAGAAAGAGATATTCTTTCTTTGTTGTCTCAGTAATAACAGCAAATGGGCCATTTCTAACACACCACATGTGCATTTGAATAAAAGGCTTGAAACACCCTTACCTAAACATCTAATGAAACATTTAGTTCTATCTGAAAGAAGCACCTGCTAATTGCTTATCAAACTATCAATTTTCATCTCACAAAATGACTGATACCTCTAAGTCTGTAAGGAGAAAGCATTACACTTTTTTTCAAGGGCAAATTTTTTTCACCACCAGTAAATAGGCAGGGTGAATATAAACAGAGCCCACTGTCATTAATTCAGTGCTAATTTTCTCAGGTAAAGTGTCATATTGTTTATATGCAAAACATTTTCATTTTGGCAATAAATGACCTCCTTCGTTTGCACAATCTGCTCTTTGTTTTCATGAAAAACAAAGACTTATTGACAGTCTTTAAAAAAAAATTCTAGTAAATGTGGTTTCAAAACAAAACTGAGTACCACAGAAAAATGTACCTTGGATTAACCCAAGCCAGTTTGAAACTTCTAGGAGCCCATGATCTGTTCTTCCCAGAGGTAACTTTGAGAGGTAGGATTGAAAAATTCAACAGAAACCAAAGGGGAGAGAGAAGTAGTAGCCTAAGTTAAAAACAGAAGAGGAAAAAACCACTCTCATTGCTGACTGGTTCTTGCTCACTCTTTGTCCCTTTTCTCTCGCCCAGGTTTCCACCCATCCTGTGGGAAGGGACAAGCTGCATCTCCAACTTTCTAAGGAAATCAGAGCTGCTAGGCAGCCAAGCAAACATCCTGGCCGGAACGAGGCAGGTAGCCACACGCTTAGATATGCTGAAATAATTCCATTCGTTTCTACAGTTCTTTGCCATTTTAAAGGCATTAATAAAAATACAGCGAGACTTTCTTCCTCAAGGCAGTACCTTTCTGTGTATCTCCTGTTGTTCTGGGTTTTCTGACAAGTACTGTTCTCAGTCAACATCCCCTCTATTTCAAGTGCTTTACTTGAACAACTGTGTTATGTTTTCACCGTGTCTCCTGCCCCATCCTCTCTCATCCTCCTCTCGGCAGGAGGCCTCAAGTCTTCTTCTCATTCCCATTCATAGGCCTTCCTATCAGACCCGCCCCACCTCTCTTGTCCCCTCTCGTGAAGCACCCTCCCTGCCTGAGCCATCATCACAAACTCCCTCACTTCTCATTCCCCCGCTGCTGCTTTCCTCCTCCTCATCTGCTTCCTACGTGCAGGGCAGGCTCGGCTCCACAATTTGATCAGGTGGCCTGGGGGTGAGGCAGAGCAGGCTGTCACTCAGACTCAGCAGCCTGAAATGGAAAGTGTGATAAATGGAGCCGTACAAGGCTCAATTTCGTCTGGAAATTTCAAACTTATGATGTTCAAATAGGTTCATAAATTCCTTCATAAGGCCTCTCTGCACTCCCTAATATCCAATTGCAGGTTTCAACTGAGCAGGCCCCTCTACCAGCTTTTACAGCCCAAGACATTCAGATCTTGGCATGTGTCAGGTGCCTTTGTTTTGACATGTTTTTAATCTCATGCCCAGTTGGGGGAGGCAGCCACCGCATACATATTTGCCCACTCTTTTCCAGAGGAAGAATGTCAACACTGGACAGCAAAGGTAGTCTTCAAAGGGATTTCACCCAGGGCTGCTTTTATTCCTCTCTGTTCCAAGCTGGCTTTGTTGCTGGCAAATATGTTTCTACATGTCCTGTCCTGGGGAACAGTTGACTAGTGGAGAATCTTCACAATGTGCTTCTGCTCTCTCCCTGAGGGAAAGGCTGGGCTTCTCAATTCTCCCTCATTTCTGTCCCTTGTCTTCAGGAAATAGTCCTCAAAATAATAGGAGTATGCATATTCAAAAGGTAAGCAGAAAGTTATCAGTTATGTCTTTTTTTTAGGTAGCAAACACCAGAAACCAAGTTGTTTCTGCAAAATTTGAGATGTGGTAGAATTAAAGGTATAAAAAGAAGTTAAAGATAAATTTAAATAAATAACATTTCTTTCATTTTTCTCTGTTTTTTTATTAATATATAATTAGACAAATATAAAAGAAATTATATTCACATCTTCCTAATTATTTTATACAATTGAGGTACCTTCACCATATATAATTACCATTTTTCCATACTGTGCTTAGTTATTATATTTAGATCATATATGTTTGTAGAAACATGTAAGTTTTGTTTATATTTTTTAATTTTTTTAATCAATAAATATTTTAGAAGAAAGAGAGAGAGAAACATCAATTTGTTGTTTCATTCATTTATGTACTCATTGCCTGCTATTTATATGTGTGCATTAAACCCACAACCTTGATGTGTCCAGACGACACTCCAACCAAGCTACTCGGCCAGGACTAAGTTGTGTTTTTAAACCAAAAGGGATTGTTTTTGGATGCTCTGTTTTACAACTTACTTTTCCTGCTAAAAATATATCTCGGAGATCTTTCCACATCACTAGGTATAGTTATAATTCTTTTTTAACTACTTTGTATTTTCAAGTCTTAGAAGTATTTCACTAGTTAAGAACATCTAAATAGTCTCTAAGTTTTCTGTTTTTTACTATAAAAATAATATCTCAATGAATATTTCTGAATATGTACCATAATGCACATCAGTTATTTTTTTTCTATAAAGTAGACACCAAAAAATGAAACTATTAAACCAAAGAGAATGTCCATTTTTAATTTTTAATTTTCATAAATATTGCCAACCAGCCCTCCAGATAGGCATTATCAATTTGGTATCTTGTCCATCTTGTCTTGTGATTTTTGATCATGTCATCTCTAACCATCTCCAAATCAAAAGAGTTAGCATCTTTAAATCAAAAACAAATGAAAGAGAATTTTATCAATTTAACACATTCTTCTCACAGTATACAAGGATATCATGTATGGTTTTCTGCCTATCTTACACCTTATCCCAGTGCTCACAGAACTAATGAAACATATTTTCTTAAAACAAATGCTAAATTTAGAATAAGAGAAAATAAATAAAAAGAACCAAGAATATATTCCTAGCCAAAGTTGTTGAGGCAAGAGAAATCTTAAAGGGCACAAAAATATCTATTATTAGAAAGCTTTTATTTCAAAAATACCTTCTCTAGCTCAAAAGGAAAGCTAACTTTTAGTATGTTCTGTTAATCACATTAACTTAAAGTATAGCCCCTAATGGAAACAACAATGCCTACCCAACCAAACATCATGAAAGGGGAGTGGTTTTAAAATTTTAAGTAAACAAATTACATTGAAAAATTTAGCTGAATTAAATGTGTATCAATATCAAAACTTGAGGCCCTGGCCGGTTGGCTCAGCGGTAGAGCGTCGGCTAGCGTGCGGAGGACCCGGGTTCGATTCCTGGCCAGGGCACACAGGAGAAGCACCCATTTGCTTCTCCACCCCTCCGCCGCACTTTCCTCTCTGTCTCTCTCTTCCCCTCCCGCAGCCAAGGCTCCATTGGAGCAAAAATGGCCCGGGCGCTGGGGATGGCTCTGTGGCCTCTGCCTCAGGTGCTAGAGTGGCTCTGGTCGCAACATGGCGACGCCCAGGATGGGCAGAGCATTGCCCCCTGGTGGGCAGAGCGTCGCCCCTGGTGGGCATGCTGGGTGGATCCTGGTCGGGCGCATGCGGGAGTCTGTCTGACTGTCTCTCCCTGTTTCCAGCTTCAGAAAAATGAAAAAAAAAAAAAATCAAAACTTGATTTTTCCAAATTATTGACCTTATTCAACATTTTACTTTGTGTGTACTCACAGCCTTGGGATTTTTAATTCAGTCCTTTGCTAGGTCCACTTATGGGTCTTTTTTTAAGTATATTCTTTGGACAGTAAGTAGTTTCCCAACTACTAACTTTTTAAAAGCGGATCCATGGTACAAAAGGCTTGGGAAGTGCTAACACCTACATCCTCCTCAGTCTTAGGTATCCACAAACATAGTAGAATGTCAAAGGCTCCAGGTAGCCTATAATACCAAAACCTAGCCAACATCATTCCCAAACCCCATTTGTTTACAATAACCTATTTTTCACACAATACTTTAACATTATCTGTAATTGCTATTACAAGCAATACACTTTGAGAAACCCTATGTAAGTACAAATTGCCAGGAGAATGAAAAATATGAACCCAAAAGGCCAGAAGGCAAGCTATATTAAACAGAAAAGAGAATCTCGATCCTCAGAAAGGAAGCTAATGACAAAGACATCATATAGACTCCAAAAAGCTACAGCGAGGTGGCATAACTTCATTTAACAAATATTTATCGAATGCCTGTTAGTACCAGGCCCTGTTCTAAGTGCTGGGAATAAAGCAGTTATTAAAATTATTAAAATCCCAAAGCCTTTTAAAACATTTCAAAATGTTATTGACTGAGATTAGATTCTCAGAAGTCAATAAATGGATACAGTAAACATTTCTATATACAAAAAAAGACCATAAAAAATGTTTTTAAGATATACACTGGGAGAATATAAACAGCTACATATCAATAAGAAAGTAATAAATAACCCAATTAAAAAATTGTCAAGAGGTATTCATAAAGAAACCAAAATAGACAATAAATATGTATAATTATCAACCTCATAAATTATAAGTTCAATGCAAACACATACCAAAAATAGATATTATTTCACAGCTAAAATGGCAAAAACGAGACAGTAACAATACTATGTGTTAGCAAGACTGTGAGGGAGTTCCTAAACACTGTTGTGGGGGGTGAAATGAAGGTAACCACTTTGGAGATCATCCAGCTTGCTCTCATAACAAAAATAAAATGTAAGCCACAAATGCAAGTCACACTTTCCAGTAGCCATATTTTAACAATGTAAAGAATAAATGGATGAAGTTTGTTTCAGTAATATATTTTATTTAACCCAATATATTCAAAATATTATTTCAACACATAATCAATCTAAAAAATTGAGATCTTTACATTCTTCATGCTATCTTTGAAATCTGATATGTATTTTACACTTACGGGGCTTTTTCAATTCAAAATAGCCACATTTCAAGGACTTAATATGCACATGTGGACAGTGCAGTAAATATCAATATCTAACAAGGCTGATATTGAACCCAAGAAATGCTTTACAAATTTGCACTAGAAGTTTAAAGAATATTCTTTGTAACCTTGTTACAAAAAAAAAAAATTTTAATGGAAACAATATGAATGTCCATCAACAATAGAATGAGTTTATGTATTGGGGCATATTCATGTCATATAATGTAATAGAGCATGAGATAAATGCACTAGGGTTATACTTACCATTAAAGTGTATTGTGTGATAAAAAATTTCAGAAGAATACATAAAGTACTATACCCACTGATGTAAAGTTCAAAAACCTACAAAATTATATAGTTTATTCCTTATATAGTCAAACAAAAACAGCTTAAAAGTACATAAAAATGGTAAACACCAATTTTAAGTGATAGTGTTTATCAAGGAAGAAGGAAGAAATGATCTAGGATATGAATACTGAGGATTTCAGCTATATTGATGATGTTTGATTACCTAACTAAGGTGGTATATGTACTTGTATTTGCCATGTTATTCTATATTCTTTTTGTGTGTGTGTGACAGAGACAGAGAGAAACAGATAGGGACAGACAGACAGAAAGGGAGAGAGATGAGAAGCATCAATTCTTTATTGCAGCACCTTAGTGGTTCCTTGGTTGCTTTCTCATATATGCCTTGACCGGGGTGCTACAGCAGACCGAGTAACCCCTTGCTCAAGCCAGTGATCTTGGATTTAAGCTGGTGAGTTGTGCTCAAACCAGATGAGCCTGCATTCAAGCTGGCCCTCGAGGTTTTGAACCTAGGTCCTCTGTATCCCAGTCCAATGCACTAGCACTGCACCACCACCTGGTCAGGCTCTATATTCTTATTATATGTTTAAAATATAGCTGACTATTGAACAACGCAAGTGTTAGGGGTGCCAACTCCCATGCATAGTCAAAAATTTTCATGTTAACTTTTGACTCTTTGAAAACATAATTACAAATAAGCTACTTTGACCAGAAACTATATTGATAACAAAACAGTTTTGTATGTTACATGAATTATATGCTATTTCCTTCCAATATAAGTAAGCTAGAGAAAAGAAAATGTTAAGAAAATCAATGGCGGCCCTGGCCGGTTGGCTCAGCGGTAGAGCGTTGGCCTGGCATGCGGGGGACCCGGGTTCGATTCCCGGCCAGGGCACATAGGAGAAGCGCCCATTTGCTTCTCCACCCCCCCCCCTCCTTCCTCTCTGTCTCTCTCTTCCCCTCCCGCAGCCAAGGCTCCATTGGAGCAAAGATGGCCCGGGCGCTGGGGATGGCTCCTTGGCCTCTGCCCCAGGTGCTAGAGTGGCTCTGGTCACGGCAGAGCGACGCCCCGGAGGGGCAGAGCATCGCCTCCTGGTAAGCAGAGTGTCGCCCCTGGTGGGCGTGCCGGGTGGATCCCGGTTGGGCGCATGTGGAAGTCTGTCTGACTGTCTCTCCCCGTTTCCAGCTTCAGAAAAATACAAAAAAAAAAAAAAAAAAAAAGAAAAAGAAAATCAATGGCTAGAGCACTGGCCCAGCATACAAATGTCCCAGATTTGATCCCCTGACAGGGCACACAGGAGAAGCTACCTTCTGCTTCTCCCCTTCTCCCTCTCACCCCATCTCTCTTCCTTTTCCCTTCTTACAGCCAGTGACTGGATTAGTTTGAGCATGGCCCTGGGTGCTGAGAACTGCTTGGGTGAAGCACATCAGCCTTAGGTGCTAAGAATAGCTCAGCACTTGAGCATCATTGGCTCCAGATGGGGTTGCTGGGTGGATCCCGGTCAAGGCACATGTGGGAGTCTGCCTCACTGTTGCTCCTCCTCTGACCTTAAAAAAATTATAAGGAAAATACATACACAGTATTTATTGAAAAAGAAATCACCTATAAGTGGACCCGCACAATTCAAATCCATGTTGATCAAGGTCAAAACTCTATCTAGGAATGTTTGCTGAAATTGAATAGTGGATAGCACATTCCAGAGTCCAATTTTCTAGTCAAAAAGAATAAGACTATACTTATGAATATGGAGTGTTGGAGTTTTATTTTCTTTTACTAGAATTTTTATTTTTTTAAGAAGTACATTATAATTTCTCCACCATTTACCCTCTTCTACCTCTCCTTATAATCACATTGTTTTCTGTGTCTATGAGCTTTTCTTCTTAGCTTAATCTCTTCACCTTTTTCACCCAGTTGCCAACCCACTTTCCCTCTGACAAATAGCTGTCAGTCTATTCCCTGTATCTATGAGACTAAATCAATCTTGTTTGTTAGTTTATTTTGTTCATTAGATTCCACATATGAGTAAATTCTGGTACTTGTCTTTCTCTGACTGGCATATTCTATTTAGCATAATACTCTCCAGGTTCATCCATGCTGTTGAAAAAGGTAAGAGCTCTGTCTTTTTTTTACAGCTGTAGTAGTATTCCATTGTATAAATGAACCACAAATTTTTATCCACTCATCTACTGGTGAGCAACTGGGCTGCTTACATATCTCAGCTATTGTAAATAACACTGCAGTGTACATAGGAGTGCATATATTCTTTCTAATTAAAGTTTCAGGGTTATTTGGATATATTCCCAGAAAGCAATTGCTGGGTCCTACATCGATTCCTTTGGGGGGAGGGGTAATTCCATACTGCTTTCCACAGTGACTACAGCAATCTGCATTGCCACCAACAGTGCATAAGTGTTCCCTTTTCTCCACACCCTCCCCAGCACTTGTTTGATTTATGTATGATAACCATTCTCACAGGTGTGAAGTGATATCTCATTGTAGTTTTAATATACATTTCTCTAATGATTAGTGCTATTGAAGATCTTTTCTTATGTCTATTGGTTATCTGTATATTGTTGTTGAAGAAGTGTTTATTCAGTTCTGTGCCCATTTCTTAATTGAATTGTTTATTGTTGTTGTTGTTGTTTTGGTGTTGAGTTTTATAAGTTCCTTATAAATTTTGGACATTAAGCTTTTATCAGTACATTAGCGAATATGTTCTCCCATTCAGTGAGTTGTCTTTTCATTTTGTTGATGGTTTCCTTTGCTGTGCAAAAGCTTTCTACTTGATGTAGTCCCATTTGTTTATTTTTTTCTTTTGTTTTCCTTGCCCAAGGTGATATATCACAAAAAAAAGAAAAAATATGTATTGCTATGAGAAATGTCCAACATTTTATTTTTTATTTTTCATTTTTTTAATTTTTATTTATTGATTTTAAAAAGAGAGAAAGTGGGGAGACAAACATTGATTATGTTTTTCCACTTATTTATGCATTCATTGGTTGTGTCTTGTACGTGCCCTGACCAGAAATTGAACCCACAGCTTTGGTGTATCAGGACGATGCTCTATCCAACTGAACTTCCTGGTTAGAGCAAAATGTCTAAGATTTTATTATTTATGCATTCTTTTCAGATTTTTATGGTTTTGAGTCTAACATTTAAGACTTTAATCCGAGCGGGGGGAGGGAAGGAGAGAGGGGGGAGGGGATAGGGGAGGGGCACAAAAAAAATTAGATAGAAGGCGATGGAGGAAAATCTGACTTTGGGTGATGGGTATGCAACAGAACTGAATGACAAGATAACCTGGACATGTTTTCTTTGAATATATGTACCTTGATTTATTGATGTCACCCCATTAAAATAAAAATTTATTTATTAAAATGAAAAAAGAAAGAAACC
This sequence comes from Saccopteryx bilineata, assembly GCF_036850765.1. NCBI lineage: Eukaryota > Metazoa > Chordata > Mammalia > Chiroptera > Emballonuridae > Saccopteryx > Saccopteryx bilineata. The sequence continues at coordinate 66,668,022 of NC_089499.1, read as the reverse complement.
TCAGTTCTACTCTTAAAACTTCAAGCTGAATGGATAAAGAAGATGTGGTACATATATACTTTGGAATACTACTCAGCCATAAGAAATGATGACATTGGATCATTTACAACAAAATGGATGGATCTTGATAACATTATACGAAGTGAAATAAGTAAATCAGAAAAAACTAAGAACTGCATGATTCTATCCATAGGTGGGACATAAAAATGAGACTAAGAGACATGGACAAGAGTGTGATGGTAGGGGAGAGGGAGGGAATGTGGGAAGGTGAGGGGCACAAAGAAAACCAGATAGAAGGTGACAGAGGACAATTTGACTTTGGATGACGGGTATGCAACATAATTGAATGACAAGATAACCTGGATATGTTTTCTTTGAACATATGTACCCTGATTTATTAATGACAGCCCATTAAAATTAATAAAAATTTATTTAAAAAAAGACTTTAATCCATTTTTATTTTATTCATGTGTATGGTGTAAGAAGGTGGACTAATTTCATTTTTTGCATGCATCTGTTCAATTTTTCCAACACCATTTATTGAATAGACTATTGTTTTTGCTTCCTTTGTTAAATATTAATTGACTATAAAGACCTGGGGTTTTTTCTGGGGTTTATATTCTGTTCCATTGAGCTATATATGTCTGTTGTTATGCCACCTTTTTGATTACTATGGCCTTCTAGTACACTTTTATCAGGTACTGTGATTCTTCCAATTTTATTGTTCTTTCTCAGGATTGCTGTGGCTATTTGGGGTGCTTTGTGGTTCCATATAAATACTTAGAATATTTCTTCTAGTTCTGAGAAATGCACCATTGCTATCATGATAAAAATGCATTGAATCTATAGATTGCTTTGAGTCCTACAGCCATTTTAATAATGTTAATCATTCCTATCCATAAACATGGTATATGCTTTTATTTATTTACATCTTCTTTAATTGTTTTCTTCAGTATCTTATAACTTTTTGAGTACAGTTCTTTTACATCCTTGGTTCAACTTATTCCTAATTATTTTATTCTTTTTGAAACCACTGCAAATGGGATTGTTTTCCTAATTTCCCTTTCTGATAGCTTGTTATTGGTGTATAAAAATCTAACTGATTTCTGGATATTTGTTTTGTATCCCGCTTATTTACTGAATTCATTTATCAGTTCTAATAGTTTTTTGGTGGAATTCTCAGGTTTCTGTATGTACAGGATAATGTCATCTGCAAATAATGACAATTTTACTTCTGCCTTTCCATTTTGGATGCTTTTTATTTCTTCTTGTCTGAATGCTGTGGCTAAAACTTCCAATGCTATGTTGCATAAGGTGGTGATTAAGATATTCCTATCTTGTTCCCAATCTTAAGGAAAATGCTTGTAATATTTGCCCACTGAGTATGACATTAGCTGTGGATTTGGCATACATGGTTTTTATTACATTGAGGTATTTTAGCTCTATTCCCACTTTGCTAAAAGTTTTTAACATAAATGAATGCTGAATTTATCAAATGCTTTTTCTTCAGTGATTGATATGATCATGTGATTTTTATCCTTCATTTTGTTTATGTGATGTAATATATTTATTTATTTGTGAATATTGTACCAGTCTTTCATCTCAGAAATAAATCCCACATGATCATGGTGTATGACCTTTTTAATGTATTGCTAGATCCAGTTCACTAATATTTTGTTGAGGATTTCAGCATCTATATTTATCAGGGATATTGGCCTATAATTTTCTTACTTTGTAGTGTTTTTATCTGGTTTTGGAATTAGGATAAGGCTGCCTATAAAGTAAGCTCGAAAGTCTTTTCTCTTGAATTTTTCAGAATAGTTTGAGAATAGGTGTTAATTCTTGTTTGAATGTTTGGTAAAATTCATCAGTGAAGCCATCCAGTCCAGGACTTTTGTTTGTTGAGACTTTTTTGATTACTGCTTTAATTATACTAGTTGTAATGTCTATTCAGATTCTCTGATTCTTCTAGATTCAATTTTAAAAGATCTTATGTTTCTAGGAATTTATCTATTTTATCCAGATTGTTTAATTTGTTGTTATATAGTTGTTTATAATATTTTCTTACTGTTCTTTCTAATTTTTTGGTGTCAGTTGCTACTTCTCTTTTATTTCTAATTTTATTTATTTATTTATTTATTTATTTTTATTTTTTCATTTTTCTGAAGCTGGAAACAGGGAGAGACAGTCAGACAGACTCCCGCATGCGCCCGACCGGGATCCACCTGGCACGCCCACCAGGGACGACGCTCTGCCCACCAGGGGGGCGATGCTCTGCCCATCCTGGGCGTCGCCATGTTGCGACCAGAGCCACTCTAGCGCCTGAGGCAGAGGCCACAGAGCCATCCCCAGCGCCCCGGCCATCTTTTGCTCCGATGGAGCCTTGGCTGCGGGAGGGGAAGAGAGAGACAGAGAGGAAAGCGCGGCAGAGGGGTGGAGAAGCAAATGGGCGCTTCTCCTGTGTGCCCTGGCCGGGAATTGAACCCGGGTCCTCTGCACGCTAGGCCGACGCTCTACCGCTGAGCCAACTGGCCAGGGCTATTTCTAATTTTAATTATTTGGGTTCTTTCTCTTTTTTTCTTGATGATTCTGATTAAATTTTTGTCACTCTTGTATATCTTTTCAAAGAACCAGTTCTTAGTTTCATTGATCTTTTTTATTGTATTTTTGTTGTTTTTGTGGACTCAATTTTGTTTATTTCTGTTGTGGTCTTCATTATTTCCTTCCTTCTACTCAGTTGGGACTTTGTTTCTTGTTCTTTCTCAAGTTCCTTTAAGTGAAAAGTTGGATTGTTTATCTGAGATTTTGTTTGTTTGTTTCTTGAGGTAGCCCTATATTGCTAAGAATTTTCCTCTCAGGACTGCTTTTGCTGTGTCCCATAAATTTTGGGTTGTTATGTTTGTTTTCATTTCTTTCAAGATATCATTTGATTTGTTTCTTGAGCTCATTGTTAACCTAGTCACTGTTTAGTAACATGCTATTTAGCCTCCATATCTTTGTATGTTTTTTGATTTTTTTTCTGGTGATTGATTTCTAATCTCATACCATTATGGTTAGAGAGGTTGATTGCTATGATTTCAATCTCCTTAAATTTATTAAGACTTGTTTTGTGTCCTAGGATGTAGAGTGTATTTTTTTCTTTTTTTAATGAATAGACATCTAACTTGTTTCTGGAAGGAATATTTAATCTTCCTACACTTTCTACACTTCCACACTTCCTACTGTGCCCTTTTGCAGTAAAGTTTGGTCCCTGTATGTCTAAAGGAGAGATTAGCCTTTAATATAGCAGCAACTGCTTGCCCAAAGCTAGATGTGGGTAAGAGGACAGACACGTTCAAACCAATATGCGCCCTGAGTAGAGAGGTCAGTACATGTTGTTTGTGGTGAACTCAGGTGCAAATATGATGACTTCTTGCTTCAGCTGAGTCTTAGAAAATGCCTTTCTGACTTGGTTTATGTTAGGATTTGTCACTTGGACAAAGTGACAAACACATACACAGAGCTCATATACCTCAACAGTGTAATAACAATGTCACAGCTACCAGAGTGAAGTTCACCAAAAAGTGAAGTTAAGTGGTGGATGTTTTCTCAATACTCAGCATTTCAAGAAACATATACCAAAGTAAAATAAAATAAAATAAAATAAAATTATGTTTTCAGACATCGAGTGTGGTGATAGCCAGGGGAAAGAGGGAATAGGGGAGGTGGAGGATAGAATGTCAGGGCTGGAAATGGTGATGAACAGAAACTTAACTTGGGATGACAGAAACACAATACAGTATACAGTTGATATATTATGAAATTGTGCACCTGAAACCTATATAATTTTGTTGACCGGTGTCAACAGATCAGACACTGCTCTGGTAAAGTTGTATAGCTTCTAAAAAACTCCCACCAAAAGCCAGCTAAAAGGAAATCATTATATTAAAACATTCTGCAGGGTTTTTCTCTATGGCAGTATAGTTTTTGTATAATACAAAGTATTATTGCCTTTGGTGAGCAATAAAGTATAGCCTATTATGCCATAGCCTTATTACAGAATACTATACTCTAATGTAACATGCTCCATGTATAGTTTGCAATAAAATTATTTTGCAAATTTATCTGATTATAAACATTACTGGAGGCTATTATGAAAACACTTCTTCCCAACCCTTCCCAATACCTGTAGAGTTAGAATTTCATTGGCAGAGTTTCATCTTGTATGATAGTAGGTCCCTAAGTGTGGTACTAAGGCCAGCAGCATCAATATCACCTGGAAATCGTTCTAAATGCAAGTTAGCATATTCCAGTCCAGTAATACTGCGGCATGCGGTTCAGAATTTGTGTTTCAACAAACCTTCCAGATTATTCTGAAGTTGCAAAAGTTTGAGAATCAATACCTTGACCCTGGTTACTCAGTGTATGCTAGAAGGACCCTTAGCATCAGCTTCACTTAGGAGCTCATTAGAAATGCAAGTCTCCAGTCCCACCCTACATGTACTAAAGCAGTTACCACTTGATTGACATCCTTAGGAGGTTTGTTTGATCCCTGAAGTTGGAGAATCACTGTTCCAGAAGCAAGGAGTTGTCATTACTTTGCCTGGATCTGAAGCCCTGCTCTGCTTCTGAGCAGACTTGTGATTTTAGACCAGGTATTTGAGTCTCCTTCCAGCCACATGAGCCTGAAGAAACAAGACAGCGCACAAGTCATGCTTAGCACATACAGATGCTCAGTTAGTAGTGACTCTGACTATTTCCCCATCAGTTTTTTAAAAAGATTTCACTTATGGAAAGTTGAGAACATTCATACAAGGAAAAAATAAGGTTTTCGAGTTATGCAATTATATCATTTAAACCACAAATACATGAGCCTGGACTGTTGATGTACTTGATATTTTAAGTTCTCAGAGTAAATATTCTGAGGAGATGAAAACAACAATAAGACACATCTTGGAGAGTGGCATTCTCATCGCAAACAGGTTTCCCAGTCAGTCAGGGTCCTTTGAAGCCCTGGCCATGTGGAAGGAATGTGGGTAGTGATCAAGTATCCACCATACTTTTTTAAATAGGAAAATAAATGAAATGAAGTCCTAAGTTTTTCCCCTGTAAATAACCCTGACCAGGGTGTGAAAATTAATTGTTTCTTGTTTGAGGACTCTGTCTTTTTATGTTAGGCTTGCTTGCAGCTCTTTTGAGTGCAAAAACAATTAAGAGAATATACAGAAAATCAACTGTGGCACTAATATGTTTCCTTACCAATTAAAATGGATAAAATAACTGTTTTTTATACCTTTTTTTATCTGACCTAATATTTCAGGGAGATCCATATTCTTCTTTATTTGTGAAATTACCATGCTCTATTACCAGTATCTTCTGTTTTTTACATTATTTGCAAGAAATGAGGTTAGAATGACTTCGTGTTTAACAGGAACATAGAGTCCAATTAACAGCACCCCTGCCCCTTGCTGCAGCAGGAGCACCCACTACAGCAGGTGTCTCCAGGAATGGAATTTAGGAATTAACTGCTGCTGAAAAGCCAACAGAGGGAGCACAAGCCATTGTTTTTTGTGACACATTAAAAAAAATGGTTATTAAAAATAAACTTTCCTAGTGGCATAGTATAAGATATTTTTAAAAGCCATACATATAGATTTTGAAAGGTGCTTATCAGACAATAACTATTAAAATGAGTTATATTTTCTTATTTAAAATTCTGTCAGAAACAGTGATAATTTCCAGAAAAGGTTATTATTGTGGGTTGAAGTCAGCTGGCCTGATGATTCTTCTTGGTTTATCTCCTTGTATTTATAAAGTTTTAGTAAACTTTTTAAAAATCCCCCTTGCTCATCCCGTTGTCTTATATTAATCGTTCTTCCCTTTCTATTAGTAGTGAATTGCAGCCTGCTCCTCATGTGTGTGTGTGGGGGGGGGGGAAGCAATTGTAATTGTAGCTTTATCCTTTAAAAATGTGGGTCTGAAATTGGAATTTTTTTTCTGATCAGAGGATTTTTATTTTTCTCATACATACAGATTTCTGTTCTACAAAAAATCCAGAATCTCCCTCAATGTTTTTTCCGATGGACTTTTTATATTATTTGTCTTCTTATCAAATAGAACTTCAAAATAGATCTTGCATTTAAAGTAGATTGTCATAGCCTGCCATTACCAGTCTTTACAGGGAAAAGTTTTGATATTCAAGTCCATACAAATGTCTACGCATACTACCAACACTAACAATTTTTAGAAATTGTTTCTTTAAAAATATAAACAACTCACTTCAGACCCCCATTCCCAGAGTTTTCCCACAAAGTTATCAATTAATAATGATTTTCCTCTACTAAAACACATTTACTTTTCTTGATGAAAATTTTCAGGATTGAATACTTTTAAGACCAAATACTAAAAAATGATATTTATGAAACATTATCTATGTCTTTGATTGTTAGTGAAGAGTACAGAATTTTGCTACCACAGTAAAGGAGGGAGGGGTTAACACTCTGGTTTTATTGCTTTGTTACAATTTCGATAGTTTTGAGATTACTGGCCATTCAGATATTACTTATACCGAATGGCCAGCTGCTGTGTGGGAGCTCCGGTCACACAAAAGGCCCTGTGCATGAGCAGCTGTGCCTTGTAAAGCCAGCGGAGGCCTTTCTCCTACCACTTGTTCCCTTTATTTTATCAGCAAGTGGTGGATGGCTGTTTCTCCACCATCAAAACTGTACCCGGCCATGTTGGAGTTTTATTTGTTGGGGTAACTTCTAGATGAGATTTTACATGTGTCTTGACCTCAATCATGCCTCATCTGAGGGTGTGGAGGGTAATGCAGATTGTAAACTTGGTGGATGGTGCTGTAAGAAGTTCCTTATGAGGAATGCAATCATTTGAACGAGGTTGCTGGTCTGAGCTAACAAAGATAACCTTTTCAACTGATTTGTAGGATACTGTGTCTTATTATTTTCCCATCTCAAATTCAATCTGTGTTTGACCCCCATGATATCAGCATAAAAGCTACCCCCGTACATATGGCCACCAGAATGTAGCAAAGGGAAATGGTTAAGTGATTTAAATTCTTTACCACTGAAAGCTTTCAGCTCACTGATGTTCAAAAATAAGCTGAAGAATCTAGCACAGGCTGTTCAGAAACTAACAAATTGAGGTGCCATTTCAAACAACACACACAAGGCCACTGTCCAGCCACACTGTCTTCTCATATTCATGGAGCTTCCAATCTGAAGAGAAAACTGGCCTGGGTCTTCTCTTTATGGTCTTCAGGCTGCCATTCACTTAATGGAAAAAAAATGACAACAAAAGTTAATAACTATTTTTGATCATTGAAGCAATGTACTAAGATGGCTGGTATGCACAAGAACTGGGGGAAATTGAACCTGACGGGTGGAGCCATATAATATCCTCTGTGCTTCTTAACTATCCCCTTTCCACCAGGCAGTACCGAGGCATCTGCTCCCACACTGTTCTCATCCTGTTCAAAAACTGACCTGCATATATATTAGGCTTAATGACCAAATGTTTAAAAATTCATTGCACAAGAACAGCTGAAAGCAGTTGATTGGTTTGAACTTTATTGTATGTACCTTGCTTCCCAGACCGCAGTAAAGGAGAAGGTCAGCTGGTAAACATTTGGGCATTTAAAAATAAGGCACCCTAGGTTCCCTGATACCCTGTCTGTTTTCCTTACCCACGGCTTTGGGCCTTACTCAGTGCTTTGTGCTCAGTTGGTGCATTGTTGGTTTGTCTGTCCATCCCAGTACAGACAGGTCAGAGCATATCTGGAGAAGTAGCTGTCTGCGCACTCCTGTCAGATCTCTACCCTGAGACATTTTTTTCTGGTAGCATTGTCCTCATTGCCTGGGGAGCCATTTCAGTTTCAAGATAAGAGGTAATTTTTTTCTTACTCAAGTACTGTGCATAAGTGATTGTTACGCTTACGGATATTGACCCTCTCCAGGAGAGACTGATTTGTAGGACAAGATTTTAGGTAGAGTCATCACTGAATTGAACTTCAGAATTTAATCCTACATTCATACAGGCAAGCACCCAGATACTGAAAGTATTATCAAGAAAGTCATATTCTCAAATCGGGGCATTCACGTGGAACATATTATTAGGAAAGAAATTATTTGTGAAAACAATGACTGCTTAGCAAAAGAAAACAGTCTATTAATTCAAATTTTAGCTCACAGGGGGCTTCCTCAGTAGATAAAGTCTACCCTTGCTCTAGAAGAACCAGTACAGTTTTTAAGTCAGTTCTTTGTTAGCAACAATTTTTTACCCAGTGCTTGTCTGCTGTGCAGACCTTAGAGCTTCCCACTTTGGTGAATGTCTGACCAATCTAGTCATGAACAAAACACAAAGAATATACAGCATTGGGGCATCTGTTAATGGGAAACGGACAAATGCATTTGTGAGAGGTAGGAGAGAGAAATGAGGACCAGAGGGGGCGGTAATATGCTCTTGCCTCCTGCAGTTTTGAGGTATTTCCTCCTGCGATTTCATGGTGTTTATCACTGTTTTCACACCTGCCATCACTTTGATTATAAAAATTAAGACATTTTGCTTTATTTGGTGGTCCTTGGGCACATGAGTTTATGTATGTTTTAAACTTACTCTTCTCTTTAACTGATTTATTTCATTCTTCTTTATAATTTTTTCTTTCTCAGTGTGTAGCCCTTTGTCATTACAATGATAATCATACTAATAGCAGGAATGTAATTTCCCATAATGCTAATAGTAGCTGTATGCACACACACCCAGGTTATTCTTAGATTCATTTACGGTCTGACTCCATCTCCTATTTAAATACAGCAGGGAGATGTTTGTTGAGCTCCTCTGAGGAGATGGGACTGGCCCTGGGTACCACTGCTTAAGCAGGGCAGATTCAAATATGTGGAAATACATTTTTTTCCCTTAAGATTCAGGCATGTACATTATATATTTCATGTCTTCGGATGTTGTAAGTGGAAGAACCTTTACTCATGCTTACTTGAAATTCCCTCAGCAGTATTTGTAAAGATGGACAAAAGCAAGTGCATTAACTTGAATTATTGAATGGTGTCCTGCTTTGAAGATGGTGCTCTGCCTCGCAGGTTCACTGGGAGGATCCTCCGTGCAGCCCGTACGTAGAGGGAAAGAAGAGATGGTGATTCTGTAAGTGCCGGGGACTTTTTCTGAAGCTCTTCTGTAGCCTAAGAAATGACATTGCTCTTCACAGTGCCCTTGTGATAAAGGTGGAACTCAGTGGTACAAACACATTATGCAAGTTCCTCGAATTGATTGTATGTAGTAGTAATAATCACACATTATTTTTTAAACCATACTTTTGAGTTTAAAAGTGCTTTCTACCTCCTTATTTCTTAGAGATATAGTCTGAAGTATTTAGAGTAAAATAGAATGAAGTATGCAATTAGTTTAAAAGGATTCATCAAAAATAATATAATACAAATATGAAAAATATAAACAATTGTGAAATCTCAAAATAAGAAGAAAAACAACAATTAAAGTATTATACTTCCTCACAGTTCACCTTATTGGCACTTCATAAAAACCCAGGAGAGTTATTATACCAAAAAAAATCCCTATTTTACAGATGAGGCTAATGTGATGAAGAAATATGAACTATTCAGGGTCATGTGTGTAATAGCCAATCAGTTAGGACAGAATTCGGGTCTACTTTTTATTAGTGCCCTGTTTCCTTTATTAAAAGTAGCAGGCTGCTTCCTGACAATTACTGTTAGATTCTCAACTATTTTGAGTTATGGACTAGCTTTCTAAGATCTGGATTCACAGAATTTTACTTTCAAATAGAATGTCTGGTCTAATCAGATCAATTACCCAAGAATTATCCAACAGAAGCTAAACATATTGTTTTTTTCTATCTATGGAATGCATTAGCTTTTGCAGTTTAGCACAGTGTTAAGATGAAAGATTTTGCAGTAAATTAGGCTATAGAGGTGATCCTGGAGAAGTTGTTTATTCTCTCATGGCCTCAACAGCTCATCACCATAACCTAGATGATAGGCGCCTCTACCTCATAGGTTTGTTGTAAGTATTAAATGAGATATTGTCTATAAAGTTTGAGGCACAATGTCTGTCATGTAGAAAAGTTCAATAAATATTATTAGTTAAATGCACAGTTATTGATGGTGAGCCTACTATAGTTCCATTAAATTAAAGCTCAACCAGTGTACCTTTAAAATTTTCAATGACTGAAATTAAAAATTGCTACTTAAAAGGGAAAATAATACAGAGAATTCAGTCCATATGAGCAATAGTTTAAACAGGTGTGCCTTGGTCACTGTATCTGGGTACATTCACTAAGACACCAGATAGAAAAATTTTAAAAAGACAATAGGGGGAATAGAATCTAAAGTCACACTGTCCACCTTATCTGGGTTAAGAGCAACAGAGATAAAGCATCACAATATTTCAAGATAAAGTGATTCAAGCTTATTAGTTCTAAAAGCAATGGTTTCAAAAAAATCAATGGACAATCTAAAAAGAACAAATTTAAGCCTGACCTGGCAGTGGCACAGTGGATAGGATGTCGACCTGGGACACTGAGGACCAGGTTTGAAATCCTGAGGTCGCCGGCTTGAGCATGGGCTCATCCAGCTTGAGCGTGGGGTCACCAGCTTGAGCATGGAATCCTAGACATCATCCCATGGTCACTAGCTTGAGAGGTTCTAGCTCAACTGGAAACTCCTCCCCCCATCAAGGCACGGATGAGAAAGCAATCAATGAACAACTAAAAGTGCTGCAACAATGAGTTGATGTTTCTCATCTCTCTCTCTTCCTGTTTGTCCCTGTATGTTTCTTTCTAGCTCTCTCTCTCTCTCATTAAAAAACAAAAACAAAAAAAGAGGAAGAACAAATTTGAATGATCAGCAACCATGAATCATGAATCATGATCAACTCCTGGTCATGAGTATTCAAAGTATAAGATAAAGTAATAATGGATACTACTTTACCTTACAGATTGACAAAGAAAATTATTTAAAGTGATAATACCAATTGAATGTAGGAATGCACAGAAAAACAAAAGAATCTTGTATATTTTAAGTAGAAATACAATTCTAATGACATCCATGAATAAGAAGTTGTGTAAATAGTTCAAACTATCAAACCCATTTTGGAAGTCTATTCCATGGATATAAAAGCACCAGCATGCAAGTCTGTGAGTGCAAAGACATACACTGCAGTGTTGTTTATAGCAGCAAAAGCTGGAACCAATGAATAGCTAATATTTATGGCACATCCACACCATGTAATGTGTCCATTAAGAAGAATAGATTAGTGCTCTTGCAGTTGACTTGGGAGGGTTTCCAAGAGCATTATGAGCCAAAAGAGTAAGATGTAAAGACAGGTGTACCATATGGTCACATTTTAGTAAAGCTAACAATATACATGGGTGTCTGTATATGTTTCATATTTGGGTAGCTGAGTATTAAAGAAAGTAAAGAAAATGCAAATAAGAAGGTTAAGAAAACTTATGGTGTGCATGAAACAAGCAAAAATCTAGAAGTAAATCAGAAAGAAAATACAACCACACACACCAGTAAATATGATAGATCCAATTTACTTAAGACTGTGACATGGGTATGCTGTGTATATGTTTTATATATGTATAAAGAAATTAAAGAGGGGAATTCTATTCGAATCTGTTAACTCTTTCAAAGTTAATAATAGAATATATTATGAAGCAAATTGCAGAGTAATTCGTGTAACATGATTCTCTGTTATTTTAAAACAAATGAATAGATAAAACCTGCATGTGTGTGCATGTGTGTTTTATATATTTATTCGTGCTTTATATATTCAGTCACAGGGCAGAAAACTTTAGGTTATATACAGCTGGTTGCTTATTTTGGAAATAAGGCTTTTGGGGACACAGTAATGCCTATTTTTGTGTTGTCTAGAGCTGCTTTCTTGAGAGAAGCGCAGAGTTGAGGAGTTGTGGCAGAGACCATATTACCAGCAAAGTCTAAAATATTTGCTGTCTAGACCTTTACAGAAAAAGTTTGTTGGCCCATGGTACATATGATTGTATATATTCACATAAGCAAAAGAGAGGTAAGAAAGTACGCCACTCTGTTACTGTTGGTCATGTCAGGGAGAAGGACTGGATGGGTAGGAGGGAATGAGTAATCATTAGTTTTTGTTACACTTCTTACTACAGCTATATTATTTTCTTAGGTTGAAAACCAGTACATAGTACAATGTTTAAGAATTCAGTTAAAAACAAAGGAATGATAGCCTTAGAAAATTTATTATTTACTAGTGGGTTTATACATTCATCCACAAGTACCTGAGTGACTCCTATGTGCTAAGTACAAGGGATGCACACAGAAGCAGGCAGGAAGAACTCACAGCCCCATGCAAGAAGTCAATGTGAGGCAGTGGAAACATTTGTTTTCCTAAAAACAAATAAAATGTGCTCAGAAGCAACTAATTCAGTGAGGGATATGGGGAATGCTTCACAAAAAAAAGGTAATGTTGGAATTGTGTTTCTAAAGGCAGGTCTATACTGGTAAGGTACAGAAGGGAATTACCACTGCAGAACTGAACAGAAAGTAGGATGGTTCAGCAGAAGTTATGAAAGGGAACTCTTGGCTCATTCACAGAATGAGAAGAATTTGGACATGGCCCAAGAATAAGGTTGCAGCGAATGTGGGAAGATGGGGGGCAGTGAGGTCCAGTAGCCAAAGATATTTGAAGTTTATTATAAGTTGTCCTCCCGTTAAAAGGCAACATTGGTTGTTTTGAACTTTGTTATATCAACAACAAGGAGGCTTCTCAGGGTTATAAAAGAAGTGAGTATCCTGAGAGCTGTGCTTCAGAAAGTTGTCCCTGGCATGAGTGTGACAATTTATTGTGTACTGAAATGGGTTAAAGAACAGACAAGCTATATGTAATTTTTTCATGTATACATGGCATTTCAATAAACAATAATAAAGAAATGCTAGCAGCTAACATTTATGTTATGTATTAGACAGTACTATATATTAAGCACTCTAACTATATTAACTCATTGATTCCTTGTGTTGATTACATGAATACATTTTACAGATAAGAAAACTGAAAAACAGAGAAGTTGAGTAGCTTGGCTAAAGTCACAGAATTAGTTAAGTGCAGAGCAGGGATAAGATCCCCCACAGTTTGTCACCAGTCTGTACTCTCAACTATTATATTCTTCCATCTGAAGAGAGTTAAGTAATCATTTCCTGAAAAGCATTTATTTAGCTCCCACCATGTGCCAGGTAATGTGCAAGGTGCTAGAGATGCAGAACTTGCTCTATGAGAGCTTGATCTTATTCCAATGCCCGGCTGGCAAGTGGCTTGTTTGGAAAAGGGAGATGACATGTCACATTGACATGAGGGAGTGTTCGGTGGTCAGTTATGTATACCTGCATGGCAGAAGGAAGGGGTAGAAGCAACCTGAGTTTTGTTCATCTCGTAATGGCAATGGATCAGGTGTATTCGAAGAGGGGCATAGCAATCAAAGCAGACAGAGCTTGTCTTGTTTGGAGCAGTGGCCCAAGGGCATTTGGGTGCCATGTCCATATTTCCTGTGAACTTTTATTAGATTCTACTTCTCCCCACAGTGCCCCTGCTCACTGTACTCATCCAATTGTCCTGTGGGTTCATTAAGTCAGTTCCTTAGGACTCTAGGTAACTGCTTAGAAATGCAGACTCCAGGATTTATTATGGCTGTCTCCCAGCAAATACATGAAATTCACTTTAGTTCAAACCATCCAAGCATGACAATTCTAATAATGATGTTTTAATAGTGTCTACTGTGTTAAAGTTTGTTGAAATCTGATATCTGACATGAGCTAATATAAGCAATATCACAGGCCCCCATTTTTTTAATAAAATAGTTTCTTAAATGAGGAACTCAGTTATACTGTACTGATAAAACCTAATGATTTCTAAAATGGCATTTTACTGCAATATTTATAATTTCATTGTTAACCAAGACTGTATCGTGGTACTTCAGAATATAAGCAATAATATTCCTCAGTCTAAGTATATTGAAGTCACCTCAGAAAATTTAGCTAACTAATTATCTGAAACTACTCACGCAGGGACTGTTTGCTTCTTATATGGTTACACTGTAATGTAAGGTTTTTCTGTAATGAAACAAAAATAATCCAAATTCTTCACTCAGTATGCTAACTAGCTACTTTAAAAATTGCTGTTAGGTTATTTGCAAATTTTTGTGTAATGAGTATTCAGGTTCGGCTTAAAAAGTTTGACATTGTTTGGGGTGACAGATGTGTGCTTACATAGTTTTAAATGAAACCAACCCCCAAAAAGGATCAATAAACAAATGGGAATGTTTGGAAAAGAAAGAAGCTTGTTTCCTTTGATAGGGTGCACAGAATTCAACCAACCTGTGTTTATAATTACTGTCTGCTTTAGTTAGTGGAAAAGTATCTACTTGCTACTCACAAATAAATAAAATAGGTCTATTTTTCTATTCTGCAACCTGCCTGCTGGAGTTTCTCTTTTTCTTTTTTATTGACTACAGACCACTTACTAGATGTCTAAATTATCTTGTTCTATTTTAAACATTATTCTGGTTTAAGGGTTGTTTTCCCTTTAACTCTTGGCCTGACTTCCCATATTTCAAACCATTACCTACCCCCCATCAAAACTGTAAATTACTACATGTAAGCCAGCTGTCCACATGTGGATATTTGGTTGGATACCAAAGGTGTGTTGTTTTTGTTGTTGTCGCTGTTGTTGTTGTTATTGTTGTTTTTGGCAAGCTTGGGTAAAGAGCAAGTTGCTACTATCCAATAGATTATAAACATCATCCCGTGAACACTGTCAATGTGAAGCATTGAGAGAACACTGTGTAACATATGAGTCCATTTTTGGACTTCCTGAATAGACATATATTTGTATGAGAAATTATATCTCACCCTTTATATACAAACCGTGCTATATAATTTTGTGAAGAATTGTAAAATCCATTATCTGTGTTTGAAATCTTCCCTGAGAGATCTTGCTATCAGTAAATTTACTATGTTCTTTTAAAGTCTATTGTTAGTTATTAGGAGTAGGCATATTCAGTTAAACTTTGAGTTGGCTTTGCATATTGCTGCTTTTATTTTTTCCTCAGCTTAAAAATTAATCATGCATTATAATTTTCATGCAGTAGTATTTAAAAATATCTAGTTAACCAAATGCTTTCTAAAAATTATTTTTCTCTTGAAATTAATATTGGACTAATATTTATTGAAATCATTCTTCAGTGTTAAGGTAGATTTTTACTAGGTTGTGGGTTTACCTTTTATGAAGATTGCATTAATCCATCACAAAAAATTTAAAACTCAATAAATTCATTTTACCATAAAAGATGTATAAAGCCATAAGCATTTTCCAGATGTGGATGTGGATATAAGGAAAGAAAACTCGTCTGTTCTGAGAGAAGAAAAACTGTTGACATTTCTTTGAAGTGTAATCTCTTTTGTTTATTTGGTTTTTAATAGCTTCCAGCAGTTAGCCACATACTTTTTAAGTGATGTTGCTCACATACTTTTTTTTAACTTTGTGAGTGGCATTAACTTACTGCCATAAATTTTGAAGCTTAACCTATAAAGGGAGAGCTTCATTGAGATGGGTAATTGTATAATTGCCAAAAAATTCAAGGCACCATTTTCCTTAGCAACAGTTCTAAAACGGAATTTATGGGCAGCAAGAGGCCAGAGTCAATTTGCTATTGTTTTAATCTGCAACATTTATGTACAAAGTGCAATTTAGATGTTGCATATTTAAATCTTCTCTGTGCCAATCATTAGACTATTCAATTTGAACCCAAGAAAAGAATGCAGAATTCTTCAGATTGTCATCACCTGCATACCTGGCACAGCATGCATATACGCACACAGGCACTGCAAATGCACTGCAATGAGGGGAAACTGCAGAGTGACAAAAAATCATTAAAATGGACTGAGTGGCTGAAAAGTCTGTGACACTGAAAAATGGAAACTATTTGGAAAGTAAGTGAAAACTTAAAAAAAATATATACGTATAAGCTTTCGACATTTCACAATGATTTATATAACAGGCTGCATAAAAATTAATTTGCTATCAGGTGTAATGTGAGCTATAACCAACTGCACAAGGCAGAGAGCATTCAAGGTTGAGGAAAAATTTTTATATATAAATTAAGTTTGAGAACCATTTCTCATTCTGTCCAATCAATGTTTTCTCACTATTACTTATAATAATGTGCTTCTCCTAGGCTGACTGCGGTGGTCTGTTGTATATGTGGAGCACTGGTATACAGAAGTGTTCCCTTCTAACTTACAAACAGTCCCATGTTCGTCAGTGAGGATGTCATGTTAAGTATTGCGTTTCTCTTCAGTTGGAATCTAATCTTACTTATCCAGCCTGAACAATAGTCCTGAGATTTTAATGAAATGCCACTAAAGTGATATAATTTTTATTAATACAAATAAACAGAAATGTGTCCTATAATTTTGAAATATTTACTAAGCAAAATCAACTTGTTTCATGTTTTTAATGCAGTTCTAAATAATATGCTGAAAACACGAGTGATGAAGTTATTGTGAAGGATGCTCCTTGACCACAGCTCCAACTACATATTATGATTTGCTCTGTTTTTCATGTGTTTTCCATCAAGGAAGTCTGTGGTTACCTTCCTGATTCTGCTGGACTGGAAAAACAGAGCTAATATGGTAGGATCTGGAGAAAGCTTTGATGCAGGGACTTTGCAAATAAACCTCCAGATGCCATATGGTTTACATTCATCTCTCAATTTATTTCCTATAAATGTCTATTGAATATTCCATTGAACCAACACATGTGAAACCAGAGCTAAAAAAGAGAACAGTGTATAGAATACTTTGTGGCAGCAAGTGATTATCATATTTCTTTCCTGATATTGCTACCAGCCTTAAATGCATGGTAAATTAGTCAAATGCCAAAGTTCTCAGACTTAGAGAGAAAATAAAGTAAAGGTATTTCAAGATTTATCAAAACAAACACTCATTTTTTTATGTTTTGGATAAAGTATTGCATACTCTGTAGCAGGAGTTATTTGTGGCAGCTCTGAGTGGTGTGTTTAAGTTGCTGCCACTTAAGGAATAAAGTTGTCTGTGCATCGGATGCAGAAATAAATGCTATTAATACACTGCAAAAAAAATGCTAGAAGGGTTATGCGTGAAGCTATTTGGGAATTGACCCTTTTGATATCATCCTGTTTGGTTCCATTCTGTTTTGGAATTCAAGCACCACCTCCCACATCTCTATACCAAAAAGACAACTCTTCAAAGCGTTACTAAGTTTGCTTATTGCCTCACTTTTTCAAAATAGGGCCAGTTACTTCCTTTAGGGCCAGCATTTCAAAGAGTAAACTTCTGGGGTACGATAGGAGACTATCCTGCAATTTTAGAGAAACGTGTTTGTTTGTTTCCTGCTGTGCATACTGATTTTCCCTCCCATTAAGAAATCCTTTTTTTATTTTCAATCAAACACGGTGCCTGGCAATGACCTATCACACACAGCCAATCATGGTACTTCCGATGTCTACTGTTACTTGCTTTTTAAACATTGATACCAACACAGAAAATATAAAGATTAAATACAGGTAGGGATAAGGGAAGAAGTATTTCCTCAGATGCAGTATTTTGTTGCTTTTCAGAATTCGAACTTCCAAGGCTTCGATTTAATGTTTTAATATTAAGGGCTTGGTAACTTAATAAAGCAAATCAGAAAAGCACAACAAATTAAAGTTTTACTAAGTTAAATCTATTTTTAAGTTAAGATCTGCCTCAGTCTTTAAGAAAGAAAAAGAATATTTTCATGGAGACCATAGCTTAGTGTGTCCACTGGGATTGCAGTCTGTGGCACCAACTTGCCACACAATTAGGTTTATTTCCTTAACAAAAATGTGGCATTTAACTGAAAACTATCATTCTTTAGCTAACATTTTATCACTGAAGACCAAAATTGCCTTATAAATATATACTGCCAGTTGCATCAAATATCAAACAAAATAGTAATAAAAAATAAATCAAGAAGCGGAAGAAGTTGCATAAAGAAACTAGAAACTTTGCTTTGTGCATCATTTCTCTGTGACACCAGAGCTAGGGTTGAGAAATCTGATGTTTACAAAGTTGGACCTTAAAGGGACATAGGGGTGGGAAGTGAGGGAACTTATTCAGTGAGACACTTAAGTCCATGTAAACACAATAAATTAAAAATTAATAAATAGTAAAAATATATAAATAAATAAATAAAATAAAATGTTGGACCTTGAGGCTAAAAACAAGCATGTCGTTCAGGTTATTTATTAAATAAATGGGTGGTGAGGGAGAAATGCAGAGTGATTTAGTATTATCATAAAAGATGACTGAGAAATGGGCCTTTGCTTCTCTATTTATTCCTATTATTGTAAAGTAGATAGCTCCAGACTTTCCTTCAAAAACAAGGGCCTGTACATGACTGAATGAGGAACGATGAGGGTGAAGAGAGACATTCTGATTCTAAATGGGAACAGTTTAATCCTAAATAACGTACATTTCTAATCTAATAAATAAATAAAATGCTTGAAAACCAAAGAATTCTATTAATTACCAAGAAGAAAATTCTAATAAGTTTATCCCACATCTGTGTAACATACAATTAAGATATTTACTGTTCTCTAAATACGCAAATTAATTTTTTTTTTCAAAATGCTTTCAGTTAAAATTTCTTGGTGACCCACTTCATTGATAGGCATTTTTATCTTTTTACTTTAGCATTTATTTGTTTATGAATTATTTTATGTAGTAAGTAAAATGCTTCCAAAGTAAACACTTTTTAGATAGGTCATTTACCATGGGGCTGCAGCGTGAGGAAGAGAAACAATTTGAAAAAGCAATATCCCTGAGAATTTCTCATTCTTGAATCAAAATTCCAAAGACAAATCTGATTATCCCCCTTAAATATAAAATTGCCTCGCTAAAATCCATGCCAGAAGCTCAGTCACAAGTAGTAAATCATAGCATCAAAACTTTTCTGTGATTTTGTGTATCTGAAGTCATGTAAGCAAGCATGTTAAATGAATAAAATGAAGACTTTCTATATGTCCTTTCTTCTTGTTTCATTTGAGCATGACTTGATTTACTAATTAAGGGAAAAAATTGATTTAAAATGTTTGACTCATCTGTTCCCTATACTTCTGAGTAAACCAGAGTCTATTAAATATTGTTAGTTTCAAAATAAACAAACAAAAAATGCTACTTGTTGGCTTTGCTGATCCCTAGCACAACAGAGGACTCCAATTTCTGTTCTGTCCAGGATTTGTGCCTTTCATTAATAATCATAGAGCTAACCCCTTGTCCCCAGAGCCCTCATCTTTGTCAACAGGAGCTCCTTTGCTGAAGCCCTTGCCAACTGCTTCTGTGCATGTTCTGTGGACAGGCCTTTCATCTGAACACCAGCAATCTGGCACTTTAGTTAACTGACCTGAGAATCCTACTGCCAATCTACATGCAGAACTCTGAAAATAAAAATCATCTTAACATATTAATTTTCAGAATTGACTGTTTCAACAACAGATATGCAAATATTTTTTAAATTTTTTTTTTTGTATTTTTATGAAGTTGGAAACGGGGAGGCAGTCAGACAGACTCCCACATGCGCCCAACCGGGATCCACCCGGCATGCCCACCAGGGGGCAATGCTCTGCCCATCTGGGGCATTGCTCTGTTGCAACCAGAGCCATTCTAGCACCTGAGGCAGAGGCCATAGAGCCATCCTCAGTGCCCGGGCCAACTTTGCTCCAATGGGAAAAGCGAGACAGAGAGGAAGGAGAGGGGGAGGGGTGGAGAAGCAGATGGGTACTTCTCCTGTGTGCCCTGGCCGGGAATCAAACCCGGGACCTCTGCACGCCAGACCAACGTTATACCACTGAGCCAACCGGCCAGGGCCAGATATGCAAAATTTAGGTTACAACATACTAGAATTGATTTATCTACCTAGAAAATGTTGGGAAAGGATTCATAAACTGAGTAGGCATTCCTAATTACCAATTATGATGACTCGCCTTAAGGGAAGTCTTAAATGGTATTGGGTTCTAACTATTAAATGAGAGGTATTGAAAGTCTCCCTAATATAGGACAATTCTCTTAAATAACTTGTTTTCTATAATGGATATAGATATACCCAGATAGTTCAAAAACTTTTGTGAGCAAAAAAGTTATTAGATTCAGATCTCCAAGTAAAAGTAGTTTCCTATATTTGATGTTTGTCTGTGTGTGTGTATGTGTGTATGCTAGGTAGAGAGAGGTAAGAAAAAGAAGGCAAAGTTTTCAAAAAGAGCTTGCTTCTACTTTCTCTAATTTCTCCTGCTCTGTTTCCAGCTCCTAGCTACAGAATCAAAACCTCCAAATGGAAACGCTCTATACTGTGACTTGGGGATTTCAATTTTTCTTGAATGACTTTGCAACCTATTTTAACCAAAGAAAAATATATAGTCTCTTTAAAGTCTTTTCTCTTGGAAATCATTCATCTTTATCATTTCTGGGAGAGTCATCATCCCCACACTCTGATCATAGAAATTTAAGGCTAAAGCATTAAATTGCACAATGATTGAAATGTGAAACAAGATAAATTTATGGTTCACTTGGGTCTGAAACCATGTAGAATACAAACAGTTTTTTTGTTTTGCTTTTGTTAATGATAAAAAATATATAAAAGTCTTTTGTAATATAATACCTTTGTTGAGTAGAAAAGTCTTCCCTAAATCGAATACCTCCTCCTCTCAATTCCTTTACTTCCTGAATAAACGGGTTGAATGGAGTAGGAACTTCATTCTTGGAACTGCACTTAGACTTCAGCCAGTCCTCTTCTCTGCCAAAATGATGGACACATGAAGCTCATTACTTTACTTAGGATTCTTGAATTTCAAAAGACAGAAACACACTCTCTAACTTAAATCAGAAAAGAGAAGAATGGCAGGTCGATGGGGGACTTGAAGGCAAGCAGAAAATCCAGGATCAGGGCTGCACGTGGCAGTGTGGCAGTCACGCTGCAGAACAGTTTGGTCAACACTTCTCTGATGTTGGCATATGGAGGTCTGCTTCTTCTTTTGTATTTATAATGCCTACTGTAATCATCTATCCCGTGGATCAGATGAAAGAGCAAATTGGACAAGTGGGCTCATCCTGCTGCACAAATAAGCAAACAAATGTAAACCTGCTTTCAGGTGACACTCAGGGATTCAATGATAAAAATACAGAAAGCCCTATTTTGGTCCAGCCTGATGTAGCTGTTTTGCTCACACTCTTTAGCATCTTTATGCCTCCTTTCTTGTCTGTGAAATTCACTTAGTAGCTTAAGTGATCCCTACAGTTCTGTATGTGTGTGTGTCCGTGTGTGTGTTTCAAAATCTACTGCTCTTTCATCTAACTAACACTGGAATAAGAAAGGATTGCACATATACAGTCCCCACCCATATCTTTCCACAGGACTTGACACATAGCAGGTATATTCAGTAAATATACCCATTTACTGAAGTACTTTCATATCATTACACGAAGTTTGCCATTGGTATCTTATAATTCAGAACACAATTTGCAAAACCATAAACACCTAATTTTTTTTATCAGATTCCCTATTGGCAACAATGATTACTGCCAATAGGCCCAGAATAAAACAGGCCTGAACATTAAGGATACCTAACCTTTCCAAATGGTCTGATTGGTTTAAGGGTCCCTCGATGCTTTATAATACTCTTAAATATTAAAAGGCTGTTTTAAATTATCTTATTTTCATTAACTCAGAATACTGAAGCTAAGGATACATGGTCTGCATCATTTGTCAGACCAAAATTAGGTGTGTGTTTTTTTTTAATAAAAGGCCTTCCAAATATCACACTACTCAAAAAATACATCTTCATTTTTTCTATACCTTTCCTCTATATCACTCAGCTAGATCTCTGGAAATAAAGGTCTGCATGCCCCCCCCAAATAAAATAAACAAACAAACAAATAAATAAATATGTACTATGTTCATGTGGACATTTTTTGTCTTATTTTATTTCATTTCTTTCCCATTCTTTAGTCGTCGATGCGATTTTCCCATGTTATCTCAAATAATATATGGGAGACTACCTGACAATAATTTACTAGGCAAGCAAATAAAAAATGCTTTCATTTACATGATTAACATTTAATTAACATTGTTAATTAACAGATTTTTTTAAACTTTTCCAGCTGAAGTGTAACACTTAACATTGACCTTAACTTTTAAAATAAAAGCTAGGTGTTAAGAAAGCCCAGGGAAACTGATGATTGATAACATGTATTATGATCTAGCTCCATGTGATCTAGGTGGAAGTTATGAAGTAATGTGCATTGTACCATATAAAACCCTAATGATGGTTAATGTTAGCTAATTAAGATGAACACCGAATTGAGCCAGCCTGGCTCATGGGGGTATTAATATCCTATTAGACTCTAACAAAATATTATTTTAGTCAAAATTATATATAATGAATCATTTTAGATTCTCACTAAGAAATGCATTTTGAATTAAATTAGACATTAAAACCAAATTTTAATCTTTGTTGCCAACAGAGATAATATTAAACACCTTCTTGAATTTAATGTTATGCCATGAGGTTTTTTGTTTCATTTCGTTTTAATAAATCTCAAACATAGAGGTATACTGTACTTATATATTATCACCTAAGCAATCATGAATTTGCCACTCCCGATTTTTCAAATATCAAATATATGCCTCCTGTTAAGCCATCTGAGTTCATACAAGCGTGCTTAGGCAATTCAAAACAGTCATTTCTACCAGCTACTGAAAACATTCAACTTCCATATCTGGCATAATGTTCATTAATTTTCTTTTTCCCCAGTAAAACATTTTTGGAATACATTTAAATTGACATAATTGTATGATTTGACCAAGTGATTTTGACTCTTTGGGTTACAATGTGCATGTGTTTAAGACAAGGGAATTATACTGGGGATAGTGAACACACAATATACAGTGTTCAATACAGTGTTGTGGAATCATGCAGCTGAAACCTGTATAATTTTATTAACCAATGTCACTCTAATAAGTTCAAGAAAAAGGGGGGGGGAAGATGGCTGTAGATCCTAAAATAATTTATTCTTTGTAAGTTTTGGTTCTTTGTTTAATACTTGAATGCCTACATGTGGCAGTAAGCACTGAAGATGTACACATGAAGGGAGGTAATGTCTAATGAGAAACACCTAAATACCCACAATGTACTTAGTTGATAGGACCTAAATGGCTCCTCAGATATGGCAACACTTTCTGTCGTGAACTTGTCCCAGATGAAAACAAAAAGCCAGTTTGTTTATGGAAAAGCCAGTTTGTTTGTAATGAGAACTACTTACATAATATCTGTATGCTACTCACTGGCCTGCTGGGTTCTGCCTGTACCAGCTGACAGAGGCTGGGACCCCGCGCCTGGGCTGAAGACAGGCGGTCTGGGAAGGAGCCAGCAGCAGGGCACGCAGAGGCAGTCAGGGTCTCTGTGCGACTTCTAGAACCAAGAAATGACTAGTTCTCATGCAGGCTTTCCCATGCAGGTAAGTAATTTGAACAGTATTTTAAAATAATATTATTATATTAAAGGCAAACTAAGATGTAAAATAGAGTCCAATGTCTCTGGGGAATTTTCGGGTAAGAAACATTGGTTTGCTGAGACCCTCTGGCCCGCCCCTCCCCCATTCTCTGTGGGGGAGTGCAAGCGCAAACACACACACACACACACACACACACACACACACGTACATTTTTTTCTGTTCACTGCTCCATACCCAGAGCTTAGAGCAGTGTCTTCACAGAAACTCAATTATATGCTGAATGAATAAATAAATACACACACTTCTGTGTTTGAAATATCTGGTACTTCTATTTATTTCTAAATATAGTAGATGCACAATTTTTATTGAGCTGACATAAAATGCTTGTTATGATGCTGTTAATATCTGCATGGATAAATGGATACAGAGCCCTTTCCCATAGCAAACCCACTAACGCCTCTGGAAAGTGACACAACATACTATGCACAGCATAATTCAATTTTTAAACAAATAGATATAAGAATATAAACATATATTTTGTATATGTGTATATATATAGGAAAAAAAGACTGGAAGGATATATTCTAGAACATTAACAGTAGTCACTATGTTGTCTTTAAATGATGAGATTTCAGATGGGTTTTATTTTGTTTGGTTTCCATTTCCTTTTTTGTTTTTCTCTTTTCTAAATTTTATACAGTGAACAATGAATTGTTATTTTCTTGATAAAAAGAAAATTTTCTAATTCGATTCCAGCATACCTGTGATTCCGGTTAACTTGCATTTGTGCCATTGTCCTGACTTCTCTGTAAGGAGTCCGTGGCTCGCAGCTCCTCACAGTTGCAGTGAACATGGTACAGTACCTGCGCCCTGTGCCCCGCCCTGCCCCTACCCCATGCATGCGTGTCTGTTTTCTGCTGTCTACAAACTGGCCTTTCCACTGCTCCCATCCTGGGGTGGCTTACGTTGGAGTGACTGACAGTGGATCAAAATTAAAAACACCAGTTGGCATTAAAGGTCACTGCTTTATTAGAATTATTCATTCAGATACAATTAACTCACCCTGCTCTGGGGGAAAGGAAGAGTTTACGCCAGGGAGAAGGTAGAGTCTAAAGCAGGGGTCCCCAAACTTTTTACACAGGGGGCCAGTTCACTGTCCCTCAGACCGTTGGAGGGCCGGACTACAAAAAAACTATGAACAAATCCCTATGCACACTGCACATATCTTATTTTAAAGTAAAAAAACAAAACGGGAACAAATACAATATTTAAAATAACAAACAAGTAAATTTAAATCAACAAACTGACCAGTATTTCAACGGGAACTATGCTCCTTCACTGACCACCTATGAAAGAGGTGCCCTTTCCAGAAGTGTGGCGGGGGCCAGATAAATGGCCTCAGGGGGGCTCATGTGGCCCGCGGGCCATAGTTTGGGGACCCCTGGTCTAAAGGATTCTCCATTTATAGCCTTAGTCCTCGTTGAATTGTTTTCCTTCAACAACTTTATTGGGATACCAGCTTGAAACAAAAGAAGGCCATGGAGTGGAAAGATATTTCCTATGATATCTAGGAGGTAGAGTTAACTTTTTTATTTTGAGCACAGAATGAGATTTAAAACAAGTGGGCTTTTAGAAAACCTTGCTCTAATAGTGATCCAAATAGCAGAGAGGGTGAGATTGTGTCTGATGTTCTTATCCTACAGAAACAGAAGCAGTGGTGGGATTCAAGTAATTTAAGCTGGTTCTCTGCCCTCATGACCATTTTAAGTATAACAAAGATATACTGAAAGCAGAGGCAGATTTAACGGCAGGCACACTGGGCACATGCCCTAGGCCCCGACTTCTGAAGGGCCCTGCAAAACCCCAACTTTACTTTTTTTTTTTTACAGCAACAGAGAGAGTCAGAGAGAGGGATAGATAGGGACAGACAGGAACGAAGAGAGATGAGAAGCATCAATCATCAGTTTTTCATTGTGACACCTTAGTTGTTCATTGATTGCTTTCTCATATGTGCCTTGACCGTGGGCCTTCAGTAGACCAAGTAACCCCTTGCTCACGCCAGCGACCTTGAATCCAAGCTGATGAGCTTTGCTCAAAGCAGATGAGCCTGCGCTCAAGCTGGCGACCCCAGGGTCTCGAACCTGGGTCCTCCGCATCCCAGTCCAATGCTCTATCCACTGTACCACCTCCTGGTCAGGCTACACTTTTTCTAATGACACCAAGTTTGGAGTCATATGTGCAATTTTAACATTAAAAACCAGGAACTGCATTATTCCATACATAGATGGGACATAAAAGTGAGACCAAGAGACATTGATAAGAGTGTGGTGGTTACGGGGGGAGGGGGGAGAGGGAGAGGAAAGGGGGGAGGGGGAGGGGCACAAAGAGAACTAGATAGAAGGTGACAGAGAACAATCTGACTTTGGGTGATGGGTATGCAACATAATTGAACGACAAGATAACCTGGACATGTTATCTTTGAATATATGTATCTTGATTTACTGATGTCACCCAATTAAAAAAATAAATAAATAAAATTATAAAAAAAAAGTACATAATATTTTTTATTTATTTAAAAATAAAGTTAACATGTATTTTTTTTTAAGTTAACATGTATTTTTATTTTCCCTGTTTCTCTTTTTTTAAGGGGCCCAATATTTTCTTCTGCACCTGGGTCCTCAGCCAACCTTAATCTGCCTCTGACTGAAAGGTAGTTTATTATTTCATGCATTTAATACTTAAATAAGAACAATAAAAGAGGTGCACAAAATTAGATTATAAGAAAGTTTAAAAATATTAATGAAAAAATATTAATACCTAAAAAAACTGTTATTTAAGATATTTTCTTTTTTTTTTTTTTTTTTTTTTTTTTAGTTCATCTATAAAATTTACTCATTTTTTTTAAGTTTGTAGATGGATTATTTCTTTTTTTTTTTTTTTTTTTAATAAATTTTTATTAATGTTAATGGGATGACATTAATATTTCAGGGTACATATATTCAAAGAAAACATGTCTAGGTTATCTTGTCATTAAATTATGTTGCATACCCCTCACCCAGAGTCAGATTGTCCTTCGTCACCCTCTGTCTAGTTTTCTCTGTGCCCCTCCCCCTCCCCCTAACTCTCTTCCTCCCTCCCTCCTGCATCCTCCCTCCCCCCACCCCTGGTAACCACCACACTCTTGTCCATGTCTCTTAGTCTCGTTTTTATATTCCACCAATGTATGGAATCATGTAGTTCTTGTTTTTTTCTGATTTACTTATTTCACTCCGTATGATGTTATCAAGATCCCACCATTTTGCTGTAAATGATCTGATGTCATCATTTCTTATGGCTGAGTAGTATTCCATAGTGTATATGTGCCACATCTTCTTTATCCAGTCTTCTATTGAAGGGCTTTTTGGTTGTTTCCATGTCTTGGCCACTGTGAACAGTGCTGCAATGAACATAGGGCTACATGTGTCTTTACGTATCAATGATTCTGAGGTTTTGGGGTATATACCCAGTAGAGGGATTGCTGGGTCATAAGGTAGTTCTATTTGCAGTTTTTTGAGGAACCACCATACTTTCCTCCATAATGGTTGTACTACTTTACATTCCCACCAACAGTGTATGAGGGTTCCTTTTTCTCCGCAGCCTCTCCAACATTTGCTATTACCCGTCTTGTTGATAATAGCTAATCTAACAGGGGTGAGGTGGTATCTCATTGTAGTTTTGATTTGCATTTCTCTAATAACTAATGAAGCTGAGCATCTTTTCATATATCTGTTGGCCATTTGTATTTCTTCCTGGGAGAAGTGTCTGTTCATGTCCTCTTCCCATTTTTTTATTGGATTGTTTGTTTGTTTGTTGTTGAGTTTTATGAGTTCTTTGTAAATTTTGGATATTAGGCCCTTATCTGAGCTATTGTTTGAAAATATCAGTTCCCATTTAGTTGGCTGTCTGTTTATTTTGGTATCGGTTTCTCTTGCTGAGCAAAAACTTTTAATTCTGATGTAGTCCCATTCATTTATCTTTGCCTTCACTTCTCTTGCCATTGGAGTCAAGTTCATAAAATGTTCTTTAAAACCCAGGTCCATGAGTTTAGTACCTATGTCTTCTTCTATGTACTTTATTGTTTCAGATCTTATATTTAGGTCTTTGATCCATTTTGAATTAATTTTAGTACACGGGGACAGGCTGTAGTCGAGTTTCATTCTTTTGCATGTGGCTTTCCAGTTTTCCCAACACCATTTGTTGAAGAGGCTTTCTTTTCTCCATTTTGCGTTGTTGGCCCCCTTATCAAAGATTATTTGACCATATATATGTGGTTTTATTTCTGGGCTTTCTATTCTGTTCCATTGGTCTGAGTGTCTATTTTTCCGCCAGTACCATACAGTTTTGATTATTGTGGCCCTATAATATAGTTTAAAGTCAGGTATTGTAATGCCCCCAGCTTCATTCTTTTTCCTTAGGATTGCTTTAGCTATTCGGGGTTTTTTATAGTTCCATATAAATCTTATGATTTTTAGTTCCATTTCTTTAAAAAATGTCATAGGAATTTTGATGGGAATTGCATTAAATTTATATATTAAGATATTTTCATATTGCTTCTTCATTGGCATCCTCACTTGGAATTTTCTTTGCTTTTATCTTAACATTATCAGCTGTGTGATTAATCTTCAACCATCGTTTCACTGTAGGAGTGCCTAAACTGGGTAATAAGATAACCCTTGAAATCTATATTTCTATTGATTCATTGTGTCATAGCTTCCTATTGGTTTCACCGTGTGGGGAACACCAGCACACACTCATAATATCTTGGGGAAATTTGGTGCATAACACAAAGCTAGAACAAATGACAGCTTGTCACGTGCTGGTTGTTTGGCACTTTTCCTCTTGATGTTATAAATTTGTTTACTGAGGTAGCAAACTGAGGTAATTAAAATGTATTTTATAAAAGGTATAATGAGTTTTATGAAATGAATAAATAAATATTACAAACATAATTCTGTCAAATTCTTTTCACCTATGGACTAAATGAACATTACTATAAGTGCTAAGAATATGCAGCTGTGCAGAGGAACATTAAAAAAGAGTGAGGGGTCCTGGCCAGTTGGCTCAGGGCACATGGGAGAAATGCCCATCTGCTTCTCAACTCCTCCTCTCTCTTCTCTCTCTCTCTCTCTTCTCCTCCCCTCCTGCAACCGTGGCTCGATTGGAGTGAGTCAACTTGCCCCTGAGCTCTGAGGATGGCTCCATGGCCTCTGCCTCAGGTTTCAAAAAATGGTTCCAGTTGCAACGAGCAAGGGCCCCAGATAGGAAGAACATCACCCCTAGTGGCCTTGCCAGGCAGATCCTGGTCAGAGTGCATTCAGGAGTGTGCTTCTGCCTTCCCTCTTCTCACTAAATAAAAAAAGATGAAAGGGAGAAAGGGAGGGAGGGAGAGAGGGAGGGAAAGAGAGAGAGGGAGGGAAAGAGAGAGAGAGGAAGAGAGAAAGAAAGGGAGAGAGAGAAAGGGAAAGAAAGAAAGAAAAAAGAAAGAAAGAAAGAAAGAAAGAAAGAAAGAAAGAAAGAAAGAAAGAAAAAGGGAGTAAGGAATGTAAATTTGGCAGCTGCCCAGGCACCCACCTTAGAAAGAACCCTAATTACAAGTACCATTTTAACAATTAGTTTGCAAAACTCAACAAAAAAATTAAGTGTTGGTTCTGCTGCATCAGTACAAACTGGCTGAATCCCACTGCTGGACAGAAGCACATGGAAGGAACTATTCAGTGCTATTGCAACCTCTCTCAGTCCCTGCACCATAGGGCAAGGAAGCAGTGTGCTATCACTTTTGGACCAGGGCTGTCTTTGAAATTCTAATGAAATCTTACAGACATTGAAGCATGGATGTATAGTGTATGCACATAAAACTCTGCAAATAAGTTATGAGGTCTCTTATTAGAATCCTTTCTGAAGTCAAGCAACTTTTCCAAATTAAGAACTCCTACCTTCACTATTCATTCATCCATCCTTTCGTTCATCCAGCTCTGGAGTCAAACAACCAAGATTTCAAATCCTAACATAACCTTCTAAGCCTATATTCTGATCTCTAAAAGGTAGTGCCCATTCAATGAATGTTGCAGGAATTAAATTGGAGGGAATTTATAATATCCTTTCTAAAATTGCATGCTTTAAATAAATAAAAGTTTTAATAAATATTACAAACTATCATTTATTACCTTATGTTCTTATGAGTGTGCTAAGACTTGGGAAGAAAAAGTAAAACAGTCTCTGGCCGGTTGGCTTAGCGGTGGAGCATCGGCCTGGCGTGTGGAAGTCCCAGGTTTGATTTCCGGCCAGGGCACACAGGAGAAGCACCCATCTGCTTCTCCACCCTTCCCCCTCTCCTTCCTGTCTATCTCTCTCTTCCCCTCCTGCATCCAAGGCTCCATTGGAGCAAAGTTGGCCTGGACACTGAGGATGGCTCCATGGCCTCTGCTTCAGGCTTGAGAATGGCTCCGATTGCTGCAGAGCAATGCCCCAGATGGGCAGAGCACCGTCCCCTGGTGGGCATGCCAGGTGGATCTCCGGTTGGGCACATGCAAGGGTCGGTCTGCCCCACCCCCGCCCCACCCCGCTTCTCACATCGGAAAGTTACAAAAATAAATAAATAGAGAGTGACGTCACGGAAATGGCACCGTGAGCAGCGCGTCCGACAGATTTCCCCTAAATCACAACAAATTTATCAACTAGAAACAGAAAAATTTATCCTCGGAGCATTCCGGAGTTCCACACAAACTGAAAGCGAAAGGACTGTTATCACTTAAATCTGAGAGACGAGGGTGTGGAGGAAGCTACCGCAGCAACGTTCATTCAAGCCGCGAGGGAGTGCGCCTGTGGTGAGTCAGCCCACATTCGGGAGCCGCGAGCAGCCGCGGGCACGCGCCCGGTCTGGTTGCAGAGCGAGCACCGCCCACACTCCGGAGCAGCGAGCAGCCGCTGGCGAGCACCCGGTAAGGTTGCAGAGCGAGCACCGCCCACACTCCGGAGCAGTAAGCAGCCGCTGGCGCGCGCCCGGTCCAGTTGCAGAGCGAGCACCGCTAACATTCCCAGCGGCCCGCGCACTGCGAGTGAGAGTCGCCAGCCACGGGAGCACCCCATCTGCGCGCGTGCCCTGGGCATTCTACACGCCCAGAGCGCCTTACTGGCCCGCACACCCAGGGTGCCCCATTATCCTGCGCCTGGTGCGATTCAGCCGCCAGCGGCAGGGCGAGCGGGAGAGGCACCAGGGTGGTCTTCTACTTGGGAGATTCTCTCCGTGGGCGGGGCACCTCACCCAGCCATTCAAGCTAACAATCAAGCGTTGGGGGAGGGGCGCGCGCAGGCAGCCTAAAATACCTTCGGGAGCACAGCTGCAACCCAATCACTGAAATTAGCTTAACCCATGAAATCTGCGCACCCTCGGTTCTAATTGATAAGATCTCTCTCAGTTCAGCGACCCAAGACAAGAGGTGTGATATTTTTTAGTGCCTCTCGCTAAAGGGGCGGGGGCAACTTCTGATTGATAGAGCCTCCATATTCAGGGATAAACGCTAACAAGAGGGACTTGGCAGATAATAAGATCTATACTACACTAGTCGCAAGCAGAGACTAGTGCCTCTTCTTCCCTGCAAAAACAGGCTACAAAGTGTGGAAAGCCTGGGTTGAGAGGTCCAACTGAATGCTAGCTGCTGAACAGTCACCTTGACAACAATTGACTCCCACCCCCGCCTGATTACACTGGAGGCCCTGACTGCCAGAGCCTTTCCCAAAGCCTTGCACTGAGTGGGGATAGAGTGGGGATTTCCCAGCTCTTTGAGCCTCTTACTCCCCAGGCAGAAGCAGTTGCAGCTTTATACCTGGATCACCAGGCTGCTAATTCAGGAAGGGGGGACTAGGAGAGAGAATCCAGGAAAGCAAACTCTCTCATCGTTGGACCCTGCAAACGCCAACAAGCCTTGACTACCAGCAAGACTAAAGCCAATTATATGACATTGCCATAGAATCCCATCAACTGCAAATCCCTACCTAAGTGTGACACAGGGGCAGAGCCTGGGGTACAGAGTCACCGACCAGGAAGAGGGAGAGAAAAGAAAAAGGAAGAAGTTAACCTCTCAAAATCAAGAAAAATCCACAGACTTTACAACTTGTTCCACTAATTTTTTTGTTGTTGTTGTTTGTTTCTTCTATCTTATTGCCTTTATTTCCTCCACCTCGGTCCTTCTATTCTCTGCCCATCTTATGCTTCCCTTTTCTTGAACTACACTACCCATGAGTGTTACATTTTATTTCTCTTCTTCATCCTCACCCTCCTTTAAGGTTATACTCCAAAACACTTAACTCTCACTCTCTCCTCTTTTGTTTTTTTATTTTATTTGCTTTATTTTGTTTTTTTCTCTTCCTTTTTTATTTCTTCCTTCGTTTTTCTCTTTTTCTTATTTTTTCCTTTCTATTCGTTTTTTCTTTTCTCGTTTTACTTTCCTCCCATTTAATCCTCAATCACGAACAAATTAGTTAATTTGGGACTCAAGGCTTTTTTTGGCTTTATTTTTCTTTTTTGCTTTTGTTTTTGTTTTTTTCTTGTTTGTTTATTTTTGTGGCATTTTGGGTCCTCCCAACCCAAGGTCTCCATTGTATTTAGTCTTCACTCCACTTAATACAACAGATTTTTACTTATTATTTTTATTTTTTTCTTCTTTATTATTCTCTTTTTGGTCCTTTTTTCTGGTTCCCTCTTATCCCTCTCATTATATCTCTTAGTTGACCATCACTTACAAGCAAATCATCTTATGCTTGTCTAAGATTTTCTTCCTTTTTTTTTTCTTTTTTTTTTTTTGCATTTAGTAGGTCCCTACTCCCTTTTTTTGCCCCTTGAACTCTTCACCCCAAATCAGGCCCTCCATTATAGGAACAATATTTCCCTGAGGAGGGGAGAGGAGGGAAAGAGAAGAAAGAAAAAAAGGGGGAAATAATAAATTATTACTGGTTTTTTTTGTGGGGTGTTTTACCTTTTTTCTTTTTTCTTTTTTTTACTTTTTACTCTTTATTAATTCTAATTGGTGCTATCAACAAGACCACCCTCAGATGCCAATAAGAAAGAGGAAATCGAATATTATGGATACAAAAGAAAGAGAGGTAACACAAATAGATGTGGAAAAATCTATGGAGAAAAGACTTAACATATTGGAAGCCTTGGAGCTAAATGACAGAGAATTTAAAATAGAAATCTTAAAAATACTCAGAGATATACAAGAAAAAACAGAAAGGCAATATAGGGAGATCAGAAAACAACTCAATGAACACAAAGAATATATTACCAAGGAAATTGAAACTATAAAAACAAATCAAACAGAAATGAAAAACTCAATTCACGAGCTGAAAAACGAGGTAACAAGCTTAGCTAACAGAACAGCCCAGATTGAGGATAGGATTAGTGAAATAGAAGACAAACAACTTGAGGCACAACAGAGAGAAGAAGAAAGAGACTCAAAAATAATAAAAAACGAGAAAGCCCTACAGGAATTGTCTGACTCCATCAGAAAGAATAACATAAGAATAATAGGTATATCAGAGGGAGAAGAGAAAGAAAATGGAATGGAGAATATACTCAAACAAATAATAGACGAGAACTTCCCAAGCCTGTGGAAAGAACTAAAGCCTCAAGTTCAAGAAGCAAACAGAACACCGAGTTTTCTTAACCCCAACAAACCCACTCCAAGGCACATCATAATAAAGATGACACAAACCAATGACAAAGAAAAAATTCTCAAGGCAGCCAGGGAAAAGAAGAGTACAACATATAAAGGAAGGCCTATTAGATTATCATCAGATTTCTCAGCAGAAACTCTACAAGCTAGAAGAGAGTGGACCCCAATATTTAAAGCCCTGAAAGAGAGGAATTTTCAGCCAAGAATACTATACCCATCAAAGCTATCCTTCAAGTATGAAGGAGATATAAAAACATTCACAAATACAGAAAAGATGAGAGAATTTATCAACAGAAAGCCCCCACTCCAGGAAATACTAAAGGGTGTTTCCAACCAGATTCAAAGAACAAAAGAAAACAACACCACAAGTAACAGCTCCACCAAGAACACAATAAAACCAAACTTAAACTGTGACAACAAAGGAAAAAAAGGGGGGAGAGGATGGAGATTAACAGTAGCAAAGGACGATGAAGTGCAGAAATACTTATAAGATAGGGTACTACAATGAATATGGTAGGTACCCTTTTCATTACTTAATGGTAACTACCCTTGAAAAAACCACCACAAAAACACTTGACTTAAAAAAGGTAGCAACAGAGGAAAGAAGTATGGAACACAACAAACAAAAACAAATGATAGAAAAACAAAAGAGAAGAATCAAACAAGATACAAAACTAACAGAAAGCAATTTATAAAATGGCAGTAGGGAACCCACAAGTGTCAATAATTACACTAAATGTAAATGGATTAAACTTACCAATAAAAAGACACAGAGTAGCAGAATGGATTAAAAAAGAAAATCCAACTATATGCTGCCTACAAGAAACACATCTAAGAAACAAGGATAAAAACAAATTCAAAGTGAAAGGCTGGAAAACAATACTCCAAGCAAACAACACCCAAAAAAAAGCAGGCGTAGCAATACTCATATCTAATAATGCTGACTACAAGACAGAAAAAGTACTCAGAGACAAAAATGGTCATTTCATAATGATTAAGGGGAAGTTGAATCAAGAAGACATAACAATACTTAATATATATGCACCAAACCAAGGAGCACCAAAATATATAAGACAGCTACTTTTTGACCTTAAAACAAAAACTAACAAAAATACAATCATACTTGGAGACCTCAATACACCGCTGACGGCTCTAGATCGGTCATCCAAACAGAGAATCAATAAAGATATAGTGGCCTTAAACGAAATACTAGAACACCTGGATATGATAGACATCTACAGGACACTTCATCCCAAAGCGACAGAATATACATTTTTCTCTAGTGTACATGGAACATTCTCAAGAATTGACCATATGTTGGGCCACAAAGACAATATCAGCAAATTTAGAAAAATTGAAATTGTACCAAGCATATTTTCTGATCATAAAGCCTTGAAACTAGAATTCAACTGCAAAAAAGAGGGGGGAAAACCCACAAAAATGTGGAAACTAAACAACATACTTCTAAAAAATGAATGGGTCAAAGAAGAAATAAGCGCAGAGATCAAAAGATATATACAGACAAATGAAAATGAAAATACGACATATCAGAATCTCTGGGATGCAGCAAAAGCAGTAATAAGAGGAAAGTTCATATCACTTCAGGCCTATATGAACAAACAAGAGAGAGCCGAAGTAAACCACTTAACTTCACACCTTAAGGAACTAGAAAAAGAAGAACAAAATCAACCCAAAACCAGCCGAAGAAAGGAGATAATAAAAATCAGAGCAGAAATAAATGAAATAGAGAACAGAAAAACTATAGAAAAAATCAAGAAAACAAGGAGCTGGTTCTTTGAAAAGATCAACAAAATTGACAAACCCTTGGCAAGACTCACCAAGGAAAAAAAGCACAGGACTCAAATAAATAAAATCCAAAATGAAAGAGGAGAGATCACCACAGACATCATAGATATACAAAGAATTATTGTAGAACACTATGAAAAACTATATGCCACCAAATACAACAATCTAGAAGAAATGGATAAATTCCTAGAACAATACAACCTTCCTAGACTGAGTCATGAAGAAGCAGAAAGCCTAAACAGACCAATCAGCAGGGAGGAAATAGAAAAAACTATTAAAAACCTCCCCAAAAATAAAAGTCCAGGCCCAGACGGTTATACTAGTGAATTCTATCAAACATTCAAAGAAGACTTGGTTCCTATTCTACTCAAAGTCTTCCAAAAAATTGAAGAAGAAGCAATACTTCCAAACACATTTTATGAGGCCAACATAACCCTCATACCAAAACCTGGCAAGGATGGCACAAAGAAAGAAAACTACAGACCAATATCTCTAATGAATACAGATGCTAAAATACTAAACAAAATACTGGCAAACCGAATACAACAACATATTAAAAAAATAATACATCATGATCAAGTGGGATTCATCCCAGAATCTCAAGGATGGTTCAACATACGTAAAACGGTTAACGTAATACACCATATCAACAAAACAAAGAACAAAAACCACATGATCTTATCAGTAGATGCAGAAAAGGCTTTTGATAAAATACAACACAATTTTATGTTTAAGACTCTCAACAAAATGGGTATAGAAGGAAAATATCTCAACATAATAAATGCCATATATGATAAACCATCAGCCAACATCATATTAAACGGCATAAAACTGAGGACTTTCTACCTTAAATCAGGAACAAGACAGGGTTGTTCACTCTCTCCACTCTTATTCAACGTGGTGCTAGAAGTTCTGGCCAGAGCAATCAGACAAGACAAAGAAATAAAAGGCATCCATATCGGAAAAGAAGAAGTAAAGCTATCACTTTTTGCTGATGATATGATCCTATACATCGAAAACCCGAAGGACTCCACAAAAAGATTATTAGAAACAATAAACCAATACAGTAAGGTCGCAGGATACAAAATTAACATACAAAAGTCCATAGCCTTTCTATATGCCAACAATGAAATATTAGAAAACGAACTCAAAAAAATAATCCCCTTCACGATTGCAACAAAAAAAATAAAATACCTAGGAATAAACATAACAAAGAATGTAAAGGACCTATATAATGAAAATTACAAAGCATTGTTAAGGGAAATCGAAAAAGATACAATGAGATGGAAAAATATTCCTTGTTCTTGGATAGGAAGAATAAATATAATCAAAATGGCCATATTTCCCAAAGCAATATACAAATTTAATGCAATTCCCATCAAAATCCCTATGAGATTTTTTAAAGAAATGGAACTAAAAATCATCAGATTTATATGGAACTATAAAAAACCCCGAATAGCCAAAACAATCCTAAGGAAAAAGAATGAAGCTGGGGGCATTACAATACCTGACTTTAAACTATATTATAGGGCCACGATAATCAAAACAGCATGGTATTGGCAGAAAAATAGACACTCAGACCAATGGAACAGAATAGAAAGCCCAGAAATAAAACCACATATATATGGTCAAATAATCTTTGATAAAGGGGCCAAAAACATACAATGGAGAAAAGAAAGCCTCTTCAACAAATGGTGTTGGGAAAACTGGAAAGCCACATGCAAAAGAATGAAATTCGACTATAGCCTGTCCCCGTGTACTAAAATTAATTCAAAATGGATCAAAGACCTAAATATAAGACCTGAAACAATAAAGTACATAGAAGAAGACATAGGTACAAAAATCATGGACCTGGGTTTTAAAGAACATTTTATGAACTTGACCCCAATGGCAAGAGAAGTGAAGGCAAAGATAAATGAATGGGACTACATCAGAATAAAATGTTTTTGCTCAGCAAGAGAAACTGATATAAAAATAAACAGACAGCCAACTAAATGGGAAATGATATTTACAAACAACAGCTCAGATAAGGGCCTCATATCCAAAATTTACAAAGAACTCATAAAACTCAACAACCAACAAACAAACAAACAATCCCATAAAAAAATGGGAAGAGAACATGAACAGACACTTCTCCCAGGAAGAGATACAAATGGCCAACAGATATATAAAAAGATGCTCAGCTTCATTAGTTATTAGAGAAATGCAAATCAAAACTACAATGAGATACCACCTCACCCCTGTTAGATTAGCTATTATCAACAAGACGGGTAATAGCAAATGTTGGAGAGGCTGCGGAGAAAAAGGAACCCTCATTCACTGTTGGTGGGACTGTAAAGTAGTACAACCATTATGGAGGAAAGTATGGTGGTTCCTCAAAAAACTGAAAATAGAACTACCTTATGACCCAGCAATCCCTCTACTGGGTATATACCCCAAAACCTCAGAAACATTGATACGTGAAGACACATGTAACCCCATGTTCATTGCAGCACTGTTCACAGTGGCCAAGACATGGAAACAACCAAAAAGCCCTTCAATAGAAGACTGGATAAAGAAGATGTGGCACATATACATTATGGAATACTACTCAGCCATAAGAAATGATGACATCAGATCATTTACAGCAAAATGGTGGGATCTTGATAACATTATAAGGAGTGAAATAAGTAAATCAGAAAAAAACAAGAACTACATGATTCCATACATTGGTGGAACATAAAAATGAGACTAAGAGACATGGACAAGAGTGTGGTGGTTACCAGGGGTGGGGGGAGGGAGGACATGGGAGGGAGGGAGGGAGAGAGTTAAGGTTAGGGGGAGGGGCACAGAGAACTAGATAGAGGGTGGCGGAGGACAATCTGACTTTGGGCGAGGGGTACGCAACATAATTTAATGACAAAATAACCTAGACATGTTTTCTTTGAATATATGTACCCTGATTTATTAATGTCATCCCATTACCATTAATAAAAATTTATTAAATAAATAAATAATGTCATCATGAGCCATGCCTTCAAGGGGTTTGGATCCTTCTGTAGGGGAAGCACAAAGAAGGCAACACGGACCAGCATGTAAACCACTGAAACAGGGTACAGATTAGTGGTGTCTGGGGCCGGGGTAGGTGGAATGAGGGCTGCCTGTAAATGGGCCTGAGGTTCTTTTTGTTGTAATGGAAATGTTCTAAAATTGAATTGTGGTGACAAATGCACAACTTTGAAAACTTACTAACAATCAATGAATTGTACATTTCAATGGTACATTTTCTGATACGATATGAAAATGCCAACATAAAGCTGTTAAAAATATAAACTAGCATGACAGTTGTACACATGGATATGTGCTATGGACTGTGGTTGCTACAGAGCAAGAAAGGACCTCACAGTAGAGAAAGAAATCTCACACAAGAAGGGATACTAATCTGAGTCCCCAAAGTAAGTAGGATTTGAGAGTGGATGGTAGCACATTCTAAGCAGAGAATGCAAGTATCAAGTCCCCAGGAAACAAGGGTCAAAGTAATTTGTTGAATCAAAATAAATGTGCTGACTATCCTTATATCCTAAGTATCGCCTTCTTTTTATATAATATAGAATATTCGTTTTTATAGTATTATGTTTCTCCTTTTCATTCTTATGATAAGGTATGCTTGACCCAAGAGGAAGTAAGGCAGATTGAAATTTGTAACTGTACTTCCCAAATCATTGGAATGTAGCTTTGAAATCTGCTAGACTAATTTTCCTAAACTGAAGATTAGGAAATGGAGACTAGAGCAATAACTCTGTAAGGTTTTGACCACATTCCCCTTAAGCAATTTAAAAGAACAAAATAAAAACAAACAAGCAAACAAAATGCATAGCCCTGGCACACACCCATTAAAACCCACTAGGATTTCCTACCTGTGTGCACATGTGGGTGGGTAGAGGCTTTGTAGCCCAATAACTCAATACTAACTAAGTCCTTGAACTCCAGTGATAGCCTCATTCCATGTAATTTTATCTCATGAAACTCAAAATTTGGTTATGCTCATTAACTTCTATATCAGTTATAAGCTATTGTAACAACTGCATAAGAAAGAAATGACTATTGGATTTGTATGTCATTTCTCCAAAAGTTTCAAAGAAAACATCAGCCCAAGAGTGCTTTGCATTCTGTCCTGCAAAATCTTGTCTGGAAAAGACAAGAGGCTGAACTGAATTGTTCAATAGCGTGTGAGGGAACCGGGGGGTGTCAACCAGGCCTGGTCTGTCAGCATTGTCCTGGAATGTCAATTAATTCCTCAGGATATGCATATTTCTTTCCCAGGCCAGCAAAGTGAGTAGAAGACAATCTTCAAACACAATGGACAAGGTTGAGATTGAGGGCGAGTCTGATCAAAGAAAGAAAGAAAAAGGGTTTGGAGAATAGGTAAATTCCGCATTTGAAACAGTGCTGGAGACCCACTTTTCTGACGTCCAACCTCTGCTTGTCAAGTTTATGAATGCACTAGGGGTTCAGTTTCCAGGTTATTGCTCCTGTGTGTATAATTTCATTCTTTGGAACAAATGACTCCAAAGGGATGCAATTCTTAGAGCTCAAAATCTCCTAATATTCTTAAGATTCATAAAATGAGACTCATCATTGCTTCTCCTCATGGCTTGGAAATAATGCTTGATCATATCCACTACATTTTCTTTGGAAGTCTTTTGTTTTGTTTTTAAAGTTTTTCCCGCTTCTTTCTGGTCCTAAGACCATAGCAAAGTTCACCAGAGAAATAGACTTCCTCTGTAATTACAAATAATCAGAAGGCAGTGTGTGTTTTACTTTCTCTTAGCATGAAGCACTGCGTTAGGTCAAGAGTGGTGTCAGATACACAACATTGCTGTTTTGAATTTTTTAAAGACTGAGGCTCCAGATAAAACAACTGCCTCCTGCACACAATATTCCCTGTGATCACATGTCATGATTGATGACAAGTTAAAACACTCTGTGTTTATTCAGCTTTAATGTGAATGTGTGGTCAGGGTTTTGTGTGGTTCTGAGTGTTATTAGATAAATAGGGTCCATAGACACATAAAGGTAGAGGTCTGTTTTCCAAACAATAGAATGTTTCCTTTCCATACCTTTTGGGGTCAACTTTAAAAAGGATATTCATGACCAGTTTGCACCCTCAAAAGGCATGAATTTCTTCACTTTAAGGCTTTTCAAAGTAGTTCCTAATCTCTACTAGCTTCCTTTTATGTGGTCTACGTCAGGGTTTCTCAACTCTAGCACTACCGACAGTCGGAGCTAGCTGTTCTTTGTTGTGAGGACTGTCCTGGGCATTGTGGATGTTTACCAGCATCCATGGGCTCTGTACTTTAGATGCCTGTAGAAACTCTGAAATTATGACAACCCAAAATGTCTCCAGATTTCTTTGAGATGCAAAAGAACCCTGATTGTGAGCCATTGGTCTGATGTTTTGAACATACTAACAAGAAAAGAAAGTTTGAGTATCAAATATATAAAACAACCTACAAAAATATTATCACATGTAATGTTAAAAATTGCAACAAGAACTTATACATTGCCAACTATAATGTCTATTTTAAACAAATGAAATATAATTAAGTGATAATTTTTTTAAAAAAAAAGTGCAGTCCTTGACTTGTACTCCCATCAGTCTGGAGTGAGGGGTTGGATTTTCCAAAAGTGAAATAAAGATTTTTTTTTTCTCTTTCTATGTATAGTCCTATGATATACTGAAAGAAACAATTGTCTTTAATTTTTCTCTCAGAAAACACCACACCAACTCAATGGGAAAACACATGTGAGGTCATTTTTTTTCTTGCTAACTAAATCATTCCCCTGAGAAATTCTAGTCATTTCCTTATACCACTGTAGTTTATCCTTGGCATTTTCTTAAACATGTTTTAAGAAAATCCTCACATACTCATCTTCATTGGTGCTTCTGGTGTTATAATAAGGCATTTGTTATAAACATTAGTGACCATAATCAGATTTTACTTTGAAACCTTATATCAGCAAACTTATGTAGAAAAGACTGTAACTGCAGACAGCGTTACTGAAGAAACAGTTAATACAATTTAAATAAAAAGGTTTATGGCTAATCTCAACACATTTAGTGAATTGTAATTATATGATTACCTATAGAACCTCCATAGTATGGTGTTTGAAAGATCAAAGTTAGTGAAAAGTCAGCATATAATTAGTTTCTTGCTTTGGAGCATTAGGTAGAATTACTGCAAAGAGGCAAAACTATCATTTTATAGAGACCCTTAGGAGATTTATAATGATGGTAGACAAATATATGCATACAATATCAGTTGGTGTGCTAAAATTTAATTTTCATGAGGAAATGTGGTTGAAGATGATCACAATACGTGGGGATGTTCTTATTTTAATATTGGTGGATGT